>NC_134397.1:213605358-213923850 GCF_050003625.1 Haematobia irritans | reverse complement strand
AATGGACACACTTTCAAAGGAAGCATTTAATTTCAGACTTTACAAAATCTTTAGCCCAGTTTTCGCAACAAAACTACATCATGTTTTATAAATATCGTAATATAAACGATTGAAAACTTTTATAATTCTCTACAAATTCTTAATTAATTTATACGTTACCTCCTTAAAGTATGCACATGTTATAAATTTGCCCATAAAGATATGCTATGATTTTGCTGAATTTTAAAGAATTTTGGCCAGTCACTATTTCAAAGTAAGCATTTAATATCAAATCTTCAAATTTTTTGGTCCAGTTTTCTTAACTAAACTACATTATATTTGTATATATAAACGTTTATAAACCTTCTAAAGTTTTCTACAAAATCTTAATTTATTTGTTACCTCCTTAAAGTATGTACTTTTAAATTTTTAAATTTAATACCCAACAGTAATGTATATTACCTGATTTTTAATTACATGCTATTATTATAAATTCTTTCACTTTCAAGGATCCCAAGAAAATTAATGCTTGTCTAGCATGCTGCAATGCGTTTCATTCAATTTCGAAAATAGTCGCTATCATCATCATTCTCGTTAGCCTCCTAACGGTATGCAATGAGAAATAAGAAAAGAAACACATTCTACAAATACTGCACACTTAAAACAAACACTTAACACAAACGATAGACAACCTTAAGCCACTTAAAGTTCATGTTAAATACAAGCTAGCTTGTTTAGTAAGCTTAAAACATTTGCACTATACTCCTCCATAAGACTTCTGGTGGTATGATTGTCTCCATCACATAGCAATGGACGACAGAGCGCTCGCAAAGAGTAGTATGCATTCCTCTTAACTTTATCACTAAATCTTTTCATGATGTTCATAGCTTATTGTGCGAGAGAGGAAGAGACGGGGGGGTGGTTATGTTAAAGGAACCTTTGAGTAAAATCTAGATATTCTTGGTACAATTGTGACACGCATTTAAATTAAGTGTAAATGACAGGAGATTTGTGTTGAACAAAACAATTCTATTGTTTATTATGGATGTGAACATCACACTCCATAATACAATGCATTTGACTTTGCAGATTTCTTTCGGTTTCTTCCTTTGGGTTTGTGCAAGAAATTCTCTCGTTACCAACCAAAGACTTGCATTCCCTGTGAAGTACGGGATTTTCTTCTATTGCAAGTTTTAAACTAGAAAACTATAATAACTTCATTTCACTTCCATATTTATAAATAGAATACATGAAATGGGTAGTGTTTGCACTTGATATTCTCGAAGAACATATTATGAAAAAGTGAATCTGTATTTGTTGTAGGGGAATTTATTGTTCTTTTCATGATTTCATTCGAGGTAGAAGTGAAGAATTGGTAAATATTGACACGAATTTACATGCTCTGCAAAGTTCTAAACTAGGCTTGAAAATCGTTCATACAAAGTGTTCATATATTTGGATAATTCTTTTGTTATACATTGCTGCTGATATAGTTTTACTTTCTCCAAATTTGGTTTACGAAAAAAAAATAAGCTAAGAATACTTGTTAAATTTTTTCATATCGTTAAAAGTAAATTCTATTAAGTTGGGCGCCAAGTTTTCTAGATATTTATAGAAATCTAGCCAATATAAAATAAGTCATTAAAATAAAATCAAGTAAAAAATTACATAGGAAGTCACCGTGGTACTATGATTATCATGCCCACCTTGCTTATACAGGGTCGTGGTTTAAATCCTAGATTCGATCGAACATCAAAAAGCTTTCAGCGGTGGTTTAACCGCTCTTAGTAATGCTTGGGTCTTTTCTAAGTTTCTCTATGTGGTTTTGCCGTAAAGTGAAACGCTGTGTGGACTCGACTGTAATATCGGAATAGCAAAAAAATAGCATCCATTGATAACAGAGAAGTTCACTGGACTGAATAGTCTAAATGAACCTAAAATATCAGGCCTACCTAACAGTGGGCGGTAAAAATCTACAAATTCTGCATTTAAAACAATATGTGTATGTAGTTTTCTTCACAAAAATGGGGTTTATTCCAAAGACAAAATTGAGCTACATTAAAACTAATACTGGGTGATGCTAAACTGGATGCTAGATTCCATCTCGTAAAACCTTCTATCTGTATAGCTATTGTCGCCTCTTAGAAATGTAAGATTTGTTTCTACTTGTTTCCAATTATCTTAAAAGCTTAAAGAGTTAATTTGAAATATTTACGCTGTAATTTCTATCAATTCACTGCGTTGGGCGCCAGATCATATAGATCATGATTTTAAAAAATGTTTCATTTTTTTATTATTTTTACCAAACAGCAATTGTTTTTGTGTAATTGTATATGTTAATTATGCACCTATCATAATGATATTTGCTCATATGTCTTTCCAAAATGTTTTTTTTTATGAATATTATGGCGATTTCGATTGGGAAAAAAGGTGCAACATTCTCGAAATTGATTGCAAGATATCAAGGACACTGTCATAGATTTTGGATACTTTATACCTCACAATATTATAAATTAATAATAACTTTAGAATTACACTATCATTTGGCCGAATTGTCAATTAGGGAAAAAGTAGTGTAACACCAAGGCAACATATTTTTTGCGAATCGAAAAAGTCCTTAGTTTCGGTTTTCATTTTTCAATTTTTACAAAAGGTAGTCACGCGTTAGTCAACAGAAATCCTTAACAGCTAATAGAATTCCGAATAATAATTAATTTAAAAGGAAATATATCCAATGTTGGTTCCGTTCCAAATTATATCATATTTAATTCAATTTCCATTATGTAGATGTGTGAGTACCATAAAGCCTATATTATGACCAAACGTGGAAGTTTTTTTACATTTTTTACATTAATGATCTGAAACATTCCTACGATGTCGGATTAAACCTTATTATAAATTTAGCATTGGGATTGGTAAATATTATTTACGTCGGGCGCCACAATAAATGAACTGCCCCTTTGGTTAAATAAAAACGGACTCGTATACCAGAAATATCGTATATTTCGAGGAAATTGGTCACCAAGTAGCCTGGAATGTAAAAGTTATTAAGGTTTGTCGTATAGACTTTTAAACTCGATACGATTGATGACCGAAATTTATTATTAATTCTACCACCGCTTTTAATAATTATTGGTCACGTTGCGCGCCATAACTTTGATTAAATTTATTTGGAATTTAACAAAACTTTACAATAATTGAGTAAGAGATATTTGTATCTGGCGTTGGGCGCCAGAAAACTGCTCACCCTTCATAACTCAAAATAGTTTTCTTAACTCTCTAGGTTAGGTTAGGTAAAGTGGCAGCCCGATGTATCAGGCTCACTTAGACTATTCAGTCCATTGTGATACCACATTGGTGAACTTCTCTCTTATCACTGAGTGCTGCCCGATTCCATGTTAAGCTCAATGACAAGGGACCCCCTTTTTATAGCCGAGTCCGAACGGCGTTCCACATTGCAGTGAAACCACTTAGAGAAGCTTTGAAACCCTTAGAAATGTCACCAGCATTACTGAGGTGGGATAATCCACCGCTACAAAACTTTTTGGTGTTCGCTCGAAGCAGGAATTGAACCCACGACCTTGTGTATGCATGTATAGATGTTTGAAATCGATACGATGGATGACCGAACCTTATTATAAATTCTACCACCGCTCTAAAAATTTATTCGTCACGTTGCGCGCCTTAACTTTGATTAAAATTATTTGGAATTTAACAAAACCATACAATAATTGAGTAAGTGTTATTTGCATCTGGCATTGGGCGCCAGAAAACTGCTCACCCTTCATAATTCAATATAGTTTTCTTAACTCTCTATATTAAATATATTTTTGCAGTAAAAATTAATTAGTTTTTATTTTATTCGAACTTTGTTAATATATAATTTATGTAATGCATTCTCTAAAATTTCTTCTTAGATCGTCCAGTTTTGGACCCTAATAAATTTCGAATATAAACTAAACTAACTTTTAGTGCTTTATGGTATATTTTTGTTTCTACATTGATCATATTCAAACAACGGGGCGTCATAAAAACAATTTTTAAATGTAACGTTTTCCTATGAAAACTAGTTTGTATATATTTTTTGGTACAACCTGGTGATCTCCAAAAATCTATGTAAATCCTTTTATTGTCCTATATTGGGCGCCAGAAAGCCTCCAATAAAATCTTAGGAACCTAGTAGTATGTTTTTTGTTATTTGTCCTTGACAACATTCATAGAAATTATGAGCGAACAAGTTATAAATTTCACCACCGTATTTTAAAGATACCCAGCAAAAAAAAGCGTCGCCAAAAAAGTAGTGAAAATGTTCTTTTTGGATCCGGAAGTGGTGCCAAATTGACGCAGAAGCTATGAATTTAACATGGGCTTGTCATAGGACGGATGTCCACCATTTCAGCAGCCGCTGCACTGAATTTGCATCACTTCTTAAGGTGTGAGTCGAATTCAGTGTTTAGATGTGAATTAAGAAATTTTGTGATATTTAGACAAATAAATAATTTTTAAAATTTTTTATGATTTTTTAAGGCATTATAACGCTTGTCTGGAACGTTTATGATCAAATATTTTCAAAAATTCACAATTTTTCTAGAATGAACATTCTTTTCGGCTAAATTTAAATAATTTGTACCAATTTATTTTTATTTTTTTTTTCAGTATATTGTTGTTTAAATTTGTTTTAAAATTTTACAATGCATATCTATTAAATACATTATTTTAAAAAAAATGTGAATTTATTTTTCAGAAGGTTGGCATTTGTTGACCAAATCATCTTATCCTTAACAATCGTACTCCGTTTTGTTTTTTTTTGCAAACCCTCCTCTATATTCCTTTGAAAATAGATATTTGTTTATTTTCATATTATTGTTTGTGATGTTAGTGTATGACTGTTTATGTTCTTCCCGTTGTTCGTATTGTTGCAATTTCATTTCACTTCTTTGTACAAAAAGAGCTTATTTTAACAACAATTGCAGCAAATACTTTGCCAACAACAACAACAGACAGTGCGCCAACATTATGAAAATTTCATTGTCATTGTCACAATTGTATGTTGTCGCCCCAGTCTCAGTTGCTTGTCCCCCTGAAGCATAAAGAGGGAAATCCTTTCTAGTCCTCTTTGTGTATATAAATTCAGGTCCACAATATGTGTGTTCGCTTATTGTATGCTCTCAGTAAAAAAAAGGAAAAATCTACTAGGGACTAAGGGAATTCATTTTCAAACTTTGTTTAAATATTCATTTCATTTCCAGAAACGAAAAATCTCTATAGCAATTTGAATGCAATCGGAAAGCTAGTTGAAATAACAGACACCCGCCGCAGGTCTTACTACAACTCTTAACAAGGCAAAAATACTTTCGAGTAAATTTCCTTTTTATACTTGATTTTCCCATGGTCTATAGCAGCAGATGTTATTTGCTCCTTTTTGCCATTTGTGATGTTTATTTAGCTTCATGTTGTACCATTTTATTGTCTTATAAAAGAACATCTATGGAAATTGAAAATTTTTTGTGGTTTGTTTTGGCTTGTCCTTGGTTGCAGTTTGTTTATTTTTTTCTACTTTATTGTCTAGTTATATTAAAGCCCATTGTCTAGTCATATTATTGACCTAACTGCGGTCTAGTACCTTTAAACGTATACCATCTTTTTTTTAATGTTTTTGAGTTTTCTAAATAATTATAATAGTATATTTGGGAAATTTTTATAAACTTTTATTAAAATGGTTATACAAGTGAAACCGTGATTGACACAATGTGTAAATATTTGTACAAGGCTAGTCACTTCATATTCCTATGCTGCAAAATAAAAACGTTTTTAAAATGCTAAGGAATTCTCAGCCCAATAATTTAAAAATACTAATTTTTTTAAATCAATTTATTGATTTTAATATATAACCCCAAAAGAACTTATTGTATTGTGGAAGAGCATTCTTAAATGCTCATCAAAGGTAATGAGTTTGGAAGAACTCCCACACTTTTTTGCCGAGTAATTTTATTTTAGTTGCGTTAATGTCCACATTTTCTCCCAAAATATGTAGATGTATTCGTTTCAATTGATTTTATGAAATTTATTTGAAATTTACCTATTTTATCTATTCTTAATTACACTTGGTTTTTAACCTTAATTTGTTAATCAGTTATGAGTACAACTCATTTTCATAGGTTTTCCATATCCTTTTTTACCTTACTCATTAAGCAACATCTCACCTCAACCATTTCTCTCATGTTACGTTATATGGTTCTCTCATGCATTAACTGTCTCTTGTAATTATAAGTTGGTGTGCATTATTTCACCACTTTGATTAGAGTGCACATGCACACACGTATACTATCAATGCACATCTTATAATAAATAAATGTATTGAAACCCTTTATGTTCTACCTCATGTTTCAATTTGATCAATTGAGATGAATATTAGTATCTCCCATTGAGATGAGAGTTTAATGAGAATGTGAGCCATAGAAACTTCAAAAGAAGTTTGTATGGCTCGGTTCCATACGTTTTTCTATGTTTCTTTCAATTGCTTAATACCTCAAAACAATATGCATAATTTTTTAAACTATTTATGCAAATCTAAGTATGGGGGTAGTAATTGAAAAAAGCATAATTTTATAAGCACCTGGTTTTCATGCTTCCTTGTTGTTGGATTGACAACAAAAACAATGACAACAATACCACAAATTTGCCATTAGCTTAAAATTAATTTCAAAATTACTCATTGTTTTCCTTTAAGCAGCAGCAGCAACAGAGCAACACTACAAACGCCCACAATGATTTTATTTTTCTGCAAATAAAATTGTCTGTGATATGATGGTACTCAATTGCATTTTAAAGCAATTTTTACCTCTTTGCAAACACTTTTTACCGTTTTTTTTTACAACACTAAAGAAATTATCATTAGGTTTTATTGTTATTTTTTCACCGTAGAAGAAGAAACACTCCTTCTTCGTTTTTTTTTTTTTTTTAATTTTCGATAAATTTTCTTTAATTTGGTTTATGAATGTGTCTCGTCGTTGATGTCTTTGAATTTTAGTCGTGGGCCTAGTTTTCACCAACACCCACCTTTATGTGGTGATTTTCTTTGCCCTGGTGAGTGCAAATGTGTGTGGGTATATGGGGCCAATAACATAAATTTCTAAAGAAAAATTGCTTAATCTAACCATATATGATGTTTTATTGTTTAGCCTTTCTTATTTTTATTTCTTTGGCTTTTGTCTTCTTGCGGATTTATATAAATTTTGCTATGAAATGCATTTGCTTATTTATGTTCGCTTGACAATTTTCTTTATAACTATTTATGGGGCATTGTTAGGCTTGTGATGCATAAAAACGCCTACTTTTGTGTATGGTGATTATTTAGCTGCTTGCCGAAAAATATATAAATTACGATCTAAAATACTAGGCTTTAAAATTTGATATTGTAAAAGATTAATATCATATTTTTTCTCTTTATCGATTTAATTTATTTTAATTTTATTATATTTAATTTAATTTCATTTAATAAATTTAATTTAATTTATTTATTTTAATTTATTTTATTTTAATTTAATTTAATAATAATTTAATTATACCCTGCGCCACACTATGGAACAGGGTATTATAAGTTAGTGCATATGTTTGTAACACCCAGAAGGAGACGAGATAGACACATGGTGTCTTTGGCAATAATGCTCAGGGTGGGTCCCTGAGTCGATATAACCATGTCCGTCTGTCTGTGAACATATTTTTGTGATCAAAGTCTAGGTCGCAATTTAAGTCCAATCGCCTTCAAATTTGGCACATGTTCCTAATTTTTGTCAGAATAGAACCCTATTGATTTTGGAAGAAATCGGTTCTGATTTAGATATAGCTCCCATATATATCTTTTGCCCGATATGCACTAATATGGACCCAACAGCCAGTGTTTTATACCGATTTGCTTGAAATTTTGTACAAACATAACACTTAGTCGTATAGTCAAGTGTGCAAAATTTGATTGAAATCGGTTCAGATTGAGATATAGCTCCCATATATATCTTTCGCCCGATATGGACTAATATGGCCCCAGAAGCCAGATTTTTGGCCGAATTTGGTTGAAATTATGCACTAGGAGTACAATTAGTAGTATAGTCAAGTGTGCAAAATTTGATTGAAATCGGTTCAGATTTAGATATAGCTCCCATATGGTCCTTATGGTCCTAAAAGCCAGAGTTTTGGCCCAATTTGATTGGAATTTTGTACAGGGAATAGATTTAGCATTGTAGCTATGCGTGCCAAATTTGGTTGAAATCGATTCAGATTTAGATATATCTTTCGCCCGATATGGACTAATATGGTCCTAGAAGCCAGAGTTTTGGCCCAATTTGTTTGAAATTTTGCACTAGGAGTGCAATTAGTAGTGCAGTTAAGTGTGCATTTGATTGAAATCGGTTCAGATTTAGATATAGCTCCCATATATATGTTTTTCTGATTTCGACAAAAATGGTCAAAACACCAACATTTTTCTTGTAAAATCGCCACTGCTTAGTCGAAAAATTGTAAAAATGACTCTAATTTTCCTAAACTTCTAATACATGTATATCGAGCGATAAATCATAAATAAACTTTTGCGAAGTTTCCTTAAAATTGCTTCAGATTTAAATGTTTCCCATATTTTTTTTACTAACATTGTGTTCCACCCTAGTGCATTAGCCGACTTAAAATTTTAGTCTATAGATTTTGTAGAAGTCTATCAAATTCTGTCCAGATCGAGTGATATTTAAATGTATGTATTTGGGACAAACCTTTATATATAGCCCCCAACACATTTGACGGATGTGATATGGTATCGAAAATTTAGATCTACAAAGTGGTGCAGGGTATAATATAGTCGCCCCCGTCCGACTTTAGACTTTCCTTACTTGTTTAATTTAATAATTTAATTTAATTTAACCAATTTGTTCACTAAAATTCTTCCAGTTTCGTAAATTAGTCCATGTATCTTTGCACTATATGTTCAATATTCAAGCAATGATAAAGTTGCACTTCTCCGCTGGAAATGTTCTTGCGTGCAATTTAAAATCAAAATTTATTTCTTTCATAATTCATTGCCCTTTTTAATATTGAATTTCAAAGAACTTTCAAGACATACTTTACATCCCTATGAAAGTAGAGAAGAATTACTTCCTGGAAATGAAAAAAATGTTTGTAAACTAGTTACAAAAAACCATTATTTGCCACATGCATTAAGAGTTTGAATAAAACTACAAACGAAGAAAATATCCTCCCTACTATTGGAAAGACCTCTTGCCAATGGCATTACATTTAAGGGCTCATATTTCATTGGATGGCCATAAAAACGCCTTTTATGCCATATAATGTCAAATAGGATTTGTATTCTATTGAAGAAATTAGTACTAATATTTGTTTAATAGATAGAATTTCAATGGTCTCATTGTTTCCCAAGCCATTGTCTTTATTTCACAAATAACAAAATCATTCATATGAGGATGGTCTTGGGCGATATCTGTTTTGATTTTATTTTCTACTTGTTGTATATGTCTAACTGCAACGTTTGGCATTCTCTTCATTATGTGCTAATACTAATAGTTATTGTTTTAACAATGATACTGATATTCAATAGATTTTCTATGTAACTCCCATCTTTTCTATCTGTTATAAACAAAAACAAAAATCCTTTGTGTAATATCAAACAAATGTCTGAAATGGCAAGACAGACAGACAGACAGACAGTTATCCAACCCTAAAGATAGGCTTTTCCCTCCATATCTCTACTTGGATATTTTCATTCAATTAAAAACGGACAAACAGATACTTGTAACATATCTTTTGATTTTAGCCAAAGAAGAGTAAAGTCAATATTAATTTATGGCGTTCTTTTTGTTTCTCTGGGCCACACTTAAGTGTTAAGTGTCTTTTCAGTTAAGTAAAGTACGTCAATGGTCATACACAGCTCTCCACTCCATCCCCCTCCCCCTTCTTCTTCTTTAGTACTTTTTGTGCAGAAAATATAATAATCAGTAAATTAAGCAAACACTCTTGAAAAGTGAACTGGAAATCTTTGCTTAATTGTTATTATTTTTCGGACTAGTATTTGTTGTGTGCTTTTAGGCGTTTATTTATTTTATTCAACTGTGTTGATTTTAACGTTGATGATGGTGTCTTTCATTTCTGTTATTACTGAATCTTATTTACGTAAATATTTATTCAAAGTAATAACCAAAGGCTTTTAGAATCTCTTTGGGGATAAGTTTGTTTTTTGTTGGACACCTGACAACGAAAGTATTGGGTTTTGTGTGAAGATATTAAGCATCAAGTTTTTTCGATTTATTCTTTGGAGACCATACAAAATTTTTGAAGTGATGGAATAATTAAATTTAGCAAAAATAAATTAAATTAAACTAAATTTAATTATGATAATAATTTCATGTATTACAATAAATAACCTTTCCTTCACCTCTTGGCAAATATATTTTTTATCATATGTATGAAATTTCTTATTTGTTTTTCTTATAGATTTTATTACTGTTCTGTGTTTCTATACCATCAACATTATACGATGTCTAAATGCAATTACTTAAGTATTATTAAAAGTACATTAAACTCAGTTCATGGTCGGTCTTATTAAAATATGTGTATAAGACTCCATAGTAATGTCTGAGTAGAACAACACTCATTATAGGTAGTTTTGTCAGTCTGGCTGCTTGCTACCGATTCCGATGCCAACTATCAACATTATTGCATCCTTCTTGAATTGGACGAAATTGGTTTTTATTGTTTTCGTTTTTATTTTTCTGGTTCATTCCATGCTTACCTTTGGTCTCAATGTGTTGGTTCTATACGAGAATCCATATATAGTATATATTTGACGTTGGCGGTGGCGATGACAGGTTTGGTCGCAATGGAGCAATTGATTACAATCCGAATGTAATGTTTTATGGCTCTTATTTCGTGCACACATGACTTACCGTCACCAGAGAGTGCGTAATTTTATTGTGTCTACATATATATGAAGCTATCAGGGAGTAAATTGACTTAATTCAATGGACTGTTTTTGTTTGGCTTTGTTGGGTAAAAATGTAATTTGGCTGGAAAAGTTTGTCCTTTTGTAGACAAGAATTCTATAAAAAATAAACTTATTTAAACAACCTTCTACTTTTCACTTTCATCATATTTATACATAAAATATTTTTTGAGGAAATTAGGTAGACGATATTTTAATTTATTTTAGAAATATTTTATTTACAAATATTTTTTTTTTTGGTCAAATATTTAATTATTATATTCAAACATTCTTATTTGTGGTAACAATATTTTGTGAATTGTAACTAATTTGATACAACAAATTCCGAATTTACAAACGTGACCAAGTTAGTTTCATAATACCTAAAAAATCTTACAAACATAAATTTCAAATTAAATATTTTTTTTCAATTAATATTTTGAATGAAGACTTTTCTTTTCTGAGAAACGAAATTTTAGGCAAAAAAGTTTTCTTTTGACACAAAAAAATTTTCTTTAAAATGGAATATCATTCTTCCTTATTTAGGATTTATTGCTCTTAGAGAAAAAACGTTACATTAAAGGAAAATTTCGTTCCGGAGGAATGTATCTTTTCTTTGCCTGTACTAATATATTTATTTAAGATTATTTTTAAATAAATAGAATTTCGGAAACAGGTTTTAAAATACATATACATAACAATCTTAAAAATTTTTTTTTTTGGTTCAAATATTTAATGTTTGTATACAAAAATGTTTGTTTTTGTTTGAAAATATTTGTGATTAAAAAACATATTTCGGAATTTCTTCAATTTACTAAAATTACCACAGCGGATTCCCATTCAATACAAAAAAATTAAATAAATTATGTTTATAGCGATTTGTTTTCTTGGAAGATATACTTTTTATACCCTGCGCCACACTGTGGAACAGGGTATTATAAGTTAGTGCATATGTTTGTAACACCCAGAAGGAGACGAGATAGACACATGGTGTCTTTGGCAATAATGCTCAGGGTGGGTCCCTGAGTCGATATAACCATATCCGTCTGTCCGTCTGTCTGTGAACACATTTTTGTGATCAAAGTCTAGGTCGCAATTTAAGTCCAATCGCCTTCAAATTTGGCACATGTTCCTAATTTGGGTCAGAATTGATTTTGGAAGAAATCGGTTCAGATTTAGATATAGCTCCCATATATATCTTTCGCCCGATATGGACTTATATGGCCCCAGAAGCCAGATTTTTGGCCGAATGTGGTTGAAATTTTGCACTAGGAGTACAATTAGTGGTATAGTCAAGTGTGCCAAATTTGGTTGAAATCGGTTCATATTTAGATACAGCTCCCATATAAAGCTTTCGCCCGATTTACACTCATATGACCACAGAAGCCAATTTTTTGCTCCGATTTAGTTGAAATTTTGTACAGGGAGTAGAATTAGCATTGTAGCTATGCGTGCCAAATTTGGTTAAAATCGGTTCTGATTTAGATATAGCTGACATATATAGCTTTCGCCCGATTTACACTCATATGATCACAGAGGCCAATTTTTTGCTTGATTTAGTTGAAATTTTGCACAGGGAGTATAAGTAGCATTGTAGCCATGCGTGCCAAATTTGGTTAAAATCGGTTCAGATTTAGATATAGCTCCCATATATAGCTTTCGCCCGATTTACACTCATATGATCACAGAGGCCAATTTGTTGCTTCGATTTAGTTGAAATTTTGCACAGGGAGTAGAATTAGCATTGTAGCTATGCGTGCCAAATTTGGTTGAAATCGGTTCAGATTTAGATATATCTCCCATATATAGCTTTCGCCCGATTTACACTCATATGACCACAGAGGCCAATTTTTAACTCCGATTTAGTTGAAATTTTGCACAGAGAGTAGAATTAGCATTGTTGCTATGCGTGCCAAATTTGGTTGAAATCGGTTCAGATTTAGATATAACTCCCATATATATGTTTTTCTGATTTCGACAAAAATGGTCAAAATACCAACATTTTCCTTGTTAAATCGACACTTCTTAGTCGAAAAGTTGTAAAAATGACTCTAATTTTCATAAACTTCTAATACATATATATCAAGCGATAAATCATAAATAAACTTTGGGAAGTTTCCTTAAAATTGCTTCAGATTTAAATGTTTCCCATATTTTTTTTTACTAAAATTGTGTTCCACCCTAGTGCATTAGCCAACTTTAATTTTGAGTCTATAGATTTTGTAAAAGTCTATCAAATTCTGTCCAATTCGAGTGATATTTAAATGTATGTATTTGGGACAAACCTTTATATATAGCACCCAACACATTTGACGGATGTGATATGGTATCGAAAATTTAGATCTACAAAGTGGTGCGGCCCCGCCCGACTTTAGACTTTCCATACTTGTTTTGCTAACATTTTGTTCCACCCCAGGGCATTGGCCGACTTAATTTTTTAGTCTACAGAAGTCTAACAAATTTTGTGCAGATCGAGTCAGATTTGAATATATGTGTATATGGGAACATAAACCTTTATATATAGCACGCAATAAATTTGAAGGATTTCAGATGGTATCGAAAATGTAGATCCACAAAGTGGTGCAGGGTATAATATAGTCGGCCCCGCCCGACTTTAGGCTTTCCTTACTTGTTTTATTTATAAACTGTATTTTTCTTGAGTGAAAGTTTTAATATACATATATTGTTATATCCAAATATTTAATATTTGTATCCAAACATTTATATTTTTGGTTTGCCATATTTAAACAATCGTTATAAACAAAAGCTGTTTCGATTTTTTTTTCTAATTTACAAAAATTTACATTATTGCTTCTGATAAATTAAAAGAAAAAAACCTTTTTTTTCTTGGACGATATATATTTTTTTTTAATTTCTGAAATGTTTTTTTGTATGAGTAAATTTACAATTTGTTTAACATTTTTCTTTGGGTGTTCAGATCCTTATTTTGTATTGTTATATTTCTTATTTTTCTTTCGTCTGTTTTGTTCTGCTTATTTTCAATTTACGTATATTCATTTACTAAATAATTCAAATGGTCATAGAAAAAGAACTTTCACATGTCTGCTGCAATGCCACACAAAAGAAAGTTACACGAACCTCGTATTATATTTTTTTTCATGCCTTAAATGATATCATGTTATCTTTAAGTATTTACGGTAAGTTCAAGCTAAAGGTTACATACTTCAGTACGATTGTGGATGTCTGAAAGGTTAGCAATACTTGAAGGTATTACAAAAAATAAAAATTTTTTTATGATTCATAGAAATGTTGGTAGAACTTTGGGTTAATTTTAAGTGGAGTGTACTATACCTCTTAAAGTATTTTTTTATTAAGTTTTAATTTTAATGTTTTATTTAAAATAAATATTTAGATAATTAAAAAATATATATTACTTTTTTTCAAACCATGATACACCTGTGAGACAATGTTGTGTCATCTTTTTCAAATTTTGAGGCGCTTTTTAGATACAATTACCAAAGAAAATCATGTCTTCTCAAATGGTCAGCACTTTTCTCATGGTTTCAAGCTATACACCTGGGTCAGCCTAAAAATATGCAAACCCTAAAAATATTGCAAACAGAGGTAGTTCCCCAAAATAGAGAACTTAACTCAATATCATATTTTTTTGTCGAAATATTTTTGATTATAACAAAATAAAATTCGATGGAAATAAAATTTTTTTGTTTTTATTTTTACTCTATAAGAGAGTAAGAGAGTACGAATAATACTGCACAGTTTCGTATCCTTGTCAAGTTCTCTCTGTATAGTCAAAAATGATCGTGTTGGTAAGTAGATATTTAATTTTGATATCGATCCTCATACAAAAAAAAAAAAAACAGAAATACAGAAATCAAATCAAAATGTAATTTTTACTTTTGCATAAATATTCAATTTTTCTTACAAAAAACACACTTTTAATAATAATCGATTTTGACTGGGCTTCTCGGTCTGGCAAAGGAATAACCATCTGCGATGTTCACCTCTATTGAATTGGTGGAAGTTGCATTGAATGCCTGAATTGAATATAACTTTAGCTTATTACACGCCATACTTAGTTGAGCATGCAATACATATGTAAAAGATATGAAATCTAAAGGATACAGCAGCCTTATGGCCCAGGACTCTTTTTGTGCTGGTGCTTATTCTCTACATGTTCCTTGCCAGAAAAAACCAGGCGGCCACTTCATTGAGTATTGTTTTCTCCGTATGTTAGCATGTGGCACGTTTTCATTTTATGCTTCATTTATTGGCGCCGCCGATATATTATTAAAAAAATGAAAACCAAAAACAAGAGAAAATTGGAATATAAAGCGAAAGTAGTTGCTGTCCCAAGACGGCTTCGGAGAACCAATAAGACAGTAATGGGAAAAAACGTGAAAATAACTAAATTTAGGTTTATACATACCTTGAATAAAACAAAATGAACTTTTACCTCGGTCGTTTGCTCTCAAAGGATTCATTTTGTATGAGTAGTGTAATCCTTTTTTGATGGTGTATAACACCCTGAATATCCTTTCTTCATATTGGTTTTCTGCATATTCGGCTGTCAATGTCCTATTTTTTTGGTCACACTTATTTGTGAGTTCTTTTGTTTTATGTATATCCTTTTTTCTCTACATGCTTATATTTTGTCTATTTCTAATAAATATTTTGTTTTTCTTTTATTTATTGCAGATTGAAGACGAAGGTAATCATGGCAATGATGAGACTAGACTTTTCATTCTATCTTCTCTGGCTCAATCTCAAAAGAGCCGTGTTGCTTGTATTTTGTGTGAAGAACCTATGTTGGTATTCGATCGTTATCCTTTGGTCGATGGCTCGTTTTTCTTGAGTCCTAAGCAGCATTCAACAGATTGTATTGAGGTAAGTTGAATATATTTTGTTCTCCTTTTTTATGTGTTTTAATATAAAAATAACGTGTTAATATATTTATAGACAATTTATTATTATTATTTTTTTATAGAAATTGCAAAACTTTTCGAAACAAATAAAATGGCAATCAAATTATCTAAAGAAAAAAAAACATTGACAAAATTTCTCTAAAGAAATAAATTTGCGATAAAATTTTCTATAGAAATAAAATTTCGATGAAATTTTCTATACAAATAAAATTTCGATGAAATTTTCTTTGGAAATAAAATTTCGATGAAATTTTCTATACAAATAAAATTTCGATGAAATTTTCTTTGGAAATAAAATTATTTTTTTATAGAAATAAAATGTTGACGAAATTTTTCTATAGAAATACAATTTCGTAAAATTCTCTATAGAAATAAAATTTGTTCGAAATTTTCTATAAAAGTAAAATTTTGAAGAAATTATCTATATAAAAGAGATTTCAAAATTTATTTTCTATAGACATAAAATTTTTACAAAATTTTCTATAGAAATAATATTTTGTTGAAATTTGCAATAGAAATAAAATTTGTACAAAATTTTCTATAGAAATAAAATTTCGAGGAAATTTGCTATAGAAATAAAATTTCTACGAAATTTTTTATATAAATATAATTTCGAGGAAATTTTCTATATATAAATAAAAGTTCGAGGAAATTTTCGATAGAAATACAATTTTTACGAATTTTTTTATAAAAATAAATTTGGAAAAAAATTCGAAGAACTTTTCTATAAAAATAAAATGTCTATGAAATTTTCTATAGAAATACAATTTCATAGCAAAATAAAATTTCTATGAAATTTTCTTTGGAATTAAAATTTCGACGAATTTTGATGAAATTTCTATAGAAAAAAATTTGAAGAAGTTTTCTATATAAATACAATTTCTCAAAAAAATAAAATTTTGACGAAATTTTCTATAAAAATATTATTTGAAAAATATTCGAAGACATTTTCTATAGAAATAAAATTTCGAGGAAATATTTTATAGAAATAAAATATCGATGGAATTTGTAATAAGAATAAAATTTCGACGAAATTTTCAACAGAAATAAAATTTTAACGAAATTTACAACAAAAATAATATTTCTATGAAATTTTCTATGGACATAAAATTTCGACGAAATTTTCTATGAGGAAATTTTCAACAGAAATAATATTTCTACGAAATTTTCTATGGAAATAAAATTTCGTGGAAATTTTCAATAGAAATAATATTTCTACGAAATTTTCTATGGAAATAAAACTTCGAGGAAATGTTCATATAAATAAACGTTCGAGTAAATTTTCTAAATATTCGAAGAAAATCTCTATAGAAATAAAATTTTGAAGACATTTTCTATAGAAATAAAATTTCGAGGAAATATTCTATAGAAATAAAATATCGATGTAATGTTTAATAGAAATAAAATTTCAACGAAATTTTCAACAGGAATAATATTTCTACGAAATTTTCAACAGAAATAATATTTCTACGAAATTTTCAACAGAAATAATAATTCTACGAAATTTTCTATGGAAATAAAATTTCGAAAAAATTTGCTATAGAAATAAAATTTCGACGAAATTTTCTATATAAATCTAATTTTCTATAAAAATTAATTTTCAAAAAAATTCAAAGAACTTTTCTATAAAAATAAAATTATGCAATTTTCTATAGAAATAAACTTTCATAGCAAAATAAAATTTCTTTGAAATTTTCTTTGGAACTAAAATGTCGACTAATTTTGATTAAATTTCTATAGAAAAAAAATTAAGAAGTTTTCTTTATAAATACAATTTCTCAAAGAAATAAAATTTTGACGAAATTTTCTATAAAAATAAAATTTGGGAAATATTCGAAAAAATTCCCTATAGAAATAAATTTTTGAAGACATTTTCTATAGAATAAAATTTCGAGGAAATATTCTATCGAAATAAAATATCGATGGACTTTTTAATAGAATAAAATTTCAACCACATTTTCAACAGAAATAAGATTTTGACGAAATTTTCAACAGAAATACTATTTCTACGAAATTTTCTATGGAAATAAAATTTCGAGGAAATGTTCATATAAATAAAAGTTCGAGTAAATTTTCTATATAAATAGAATTTCGCGGAAATTTTCTATAGAAATAAAATTTCGAGGAAATTTTCGATAGAAATAAAAGTTCGAGGAAAGTTTCTATATAAATAAAATTTCGATAGCAATAAAATTTTCTATAAAAATAAAATTTTTAAAAAATTCGAAGAATTTTTCTATAAAAATAAAATGTCTATAAAATTTTCTATAGAAATAAAATGTCTATGAAATATTCTATAGAAATAAAATTTCATAGCATAGAACTAAAATTTCGACAAATTTTGGTAAATTTTCTATAGGAAAAAAATATGAAGAAGTTTTCTATATAAATAAAATTTCTAATAGAAATAAAATTTTGACTAAATTTTCTATAGAAATAAAATTTTGAAGAAATTTTTTACATAAATACAATTTTGGAGAAAAATTTTCTATAGAAATAAAATTTCGACGAAATTTTCTACAGAAATAAAATTTTGGCGAAAATTTCTATAAAAATATTTCTATGAAATTTTCTATGGAAATAAAATTTCGAGGAAATTTTTTATGGAAATAAAATTTTGACGAAATTTCCTATAGAATAAAATGAAATTCTAAAGAAATTTTGTATATAAATACAATTTTGAAGAAATTTTATATATAAATAAAATTTCGAGGAAATATTCTATAGAAATAAAATATCGATGAAATTTTTAATAGTAATAAAATTTCTACGAAATTTTCCACAGAAATGAAATTTTGACGAAAATTTCTATAAAAATAATATTTCTACGAAATTTTCTATGGAAATAAAATTTCTGCGAAATTTTCTATGGAAATAAAATGTCTGCAAAATTTTCTATGGAAATAAAATTTCTGCAAAATTTTCTATGGAAATAAAATTTCGAGGAAATTTTCTGTTGAAAAAAATGTCTATGAAAATTTCTATAGAAATAAAATGTCTATGAAATTTTCTATAGAAATAAAATTTCTATAAAATTTTCTAAAATAAAATTTCGATAGAAATAAAATTTTCACGAAATTTTCTATAAAAATAAAATTTTGAAAAAATTCGAAAAATTTTTCTATAAAAATAAAATGTCTATGAAATTTTCTATAGAAATAAAATGTCTATGAAATTTTCTATAGAAATAAATTTCGACAAATTTTGGTAAATTTTCTATAGAAAAAATAAATTTGAAGAAGTTTTCTATATAAATAGAATTTCTAATAGAAATAAAATTTTGACAAAATTTTCTAAAAAATAAAATTTGGAAAAAATCGATAAAATTTTCTATAGAAATAAAATGTTGAAGAAATTTTCAACTTAAATACAATTTTTAAGATATTTTCTATAGAAATCAACTTTCGAGGAAATATTCCATAGAAATAAAATATCGATGCAATTTTTAATAGAAATAAAGTTTCGACAAAATTTTCTACAGAAATAAAATTTTGGCGAAAATTTCTATAATAATAATATTTCTATGAAATTTTCTATGGAAATAAAATTTCGACGAAATTTTCTATAGAAATAAAATTTCGACGAAATTTCCTATAGAATAAAATGAAATAAAATTTTCAAAAGAAATTTTCTACATAAATACAATTTTGAAAATAATTTGCTATAGAAATAAAATTTCGAGGAAATATTCCATAGAAAAAAAATATCGATGCAATTTTTTAAAGAAATAAAATTTCGACGATATTATCCAAAGAAACGAAATTTTGACAAAAAATCTATAAAAATAATATTTCTACGAAATTTTCTATAGAAATAAAATTTCGAGAAAATTTTCTATAGGAATAAAATTTCGACGAAATTTCCTATAGAATAAAATTAAATGAAATTTTGAAGAAATTTTGTACATAAATACAATTTTGAAGAAGTTTTTTATAGAAATAAAATTTCAAGGAAATATTCTATAAAAAAAAAACAAATTTCGATGAAATTTTTAATGGTAATAAAATTTCTACGAAATTTTCCACAGAAATGAAATTTTGACGAAAATTTCTATAAAAATAATATTTTTACGAAATTTTCTATGGAAATAACATTTCGAGGAAATATTCTATAGAAATAAAATTTTGAAGAAATTTTCAACATAAATAAAATTTCTACGAAATTTTCCATAGAAATAAAATTTTGATGAAATTGTCTATAGGAAATTTGTTTGATGAAATTTGCTGTAAAAAAAGTCCATAAATTTTTCAATGGATATAAAATTTGGATGAATATTTCTGTCTATGAGTTTTTCGACGAAATTTTCTATTGGATTTTTAATTTGGTGCCTATTTCTTCATACATTTTAAATGTGTGTATACCGACTTATGGTCTCTACATAAAGATGCTTTGGCTGTCTTTGCTAAGTAAAATATAACTTTCATAGTAACTTTGAAAATTATGGAGTTTTTGAATTTTTTCTTCCTCAACAATACATAATTCTTCAACAGACTTGTCACATAATTTATGAGAACAAACTGGTCTCATTTGTTTTTTGGTTCCTTTGCGAATATTTGCTTAAAATTGCATTTGTTTCCATGCCATCCTAGTTGTTGTTCCTTTTTATTGGCAACAAACAAACGGATATAACGGAAACAAAGTACAGGATACATTCTTGGCCTGCAGTATTGTGGCCAAGTCTGGATAGTTGTACACAGTACACACCTTTCCTTTTAGCCGTAAATCTTGTTTAGAGCTCAAAATATTTGTGGTTGTGTGTGCGTATATTTGTGTGTTCGGCTTTATTTCATTACCAACCCAGCGAAGATTGTCTTGGCTCATACATACACACATTGGCGTCCAAAAGGACAGATTGTGGTTGTGGTCTACCCTGGTCTGTCTGCGTTTTGTTATGGAACGCAATGAAATGCAATGTCAGTGCAATTTATGCAACATTTAAGCCACCATAATTATGCCAAAAAGCCAACGCTAATAATCAACGTTAAAGTCCCATTTCCTGCACCTTGATGCAATTTGTCCCCGCCCTCTTAAAAGTATACATGAGGATAGTAAAGGTGGATGCTGTGTTCATTCCTCGTTGTCTCATTTTTGCTTCCTTCATTCATCTCTGTTTGTGGGCCCATTCAGACCAATCCTGAGTTGTTCTTTCACAGACCATAAACGCTTTTAACTACTTTCCTAACTAAGTTAGCATTAATGGTAAACTTTTCGTAATTTTGGTGTGCCATGGAATTGAATGTGCATACGTTTAAAACTTCCAGTTTGATGCTGATAACTACGATGGTGGTGAGGTGATGATGCATAATTTTTTTGTAACTGACTAAGGTGGTAGTTGTACTGCAATTGCATTGAGTCTATATGATCGTCGTTGGGTCTCCTGCATTTCTTTTTTGCTGTAAATGATTATGTCTCCACTTTGAAGGAAGGCTTGCACATTCCATAATAATGCCAGACATAGTAAGACCTCATCCTTCGTTTGCTCTTGCCCTGGATATCTCCATCTGCAATTTTATACCTTGAGTGCAGAGAGCTGCATTTAATGTTTAACCCTAAAATGCAGTATTGTGTTGGTTAAAATGTTGCAAAGAAACTTTGTTTGATTACTTTAAGGCCGATGGTTTTCAGTGTCATTTAAGATTTCTCGTTGGCGTTAAAACCAGCGACAAATTTTACTAAGAGCTTCTCACGAATATAACTACACTGAAATCAGTTGGATTTAATTTTATATTCTCTTTCTTAAACCTATGCAAATTGACATTGACGAAAATTGAATGGTATTATGATATTATGGACCGTGGTGAATTTTATGGTCTCGAAGTAAAAGCAAATTTCCAAATTAAAAGATTGTGATAAACCTCTCAAATATTGTGATCTAGGACACGTGATTTAAAATTCTTTTGATTACCATCTCACGCATTGCAATTACAAAGGAAATTCTAATAGAGCTTGGATACCAAAAAAACGTATATGCTTAAAAGATCTACGATATGGAAAATATTGTATAAATAATAATTGTTTGCACACATCACGAATACTAAACTTTTCTTATGGGGCAATATGTTCACTACCATTTCCAATTTATAGAGTTTTAAAATCAATTAATTTATTCAGCCCAAATGACGCAAACCTAATATTACTCAAAATTATTATCACTCATACGCTACAATGGTAAATAAACAGTTTTGTTTATTGAATTAATTCAAAGCGTATTACATTTTGGAAAATAAACAATGGTTTTGCAAGGAGATCTATGGCTCTTCTTGATAAGAAAAAAATATTAAGATTTTTTATAAATTTTTTTTTTCCATGACTTATTTAAGTTTTTCCTAAACTTATTATTATAAAATATATTTCCAATTATTGCAAGTCCATTCATTTTTCCATGATGGATAATAATAATTGTGTCTCACTCAATAGACATACTGATTATATAAATAAATTAATTAATAGGACAATACATAAAACACGGAAGTATTATGAAAATATTACACATTCAGAAAGCTTAAAAGTTGTTCATGTGTGCAATTTCTATTGCAATTTTTTTTTGTAGTTTTGTAAAAAAAGGTCCCCAATTAATCGTATTAATCGAATGATGACTAAAATGTAGTTAATATATTTATATATTTTTACACGATTTACAATCATAAGAAATTATGAAAATAAATATAAAAAAAATATTAGGTACTAAAAACAAAGGTTTAAAAAAACTGTAGTTAACTACTGCTGCGTAAGAATAATATAAATTATTATTTAACAGAAATATATATATTATATTATATAAATAAGTTAATTGATATGGCAATATATCATACCTAGAATTTTTCCAGCATATTTCAGAATTACAAAACTTCAATCATAGTGCATGTGTGCAACATAGTTTTCAATTTAGTTGTAATGAAGTGTTGTTAAAAAAAATTGAATATGGGGATCTGTGTAACACCCTTCTTGTTCCATTAAACAATTTTTTTTTGTCCTCCCATCTAGTTATTAAGAGACTCTTTTTGTGTAGGCGTTAAGAGATTTGCCCATAGCACTCGTCAAGGAACTTTCCTTCTATATGTCATACTGTTTGAGTTCAAGTCAATCTAACGTCTGCCATACATATATTCAAACATATGGATATCGTTAATGCATTTATATCAAATTAATATGGTGTTGATTTTTTTTCATTTCTTCAACGCTGAACATTTTCTTTTGCCACATAAAATTAAAGAGCGAAAAAAAATTATACAGGCATAAAAAAAATGTGTTTTATACGTGGGTAGTAGGTATTGGAAATTTTAAAGCTAACTTAAAGCTTTAACGTTGAAAGGTTTTTGTTTTCTTTCTATTGGGGGTTTATTTGTTTATTCCCTTTTGGATGTAATTTTTCATTGTTTGTCTCGTGACTGTCATTTAGGAGGCGTTTATTATGTTTCCAATGAACAAACAATGTCTGATGGCTGTATGTCTGTTGTTCTGCTCTGGTGATGGTGCCACAATTTTGCCAAAGCTATCCTGTTTTTTTGTAGTGCCCAACTTTTTTTGTGTTCTCTTATAAAACCCGTCAGTCAGTCAGCCAGTCTGTTGGCTGACTATAAGTGTCTGTCATGATCTGAAATATGTAGCATGTTGTTGGGCTTACTTTTTAATTTACGACACAAATGCATTCAAATTCTCCCTAGAATTTTTTTCTATGGTGCCCTGTGTATTGTCGGAATGCATTTTTCCTTATGGCTTTATTTTGGGCCATATTTGGTCTACACAGTTTTGAAGGTTTGTTATTTTTTTGTGTTTTTCTTCTTAACTGATATGTTTTCTGGTAATTTATCTCTTTCGTTTACACTTGACTTTGGGCTGTTTTCCGGGTTATTTCGGTTGCGAAGCAAAAAACCTTCTTTGTATAAGCCTAAAGTTTGACTACCACTTCCGCTCTGTTTCTGAAGGGTTGTTACATTTTATCATCTGAAAGGAAATACAATGTCAGTTGTGTTTCCTTTCTTTGGTGTTGGCTTAAAGAATTTTGACGGTTATTGTTTTGTTTTTTAAATTTCATTTTGTCTTCTTTTCTGTCTTTCATTCCAGGTTAAATATGAGGGACGTTCTTTATATTTGACTTGCGTTTGTATGCGTTGCTTGGATGGTACATCAACTCATCGTAACATTAGCTGCAGGTAAGTTTAACTAAATGTAGAAAGGTATGACATAAAAATCAACGACGCTTAGTTTTTTTTTTTTTTTTTGTAATTTTCTATATTATGAAAGAATTATACAAAAACTTACCTTTTGCATATTTTATTTCCTAATTTTTTTTTTGTTAGATTCTGTGGCGATAAATGGGATGGATCAAATCTAGTCTTGGGCACCATGTACGCTTATGATATATTTGCTGCTATGCCCTGCTGTGCAGAACGTCTAAAGGTGAGTGAAAAACCTAGGAAATCTACACTCAAAAAAACGGTGAACTCACATGGAGAATTTAACATTATTTTAGTTCATGGAACTAAATAATGTTAAATTCATGTTTTTTTGAATTTCTCCAATAAGATGAGAATATGAAAAAAACATTACACAAATGGATCATAAAGATTTACTAAATTTGTACCTGTCATAAAATAGTTTAATTTTTTTCTTCGTATGATGCATTTTTGCAGTTTCTAACTTAAATTTTTTTCCTTCAAAATGCAAAATTTGCTTTAAAAACTGAATAAAATATCTATGCTTAATAAATTTTTAATAATGTCTAATAAATTTTCTTAATTTTGTCGAAAAATATTTACTTTATTTTTGTCATATCGGCGTTTGTAATATAGTTTAGTAAAACATGATTAAAATTAAGCTACATTTTCATTCCTGGTGGGTTCATTTTTTTGTGAGTGTATAATTTTAATAGAATAATAATTTAAATAGAACAATTTGTATTCAGAAATTATTATATTAAAAATATATATGTTTTTTCATCAGAAAAATTAATAGAAAAAAACTAAATTAAATATAAAACATTGCTTTTTAAACAAATAATTCTTTATTTATTTTTTTTTTGTGAGTGTATTCAGCTAATATTTAAACATTTATATCATAAAAAAGTTAATTAAATTGAAAACTAGGCATTCTGGAGATGTTATAATAAAAACTATTTAAAAAAAAAACTAAATTAAAAATAAAAAAATAATTACTTCTTAAAAAAATAAACTTTAATTATATTGGAATTTAATTTAAATAAATTTTAATTAACTTAATATGACTTAAATGCTTTCTCTATATAAAATGTTTTCTTGTAACAAAGCAATAAAATTAAAAAAAAAAAAAAAATTTATTTAAATTGATTTGCATTGAAATTTAATTAATATAGATCTTTAATTAAATTAAATATTTTCTCGTAAATCAAGGAATAAAAAGCTTTTAAGACGAGGAATAAAAAACTTATTTAGAAACAAATAAATAAATTACTTTTTAAAAAATAGTTTTTTTTTTTTAATTTTGTGTGTGTATTCAGTAAATATATAAACGTTTATAAAATAAAATATTGATTAAAATAGAAACATTATTAAAAAATTGTAAAATATATGAATAACAACTATATTAAAAAATACTTTTTTTAAAAACTTTTAATTTAGATTAAATAAGTTTTACCTTATTATTGTTATTATAATTTAGCTAATTGGGCCTAACTTGTTTTTGAAATAAAACTCTTTTATATCATATTTTCCCAACGTTTCTCCAATTTACTTAATATATAAATTTTTTTCTTATCAGAAAAATTAATAAAAAAAAAACTAAATTAAAAATAAAAACATAAATAACTTTTTAATAAATTATTTTTTATTTAATTATTTTTTTTAATTTGCATTATATTATATTCATATTTTTGTGAGTGTATTATCAGTTAATATAAAATAGAATGTTGATTAAAATAGAAGATATGTTTTCTAGAGTTTTTATATAAAAATTGTATAAAAACTATCCGTGTAAAAATTGGGGGATATAATAATATGATAAAATAAGATTTGATCTCAAAATTGGTCACTTTAGATCTAAGCAGATTTACCTAAACCCATAGATATAATTATGAGATAGAATTAGATATGATTATATATAATTCCACATATGACGAGATCTAACATCAGATCCAACTATATATAGGGATAGATATAATCATATCTAAGACATAACATCTAGGGCAATATTGAGATCTGATCAAATCTAATTCCATAGTAAACATGATTAGATCTTACCATTTTTCGAATCTAATTGTATCAAATTAGATATCTCAATTTTTACTTGGTTAATTTAAAAATAAAAAAAAATAATTACTTTTTAAACGATACATTTTTATTTAAATTTTATTGAAATTTAATTAACTTAATTTTATGCTTTCTTTGTATTTTAAAAAACTGATTAAAAACCTGAAAAAAATATTTAAAATTAATTAAAATATCTTTTTATTAACTTAATTTGATATAAATGACTTCTTTGTATAAAATATTTTCCCATTTTGAAAAATTCCATAATTTATTTATTTTACTTTAAATTCTCTTTTTGCAGTGCAATAATTGTTTCAAATTGTTGTTACATCCACAACAACGTCTCAATTTCTACAGTGACTACTCGCATTGTGTCACCTGTCCCTATTGTGCCACTCAGGATACACATTTCGTTAAACCATTGACCTACTGCTACACCAAAAGCTTGTCGGGACGCCTATCAGCGATCGCATAACATGAGGCCTCGTTGGAGTTGCCCAATCATACAACAGCCGGACAACAAACAGCGGCTGGGGTAACTTCAACGAGCCTCTCTCAGACCATGGGATCAGCAGCAGGACAACAAAAAACTGCTAATACAGCCACCAATAATGGCTCTGCCAATAATAATAAAAAGGTGGTCTTGTATAATCCCAATATTGATTATTCAGCACCCTTGCAACAAGATATTAATGCTGAATTAATCGGGTCTCATCCACATGCTCAACAATATCACAAGCATCAATCATCGTCTGCGCAATCGCAAACACAACAACATCATCAGGTAAGGCAAAACTCCAACAATAGCCAAGGCATGCGTATATCATCTTATCCAAGCAACACTACTACAACGGCGGCATCCTCAGGCGCAGCAGCAGCAGCAGTGGTGACATCGGCAAATGCCAATAATACCGCCTCCAATACTAATAATGTTAATAATTTAGCATTAAAATTAAGTGAACAATGTAATGTTAGTAAATTAAGCTCGGCCTCCACAGCCGCCTCAACAAATAATTTTAATCTAAATGAATTTAATGCAATGAAACCCCAAAATAATGGCAATGCCATGGCACCAACCACAAACACTCAGCAGTTAGTAGGTCCTCAGTTAGGTTTGATGCAACATCAGCAGCAGAATGATAACAGTATTAATAATTTATTAATTAGTAACAATACCAACAATCATTTGACTTCATTGAATAACAAAGTATGGTCCTCGCAGCAGCAACAGCAGCAACAACAACATTTGCAACAACTTCCGAATGTAAATCAATCGTCTGCTGCAGGAAATAATTTCCCTCTCGAGTCTATGCATAATAATCATTGGAGTGAGGCCGTGATTTCCTCCTTGTGGGGCTCTGAATCCAGTTCCAGTGGATGTTCATCCGGATCAGGCTCTCAACCTTCTTTGAGTCCCACTCTCTTGCACTCTGCCCCAAATTATCGTAGCAATAGCAAAGAGTCATTGTGGTCTCAACAGACCTCACCATCGACCAGTAGCTCAGGTTGTGGCAGTCAACTCAGGGATACTTATTATACTGGTGGTTCATCTAAATTGTCCACCACCAATACATCGCCCACCTCCTGGTCAAACAATGCTCAGATCAATAATCAGCATATGCTATACGATGCCAATGAATTGCATTTCTCAAAGATGGATAAAATCTGGGAGATACCACAGGCTGGCAATCCAACCACTCCACATCGTGATTTATTTCCCGAATTGTGGAGCAATATCAATTCAGGAGTAACAGCTTCTGGTAATGTTATGGGGGGTCACCATCAACCCCACATAACCGATAATATATCAGACATTAGCTCGAATACATCATCGAACAATGAATGCGATATTTGGCGCTCTGCTGGAGGAGCAGCAGGTGTACATGGCTCCTTAATAGGCCATCTCCCCAATAACAAAGGCATGTTTGGTAATAATCCTACCAATCTTAATATGAATGAAAATAATCCCAGCGGTGTGGGAGCCGCTGCTTGCATGCAATTATTTTCCGATGAATTCCTATTTAAATAAATTTTGTGCAAAATGGTAGATTTTTTTGCTTAAATTCAGATTTTTTTAGTAAAATTTTTTTAAAAATACAAATCAAATATTTTAAAAAGCCCCTATCCAAAAACGAAACAAACCTACATATATACATATATATATAAATACCTTAATTTTTTTAGTGAAAAATTAAACCCTTCTACTACAAAGCAAAGGAAATGTAAAAACAAAAAAACAAATATTTTAATTATTATTTTTTGAAAAGAAAAAGTTAAGAATATTCTTTTGATTTATTTTTTTGTTTTGTTATTTTTTATTTTTTTTGATATAAATCAATACTTACACTTTTAGTTTTATTCTTTAGCAAAAGATTTTCCTCCTCACTACATATAATTGTATAATTTTTTTATATATACCTAACAAGTATATAAACACATATATATAAAATAAATTTTATAAAACAACAATACAATATATAATTTTTTTTAATTTTTTGTTGAATTTTGTTATTTTTTCGCATTTTTTTTTAATATTTAGTAATTTTTTTGAAAACTCAATTTTTTATAACTTTGTTTAGAAAACCACCAAAAACCCTAAAAAAAGAAAGTGAAGCATCACAAATTTCTTATAATCATACTTTTGTTTGTTATCCAAAAGAAAAACAAACAAAACTTAGTTTGTTTTTTTTTTATGAAACTTAAACAAACAAAACAAACAACAAATGCTGTGTTTTTCAATAAACATATAAATTGATATATAATAAAAGAAAAAACTTAAAAATTAGAATGATGATAATAATAATCTTTCTTTTTCTTTCTTATAAAAGAAAACCATAAATAATTAACTATATAATAGAATTTTATTAATAATTATAATAAAACACCACCAGTTTTAGTTTAAGTTTGTTTCCGTTTTTTTTTTTACTTAGTTTATTATCAATTTTTTTTGCATACATCTTTACCTAAACATTTGGTAATTAACGAAATTAGTTTATAAAAAAAAACTATGGAAAATTATAACAATGAATTCATAATCCTTATAAATTATAATATACTTAGCATTTAGAAACAGCACAGGCATTTTCTTTTTTAAATAAAAAGGGAAACATTGGAACTTAATTAAAAAGAAAATTTAAAGGCTTTTTTACCCCATTAGGTTAGGTTATATATGGAATTTTAACCATATTTGCTTTGCACACACCAACCACTCTAATATATATTTAAAGAATAATAGCTTTTTAACAATATCACAGGTTCTATTGCGAAGATTCAATTTATTTACCAGTTTAAAATAAAGTTTTATATACCTTATCACCATATTAATATTGATTATACGCAATGGTGGATGTTAATTCATCCTTACATCAGAATTCTTCGAGCATAAAACACTATTCCACTTCAGCCTTCAACTGAAATCTTTTTAACTTTGTTTTTTCGTCAAACTTTGAATAGTTTCTTGTTTCCTCCAAACCCTAAAGGTAGTAGCAAAACTTTATCTAACATACCAATTCTCCCTAAAAACAAACTGTGACAGGAGTATTTAAAATTTCTATTGAGAAAATAATATTCCCTAAAAAGAAACTCTTTCGGAAAACAACGTGATCCAAAATTACTCGTCTATCATTTTAACATATACTCTATGGTTTTAGAATATTTTAGATTATATTATATATTCGTATTAGATTGTAGGTTCTATAGATTTATACTCCCATATCTAGTAAGCTCAATAAGTATTTTTCCCCAGTTTGATAGATTTTTGTTTTTTACCAAAAACCAAAACAATGTATTTGATTTTCAAAATTCCTTAAAAAAAAAATAATCCAAAAATTTAACCTAAGATTTTAGATTTGAACTCGCAGCTAAAGAGGATTATTATTTTGAAAATTTCATGAAATAACTACTCAAAAAAATGTGATCTCCATTCTAAATTGATATAAAAACCAACATTTATTAGTAGTTCTATAAGAGTTTATTATTTCCTATTTGTATTGTTTATATTTTTTTATAATAATTTTTCCAAATTTAAAGTATTGGAGATTTTCAAGATTTTTATTTTATTGAAAAAAAAACAAAGTTATATTGACTATAGAAAATTTCACATTTCTTCCAAATTACATTTAACCAAAGATATCTTATATTTTCCCGTTAATTATATCAAACAACAAAAACTTCCCAACTGATTTTTTTTCCAAATTACCAAAGATATCCGGGATTTTTCTAATTATGATTTAAATTCTTTATATATATTTTTTTTAATCTTGAAAATCTCATACGTATCTTGTACAAATACATCTTTGGTTTTAGAGCGGTTTAATGTTTCCTTATAATTTCGTTTAAAATTTAGTTTGTTAATTCTTATTTTAGAAAATAGTTTGTAGATAAAGCCAATCATTAATGCCCAAAACTAAAATTCTTTGAGATTCTTATACTTCTTATACTCACTTAAAATGAGGTTTTTGACCAATTATTTTGCATATTTTTTTTAATTCTGTATTACATTTACTTTGGCTTTTTTGATTGGTTCATAAAAAATTTTTTTTAATACTTTGCTATGAATATTTTTCTTTTAAAAGAACAGCATAATTGTGACATTTTAATAGTAGTATTAAAAAACTAGTTATAAGCCAGAAATAAATTACGACGAAAATTATATATTAGCCAGATAAAATTGATAGTTCGTTAAACGAACATTTCTTTTTTGCTTAAGGCTTTACGCACACATGTTTGGAACCTTTATGTTTTGAAAAATGGAATTGTAGTTGATATTATCTATTTGGCAGATACTCGAAAACAATTCGTTATTTCTTAATTTTTGAAAATTATTATTACTTATACGGCCCCTAGGCCAGGGATATTGGAAAGCATTTTTTATAAATATACTAATTGATCTAAGAAACATCTTTATTAAGCAATGTTATCGAAATGCTTAAGTTCTAGACTATAAAAGGTTTTCATATGTGTGCCCGAGAAAACGAATGAAAAACTTGTAGAAATGCCTTTGAGGATGGTTTTTAAAACTGGTTATGAACCTTTTTCCCATTGGTAGTTTTTTATTATTAATTATTGCTTTTAGGGTTTGGAGTGAATTTTTTTTTATATTATTATATACAAATTTTTCTTATTAAATGTCTAGAAAGGCCTCGATTTTCTTCCAATGTTTCCTGTGAATTAATTTTTTTTTTTTAAATTTTCTTTTTGGAAAATCAATTTTTAAGCCATTTTAAATACCAAATAAAGGGAATAAACACTATATGATAATAATAATAATGAAAATTAATATAAGAATCTAATCATATTTTTGACATTTAAACTAAAATTAAGGATTTTGATCTTTTTTATTAAGGGAAAATAAATTAACAAAAAATACAGTTAAACAGTAGGAAACCACTGCGTGATAATTACATATAAATAATGAAAACTCTAATAAAATTAAGTTCTTTGAAAATATTTCAGGAAATTTGTTTTGTTTAGAGTGGAAATAATAACAAATGAAAAACATAAGAGAATTTTTTGGCATTTATTATTCAGTGATGAATACAAATAAAATATAAGATTGACATAGAAAGAGGGAAAAAATATATAAAAATGGAATAAGCGGATACAAAAGAAAACATCATATTAGTTTTAAGCTTAATATCTAACTTTACATGACACTTTCCGTTTCTTTCGTTTCACTCAGACTGCAATTAAAACTTCTACACTTACTTGCCCTTTCCTCTTACAGCTCTTTGAAAAAATTGGCTTAATTTATAGTTACAAAAAAAAAACACAAATATATAAACTATAATTTTTTTACTATAGGTTTTAACAATTCTGAAAACTACTACACCATAGATTTTAGTAAGCAAAACAAATAATAAAAATTAAGCTTTTTATAGTTAAGTGAAAAAAAAAAACAAATACAACAAGAAATAGCAAGATTTTTTTATATATGTATTCATTTTAAACCACAGCAGCCCTTTTTAGTTTTCATATATATACAATGCTATTTTGATTTTTTTTTAAAGAACCTTGTCTTTTTTATAGTGATTTTCTTAGTTTCCAAAAAAAACAATGATTTTCCCAGAAATTCCTTATCTTTTTGTAATAAAAAAATAAATATAAACTGATTTATAGCAAATCTATATATGCATCTAAAGCCAGACGAACCCCACCACCCCTCTAACTGCTTTTAAAATAGAACAGAAATATTATTTTTAAATATAAACAAAACACCCACCTTGAGCATGATTTAATTATAATTTAATTAATTGCAACTGCAGATATTTAATAAGTTTTATAAATAAATAAATAATTAATTTTTTTTGTTTAACATACACAAGGCAATAAATATTAAAAAAAAACACACACACACAAAACGATATACAATTTAACCACCGCCTCTCAAAGCAAAGCCAAACGAAATAATATTTGCATTTTTGTTTGTAGTAGTGTTGTGTGCTAAATTGTATAGAAAAAATATTACCTCCTTAGCAAAAGAATAATAATTATAACAATTTAACTTTTAATTATAAAAAATATATATGTTTTTTTTTTTAAATAATAATAAACTAATCTTAAAAATATAAATTAATAATTTTTTTTAAATGTTACCAGGTATAACAAGAAGAAAACACGTTTTTTTCTGATAAAATAATCTTAATGTGTTTTTTATAGTAATTTGTTAGTTTATGTTTTATATAATATATCTATCCCTCATTATAAATCTTTACTATTATTTTTTCTATTTAGAAAACACACACACACACATACATATTAAATAAATTTCAAGCATTCACAAACATTATCCATATGTCACATATAAATGCCCTTAGCCCTCAACAAACATAGCTAAAATAAAATCTATTTCTAGTAAAGTAAAAATATTTTATGGCAAACAATAAAGAAATTGTAAAAGGCTTAATGTTAATAAGAGAAATTTCCCTATAATTTTTGGGATTTTTGAATCAAAGAATTTAATTGTGTTTGAAAATTTGTACACACCTTGAAGAATAGCAATTATTGTCAATGCTAAATATATAATAAAAAGGAGATACCTAAACGTATAAAATTATCAATTCGATTTTATCACTAAATTATACTGGTTCCAAAGCCTTCGATTGATTTAATCATAAGTTTAATTATTTTGGAATTTATGCTTCAATTCATCAACAATATCAACATACATATTTTGTTTCTCTTAGAACAAAGTTTAATGTAAGTTAAATCTTTTAAAGATAATCTTCAAAAATCCTTGTAACATGTATGCACACTTGGGAAAATTTAGTGTATTGCCCTAGCTAAACATCTAATAAGGCGAGGGTGTATTAATATTTAAGGATATCAATTCATTTTTTTTTTACTTGGGTGGGAACTTTCTATTAATCCTTTCTATATTGAGTATTTCAAACAACAAGTCAGCAGGATTGTAAGGGAGAGAGACAGTACCAACTGCACAACAAGACAACCGAATCAGCGCTGATTTTTGTGGGCGATGTCCCGATTAAGAGCAGCTTCTACATATCGCTGATATAATTGCTCATTTTAATAGAAATATTGCTCAGAAATGATACACATACAGAAAAAAATTTCACGAAAATTTTTCCAATTAAAATCTTAATTGAGTCTTAAAAATATTCAATTAAAAATTTAATTGATTCAACAAATTTTTTAATTGAAATAAAAATCAACCACACAAATTAATAGTATCAATTAATTTTTTAATTGGATCAATTAATTTTTTAATTGGATCAATTAATTTTTTAATTGACTGCCAAATAATTTTTAATTGATACTATCATTTCTGTTATTGATGACATTTCAATTAAAAAATTTATTGGATCAATTACCCAGCAAAAAATGGAGCACTATTTCAGCAGGATTGTAAGGGATTGAGAGGCAGTACCAACTGCACAACAAGACAACCGAATCAGCGCTGATTTTTGTGGGCGATGTCCCGATTTAGAGCAGCTTCTACACACAGAAAAAATTTCACGAAAATTTTTCCAATTAAAATCTTAATTGAGTTTTAAAAAATATTCAATTAAAAATTTAATTGATTCAACAAATTTTTTAATTGAAATAAAAATCAATCACACAAATTAATAGTATCAATTAAATATTTATTAATTAATTTTTTAATTGACTGTCAATTAATTTTTGAATTGATACTATCATTTCTGCGATTGAAGATATTTCAATTAACAAATTAATTGGATCAATTAATTTCGTGATTGAATCAGAAAAAAAAATTTGTGTGCATAGCGCTGATAAAATTGCTCATTTTAATAGAAATATTGCTCAGAAATGATACACATACAGAAAAAAATTTCACGAAAAATTTTCCAATTAAATTTTTAATTGAGTTTGAAAAAAATATTCAATTAAAAATTTAATTGTTTCAACAAATTTTTTAATTGAAACAAAAATCAATCACAAAAATTAATAGTATCAATTAAATATTTAATTGGATCAATTAATTTTTTAATTGACTGTCAATTAATTTTTGAATTGATACTATCATTTCTGTGATTGAAGACATTTCAATTAACAAATTAATTGGATCAATTAATTTCGTGGTTGAATCAGAAAAAAGAAATTTGTCTGCATAGCGCTGATAAAATTGCTCATTTTAATAGAAATATTGCTCAGAAATGATACACAGAAAAAAAATTCGCGAAAATTTTTCCAATTAAAATCTTAATTGAGTTTGAAAAAATATTCAATTAAAAATTTAATTGATTAAACAAATTTTTTAATTGAAATAAAAATCAATCACACAAATTAATAGTATCAATTAAGTTTTTATTTGGATCAATTAATTTTTTAATTGACTGTCAATTATTTTTTAATTGATACTATCATTTCTGTGATTGAAGACATTTCAATTAAAAAATTAATTGGATCAGTTAATTTCGTGATTCAATCAGAAAAAAATTGTTGTGTGTATATAATCTTGAGTATAGCATTGTTAGCGTGAAGGAAAACAGCACTACATTTCATGCATCTATACTGCATGAATTGGTTGCAATAACGTAAACGAATGATCATAAACCAGTTTGATACTCGTTTACGTTATTGTCACCGCGTCATGCAGTGTGGAGGCACTGCCTATTTTATTGTATACCAAAAAGCGCAACTAAACTCTTACTGCTGAAATATTTTTTGCTGGGTAATTTCGTGATTGAATCAGAAAAAAAATGTTTTTGTGTGAATGTGATTTCGATTAATTAATGAATCAATTAATTATTTTAAGAAATAAGTGAATTGGATTTATTTTAAGGGCACATACAAGATGATGTACTCTTTCTCTCTCTCTCTCATTTGGCATATCAATTAATTTGCAAAAATGGCCAATGTATATATTTAATTTGACCAAATTCCAGAAAAAGTATAAGGTTTCCTAAAATTTTGCATTTGTAATGCTAAACTAAGTTTTTCCATATCATTTTAACATATCTGGGAAAATCCATTTCCTGTGAAAATAAACTTTTCCTTGTAAAGGAATCATTTGTGGCCTTTAAACTATGCACACATAAAATATTTTAGGTTACACTTGTTCATGTAATGGCATCGTTTACGGACTTTAACCTTTGCACACATGGAAAATTTTATTTTTCTTCGAAAACGGAATTCTTTATTAGGCCCTGGTATGTAACTGCTTCATCGATTCAATTTTCTTATAAAAAATATTATTTCTATAATATATTAGTAGGTCCAAAAACCTTGTTGATGTTGTACCAAATCCATTTGATTATTTTAAATCTAAATACTGATATTTAATTTTTTTTTAACCCTTATACTACGTTGGGGTCATTAGATGACCCATGTCGTATTTTTCATCACCGCATTTCTTACTGTTCGAATATAATTAAAAATGTCTATTACTCAGTGCATGAATTGGTGACATATGCTGAATTCATGCTGAGTAGTAAGAACTTTTAATTATAATCCAACAGTAAAAAATTCGGTGATGAAAAATATGACCTAATACCCAACGTAGTATAAGGGTTAAATACAAATTATGTGCTTCGATAAAATAATGGTTATAATAACAAAATTTTGGTATTTCCCTTAAATATGGTATTGCACACACAATAAAATTCACAAAATCCCAGAAGACAAATGTCCTATTAAACATTAATACGAGCAGTTTGTAGCCTATCAATTAGTTTTGATGTTGAAATTTCAAATACTGGTTTTCTTATAGTGAATGGAATTTTCGAGAGATCCTTTTCATGAAAAGAAATCTGATTTGATTTTTCTCTTTTTCATAAACTGCCTACTTTTTACTCTTATTGTTTGCCATAATACATAATACAAAATTGTATTCACTTTTGAAGATAAATTATATGAATTGTTTTTGTTGAATTTCAATAACAAACCCATATTTTAGGTTTCTTTTTGTTTTTAATAGGAAAATATTTGCTCTTGCAATAGATTTTGAATAATTTTTAACGATTTCTTAATGTCGTTCGTTGTTTCGAATTTCTTTCCAAAGCTTTTTGATATTATCGAAAACGTTCAGATCATCTGATGTCAGAAAATGTACAAATTATTTCGAAAGGCTTTCGTTTTTCTTTTTAAGAGAACTTTTTAATAGATATAATATTTTTAAATGAAAATAAGAACAAAATTTTAAGTATCTAGGATATATTAAGACTTGTTGGTGTTTCTCGGTATATTAATTTTGTTTTTCCATCAGGTATTAACCAAAGCATTTTTCGTCACTCCGTCGTTCATTTTTTGATTCGTACGGTTGGTTTTAGAACAATTTCCATATTAAGAGCAATATTTTTCATTTGACTAAAATTTAAACTCAAATCTATTTAGTTAATTTTTGTTTTTTTTTTTTTTTTTGGTAACCAAGCTAAAATTGAAGGTTATATGGAATGCACATACATTTTTTCTCTGTCATAGCAATATTTTTTTTTATTCATTCATTTAAGCTATTTCCGAAAATCATGGAATGGAAATTTACCTAGACTATTTTTTTTATATATATATTTTAATTATCCCTTTATTTTGGTTTGATAAATAATTTTTCTCTTCTCTCGTTTATTTTCCCTATCCAACTCTATTTTATGTGTAATAATTGCTATGTACCTTTTTTTGTTTAGAAACTCCCTCTTGATCTTCAAATGAGTTTTCATCAATTCCCAGTGTTTTTTATTTCGCTCTAGATTGTAACTTATTCCCTTTTCGAAAACATTTTTTCTATACACATATTTTTATTACTATTATTATAAATTAGTTAAATATTTTAGTTTGATTTTTTTATTATTATTATTATTCATAACTACAATACAATATGAAATACGAAATGAAACATGTAAAACAAATAAAAAAAAATGAAAAACATCAAATAAATACTTATATTAATTTTTTTTAGATACAAAGAAGCAAAGAAAATACAGCCAGAATTAAAAAAAGAAAGAAATTCTTTTAAACCCAAATCATATACATTAATATATTGAGAACATTTGGAAGAATTCTAAAAAAAGAATATAGTGACAGCAAGAACAGCTACATTTTTATAAATACATAATTTTATAATTTTCTTATGTATCTTAATAATTAATTTAAAATAATGAAATTTTGTTGACCATTCAAAACAATTAATAAAATATTATTTTTTAATTTAATTAAAAATATTGTGTTGATTTTTTTATTTATTTATTTATTTTATAAAGGCTTTTGAGTTTTTGTTTAGAAAGGTTTGTATTGGTTTTTATAATTTATTTATTTTCTATGGTTTTTTTAATCTAATAATTTTATTACAAATAATTTAAAATATCAAAATTCTTTCTAACAGTTTGTAACCGAAAAGAATACATTGGAGTCGAGAACATTTGAAACTAGACAAAGTTAACCCCATTTGATAGTACGGAGAAATATAAAAGGTTTTTAGTTTCGTATCTTTTGTTCGAAAGATTGTCCTTTACAGTTTTATTATAAAGGCCATGCACACATGAACATTTATACCAACTTATAGAAGCTCAAATTCCAGAAAAATTATTCAATATAAATTTTTTTCAAAATCAATTATTTCTTCCATTCTAATTATAAATACTGGTTTTCTTTAATTTTTTTAATGATAGATCCTATTCGACAACTTTCTCTACTTTATTAAATAAATGTGTGCACACATGGAAGAATCTAACATTTCCTAAAACTAGAGGACTTTGTTAGGTAGTTCTACATATTATAATTATTATAGCAGTTCTTATAGTGATTAAAATAATTTTTTTTTTAATTTAAAATGTGTATAGGAAACCAAGTTTTCATAAAATATAATTTTCTTATGTATCTTTATTTAAGATATTTATTTGTATTTATTTTTTTTTAATTTAATATAGTTAAACAAAACAATTAATTAAATATTATTATTTATTTAAATTAAATAAAAAAATTATGTTGATGTTTTATTTATTCATTAATTTTATAATGGTTTTTAAGTTTTGTTTAGAAATGTTTGTATTGGTTTTCATATTGTATTTAATTCAATTGCTTTTCTTAATCTATTTTTAAAAATAATTTAAATCAAATTTCTTCCAGTGCAGTTTTTAAAACAAAAATGTTTCCATGTTAATAGGCGTTTTTTTTTTTTTTTTGTTTTTGAAGAACCCTATTTGATAGTACGGAGAAACATTGAAAAGGTTTTTAGTTTCGTATTTTTTTGTCCAACTTATAGAAGCTCAAGATGCAGAAAAATTATTCAATATAAATTGTTTTATAAATCAATTAATTCTTCGATGCTAATTATAAATACTGTTTTTTATATTTTTTTAATGATAGATCCTATTCGACAACATTCTCTACTTTATTAAATAAAATTTATGCACACATAAAAAGAATCTAACATTTGCTAAAACTAGAGGACTTTGTTAGCTAGTTCTACATATTAGGATTATTACAGCAATTTTTATATTGATTAAAATTATTTTTAATTTAAAATGTTTATAGGAAATGTTTATAGGAGTTTTCATAAACTATAGTTTTATTATGTGTCTTTAGTTAAAATATTTATTTTTATTTATTTTCAATTTAATATAGTTAAACAAAACAATTAATTAAATATTATTATTTATTTAAATTAAATTAAAAAAAAATTATTTTGATGTTTTATTTATTCATTAATTTTTTTATAATGGCTTTTAAGTTTTGTTTTTGGTTTTTATATTTTATTTAATTCAATTGCTTTTCTTAATCTATTTTTATAACTAATTTAAATCAAATTTCTTCCAGTGCAGTTTTTAAAATAAAAATGTTTTCCATGTTAAGAGTCGTTGTTTTTTTTTTGTTTTGAAGTACGAAGAAAATTTTTAATTTTTTATTTTTCGTCCGAAAGATGGGTTTTTAAATTCTCATCATTAAAATAAAAATGTTTTTCATGTTAATAGGCGTTTTTTTTTTTGTTTTTTGAAGTACGAAGAAAATTTTAAATTTTTTATTTTTCGTCCGAAAGATGGTTTTTTAAATTCTCATCATTAAAATAAAAATGTTTTTTATGTTAATAGGCTTTTTTTTTTTTTGAAGTACGAAGAAAATTTTTAATTTTTTATTTTTCGTCCGAAAGATGGGTTTTTAAATTTTCATCATAAATACTTTGCGCACAAGAACATTTATACCAACTTTCAGGAGCTCTAGATGCTAGCAAAATTTGTAATATAAAAGTTTCAAGAAATCAATTATTTATTCGATTCAAATTAAAAATACTGGCTTTCATTTTATTATTTTTTCATAAGGCCTATTATTTCGAAACCAATAATTTTTTTACACTCTACTAAATAGATATTAGAATATTTTATTTTTTCTCTGCTCTGTCTATGAGTATAGAACATTTTTATTCGACCATAAATGTGTGCACACATTGAAGTATTTAGCATTTTCTAAAGTTCGAAGACACTGAGAAAAAGTACTAAATAATAGTTTGACCAAATTAGTTATCTTATTAGTTTAAATTATTTTTTACTTCAAAACCATATAGGAACCCAAATTTTCTTAACCTTTTAAACCCTCCCCTTTGAAACTACATTGGAAAGATATAAATTTCGATTTTATATGTTTGTATTCATTGTTTTTGCAAATAATTTGCACGTACTTAATATACTTTTGAATTGAAAATGCTTCAATAATGAAAATTATAGTATTAATTGCAGAATTTATTGGAAATAAAAAATATACTTGACTAAAACATTGTTTGATCTGTTCGTTACTTCCAATTAATTTATGATTGGTGTATTTATTTAATGTATTATTTATTATATTATTTATTTATATTTTTTTCCTTTAGATGAAATAATATTTTTGTAAGTTTAAAACAAAGATCATACGATTTAGCACTTTCTTATGGATTTTCTGAATAAAATCTTAAATTATATTTTTAATTGCAAATACTTTTCAATTAAATTAAAATGCTATTGGGATAAATATTTTTTTTAATTAAAATTTATAATTACATATACTTTTTTAACTAACTTTATTTTGTAATTAAAAAAAAATATTTTTTTAAGTGATTACATTTTCAATTTCAATCAACTTTTTAATTGGAAATATTTTTTATTGTTATACGACTTTCTTATGGATTATCAGAATATTATTAATTGCAAATACTTTTCAATTAAATTAAAATGGTATTGGGATAAATATATTTTTTTAATTAAAATTTATAACAATATTATTTAACTAACTTGATTTTTATACCCTGCTCCACACTGTGGGTATTATAAGTTAGTGCATATGTTTGCAACACCCAGAAGGAGACGAGATAGACACATGGTGTCTTTGCCAAAAATGCTAAGGGTGGGCTCCTGAGTCGATATAGCGATGTCCGTCTGTCCGTGAACACATTTTTGTAATCAAAGTCTAGGTCGCAGTTTTAGTCCAATCGACTTCAAATTTGGCACAAGTATGTGTTTTGGCTCAGAATAGATTCCTATTGATTTTGGAAGAAATCGGTTCAGATTTAGATATAGCTCCCATATATATATATTTCGCCCGATATGGACTTATATAGCCCCAGAAGCCAGAGTTTTACCCCAATTTGGTTGAAATTTTGCACAGGGAGTAGAATTAGCATTGTAGCTATGCGTGCCAAATTTGGTTCAGATTTAGATATAGCTCCCATATATAGCTTTCGCCCGATTTACACTCATATGACCACAGAGGCTAATTTTTTGCTCCGATTTAGTTGAAATTTTGCACACAGAGTAGAATTAGCATTGTCGCTATGCGTGCAAAATTTTGTTGAAATCGGTTCAGATTTAGATATAGCTCCAATATATAGCTTTCGGCCGATTTACACTCATATGACCACAGAGACCAATTTTTTGGTCCGATTTAGATGAAATTTTGCACAGGGAGCAGAATTAGCATTGTAGCTATGCGTGCCAAATTTGGTTGAAATCGGTTCAGATTTAGATATATCTCCCATATATAGCTTTCGCCCGATTTACACTCATATGACCACAGATGCCAATTTTTAACTCCGATTTAGTTGAAATTTTGCACAGGGAGTAGAATTAGCATTGTTGCTATGCGTGCCAAATTTGGTTGAAATCGGTTCAGATTTAGATATAGCTCCCATATATGTTTTTCTGATTTCGACAAAAATGGTCAAAATACCAACATTTTCCTTGTAAAATCGCCACTGCTTAGTCAAAAAGTTGTAAAAATGACTCTAATTTTCCTAAACTTCTAATACATATATATCGAGCGATAAATCATAAATAAACTTTTTGAAGTTTCCTTAAAATTGCTTCAGATTTAAACGTTTCCCATATTTTTTTACTAACATTGTGTTCCACCCTAGTGCATTAGCCGACTTAAATTTTTAGTCTATAGATTTTGTAGAAGTCTATCAAATTCTTCCAGATCGAGTGATATTTAAATGTATGTATTTGGGACAAACCTTTATATATAGCACCCAACACATTTGACGGATGTGATATGGTATCGAAAATGTAGATCTACAAAGTGGTGCAGGGTATAATATAGTCGGCCCCGCCCGACTTTAGACTTTCCTTACTTGTTTTAATTATAAATCTATTTTTTTAGTTGATTACATTTTCAATTTCAATCAACTTTTTAATTGGAAATATTTTTTATTATTTTATGACTTTCTTATGGATTATCTGAATATTTTTAAATACTTTTCAATTAAATTAAAATGGTATCGGGATAAATATTTTTTTAATTAAAATTTATAATAATATTTTTTTTAACTAACTTTATTTTTTTAATTATAAATATATTTTTTTAGTTGATTACATTTTCAATTTCAATCAACTTTTTAATTGGAAATATTTTTTATTATTTTACGACTTTCTTATGGATTATCTGAATATTTTAAATACTTTTCAATTAAATTAAAATGTTATTGGGATAAATATTTTTTTAATTAAAATTTATAATAATATTTTTTTAACTAACTTTATTTTTTTAATTATAAATATATTTTTTTAGTTGATTACATTTTCAATTTCAATCAACTTTTTAATTGGAAATATTTTTTATTATTTTACGACTTTCTTATGGATTATCTGAATATTTTAAATACTTTTCAATTAAATTAAAATGTTATTGGGATAAATATTTTTTTTTTTAATTAAAATTTATAATAACAATATTTTTTAACTAACTTTATTTTTTTAATTATAGAAATATTTTTTTAGTAGATTACATTTTCAATTTCAATCAACTTTTTAAGGAAATATTTTTTATTATTTTACGACTTTCTTATGGATTATCTGAATATTTTTAAATACTTTTCAATTAAATTAAAATGGTATCGCGATAAATATTTTTTTTTAAATTAAAATTTATAATAATATTTTTTTAATTATAAAAATATTTTTTTAGTTTTCAATTTCAATCAAGTTTTTAATTGGAAATACTTTTTATTATTTTACGATTGTTTTATGGATTATCTGAATATTTTTAAATACTTTTCAATTAAATTAAAATGGTATTGGGATAAATATTTTTTTTAAAACAATTAAAATTTATAGTAATACTTATTTAACTAACTTTATTTTTTAATTGATAACATATTCAATTTAAATCAACTTTTTAATTGGAAATATTTTAGTGATTTTTTTTAATCTGTGTATTCATTCGTACGAAATATAATGACCACAAGATTGCTCATTTTAAAAATTCACCTCCCCATTGTATGTTTTTTATTTTTAATATTTATGAGGAAAAATTTTTGTCAATTTGTATACTTCATATATCTTCAATTTTAGCCCAAATATTTTTTTTAATTTCGGCATGATTGAATTCTCGTGAATGTATTATATTTGAAATTTGATTTGTTTATTTTTAATATATTTTAATTAATATAATTTAATTAAATTGTTACCCAATTTAGAAGAGATTTATAAAAACACATATAAATTTTTATAAAATGGGACGAAATAACTTCCGATTAATTTTATTCAATAAATTAAATAAAAACAAATAACTTCCTTAAAAAATTTACAGAAACAAAAAACTAAAATAAACCAGACAACATAAACCAAAAATTTAAATAAAATAACAACAAATGTGTGTAGATAAATTACAATTAATATTTCTTATGTATATTATGCATCATATAAATTATATTTGTTTATATTATAAAATTAAATTAATAACACTACAATACAATATGATCAATAACCATATTATTACAATTACTTATTACAAAATATACATCATTATTGCTACTATTATATTTATGATTATTACTTATAAATTATGATTAAAACTAAAAGGTGTAGTTTCGTTTAAAATAAAAGTTAGATAATTTATTTTATTGTGTTAGTTGAGTAGTTTCTAAATAAAAACAGAAACTAATACATACATACAATTTGCAAAAAAAAAAAAAAAAAAAAAAAAACTTTATCAGAATCCTTCATCGTGCAGCGTAATAGTTTTATGTTTTTCCTTCGTTTTTAATTATTATTCATCTGTAGGAACATATAAATCGCAGTAATTTGTAGTTATCCAAAAACAATAAAAACAAATCGAGAACATAGAGAAAAAATAATAGAAGTTTATTTTTAGAGAATACTAGTTATGGATATAGTTTGAGAATATGTGGTATATTTTGTTGGCAAAACATAAAAATGTATTCCTCAACTGCCACAAATTTGTTTAGTTCAAATTAATAACAGAGAGATATCACCAATTTAAGTTTATGTTAACTGGCAGTTAGAGTAGAGCTAGATTAAAATTGCCGTTATTCGTATAACGATTACTATCTTCGATTTACGATTTGGTACGAAGTTTTAAATAAATATCCCCCCTGTTTTAAAGATCTTAATATGAATTCAGATTGTGAAATAATTTATATCCCCAATATAAATTTATTAAACCTTTTAGGGCCAATGTTTTTTTTACAGCTGAAATAAAAATGGTTTCAGGGATTTCACACTTTGCTCGAAATCTCCTCAAAATAGATATCTCGATTGATTCCAGTAAATTGGAAAAGGAAAAATATCAGTTTTCTCCTAGAGGATTTCAACAATATTTCTCTCAACAGCCAGTGTACAACTGCGGTTTTAGTACTAATACGTCACTTTTTGCAACCCTGTGGTTATTTTCATTTTAGATGCATGTCTGCATCAGGGATGGGAAAATACAATTTTTAAGAAAGTACAAAGAAGGTTTTTTTTGATCGAAAAGGTACTTTTTACTTAATTTCAACAAAAAAATCCACTGGAAGATTATTGTCAAGAATTGTCAAGAAAGTAAAATTTTGACAAAATTTTCTATAGAAATAAAGTTTTGAAAAAATTGCTATAAAAATAAAATTTTGAGAAAATTTTCTATATAAATAAAATTTTGACAAAATATTCTATAGAAATAAAATTTTGGAAAAAATTTTTATAGAACTACAATTTTGCAACAAATTTTTATAGAAATAAAATTTTGCAAAAAAAAAATTATAGAAATAAAATCTTGCAAAAATTTTCTATAGAAATAAAATTTTGCAAAAATTTTCTATAGAAATAAAATTTTGCAAAAATTTCCTATAGAAATAAAATTTTTTCAAAATTTCCCATAGAAATAAAAATTTTGACAAAATTGTCTATAGAAATAACATTTTTACAAAATTTTCAATAGAACTAAAATTTTGAGAAAATTTCCTATAGAAATAACATTTTGCAAAAATTTTATATAGAAATAAATTTTTGGCAAAATTTTCTACCGAAATAAAAAATCGATAATATAGAATCACATGCTTTTTTCAACTAAAACATTCTTGAAACTCAATAAAATCGTGTTTTTGACTATGGCTTTTACAAAATCGAGATTTTCTTCCCCCATGAACTTGTCTGTTTTGCTAAATTTGTAAAAGACTCTATTAGCAAATAAGGTTGATAAAGACTTTCTCAAAATATTTTAATATCAAAGCTATTGTATCATAAATCTGATATCGGCTCAAAAATGTATACACAAAAGGTACTAAATCATTCGCGGGGGTACTACGGTACTGACCGGGGTGAAAAAGTATTGAAAAAAGTACTATAGTACTGCATTTTCCATCCCTGTTGTGGATGTGTTTATAAAGGTATTCACCAAATGGTTGCGAATTTGAGAAAAAAAGTAATAAAATTAATCAATGGCAATTTAAGGTAATGTGGTTATAATGAAATATTCCAAACAAGTCACAGCAATACCACTTTCGAATTCAGGCCTAATAATTTAAATATTTTACAATCTACCATATATTATAATAATATATGACTGCTTAAATTCTTTATAAGAGTCTATTTTTTACAATTCGATATTCGCCAAAGGAAAATTTTGCGGTTCCGAATATCGGAACATTTTGCCAACAACTATTACCAAGATTCTCAATACATCCAGAAACAAAACAAAAACAAACTCCGTATTTCTATAGAAATATCAACGAAAAAATTTAACTCCTGTTAGTCTACATACAAGAGCCAGATACCAGAAAATAGTTCAATATCACACATTAGATACAAAATTAGGATTTTCATTTTTCATTTATTTCGCAACATTTATAATCTGAATGAAAAATGTGTACAAATGAAACTTGTTGTCAGACCCTATAGCACTTTGTTTTGTTTTATTATTAGTTTGCTGACCAAAGATACCTGTAGTTTGGATAAGTTGAAAATGTAACACACACACACACAAACATACAAAAATGAAACCTAAAACTTTAAAATGTAAACTATAAACCTTATTAGTTAAATTCTTTGATCACCATAATTTTGTGTACACGATACACATACACTTAAAACCAAAACTAATTGAAAAAAAAACACAACTTCCTCATATATAAGTTTGTTTTTTTTTCTCAATAATTCTATCGTAAATAATTGAATGTGTATTCATATATATAACATACTTATGTATTTATAATTAATTAATTTTTGTTTTTGTAGAAAATTCTATATTTTAATTTTTAGTTCCTTTCGATATATATATTCGAATTATTTTGTAATTGTTTTTGTGTTTTTGTTCTTGTTTGATTTGTTTGTTCAATCGTTCGTTCGTTTGTTTTAGCCTCTTTAGCCACATTTATTTTAACAACAAGTACAAATATAGAGAAAGCATAATAATAAAAGAAAACCAACAAATATTAAAAACACTATTTGTTAAAGTAAAAAAAACAAACTAACCCCTAAAACAAAACAAACAACCTATGACCTGATTTGTGTTTTTATTATTCCTTATATAAGAATTGAGTTGAAATTTAGTTGAAATTTTTTAAGTTTGTCATACAAGAAATTTTTCTTCGATTTTATTTAAATTTTCTTAAGTAGTAAGTGTATCAAATAAAAAAAAACTATATTTATATAAGTTTAATATACATTTCATAAGCTTAATAATAATTATAATAATGGGCTGCTTAATTAAGTCAATATTTAAGTTAAGTTATTAATACAAGTACTATAATTATAATAGTATGGAGTTTTAAAGGTATCTCAGAGACACTATTGAAAAGTAATATGAAAATTTTAATTCAATATAAATTGGGTTTCATTTAATTTTATTTTAAAAAAAATGGAATTAATCTAAATCGTCAGGTAAATGAATCGATTTTATTTACCTTCATTCCTTTATAAAAAAACGTGAATAAATTTAAATGAATCTAAATATTTTATTAAGTTAATTTTGTATATTGACTTAATGTAGCGTAATTTAATTTAACTTAGTTTTATTTAACTAAATTGTTTTCAAATCAAATTGATTTAATTTAATTGATTTAAAAAATTGAATTAATCTAAATCTTCAGCTAAATGAATCGATTTTATTTACCTTCATTCCTTTATAAAAAAAAACGTGAATGAATTTAAATGAATCTAAATATTTTATTAAGTTAATTTTGTATATTGACTTAATATAGCGTAATTTAATTTAACTTAGTTTTTTTTTTAACTAAATTGTTTTCAAATCAAATTGATTTAATTTTATTCAACTACATGTCAACGCATTTGAACTCATCTCATTTCCCTTTAAGTTATTTATCTCATTTTATTCGGGTATATTCTTTGTTTCCCCTCAGAAAAAAATTCACCTTACGTTTTGCGTTCCCTTCCATGGTTTCACGTGAAATAAATGCCCATGTTCCCAAATCCACTTCCAGGTGAATGTGAATCAATTCCACGATACAATCCACTTTCACCGGAATTTTCGTGAAATCAATTCACTTCCAAAAGTCTTGGTGAAAGTTGAATTATGTCCAAGGTGGGTGTATTTCCGGTTAAAAAAAAGTACTCACGTAAAAAATTTGAAATGTTTTATATTTAATACATGAGTTTTATTAAAACTGCGTCATTTTTAATCAAAAATAAAATAATAAATTATAATAAGTCTATTGATTCCACTTATTTTGGTTTCCGCCTTAGTGAATTTTTGGGTGATTTGTGCAAACCAGTTGGTTACAGAAAAGTTCAAAAAATAGCGTGGAATTAAGAACACCAAATTTTCACGTTCGTGGATTTGACGTGAATAGTGGAAGTGGAATTGAAGTGGATATCGGAACATGGGTGAAAGTTTTTTTTTTTTTTTGTAATCGCTTGACGAGAATGAAAAGAGTAAACAAATTATACAAAATTTATGATATGGTATGCGAAGAAACTCATTTCTACAATCTAAAGAAAACATACTGATTTTAAAATTGTAAAATTTTAAAATTCTTATACACGTAAAAAAAAGTTAATCCTCTACACCCTCAAAAAAAAATCGCTTCTGTAACATATGCCCCAAACACATTTTGCTTCAAGCATATATATGTTTTCAGGATTGATCCAAACAAAATATTGTTTGTATGTAATAATTCGTAAATTTGTATTTCCCAAAAAAAAAAAAAACTTCAGAATTTCTTAAAATTTGTAAATTTTACCTCAAATGCATCCATCTTGAACTTCGTGTTCTTTGCTATTTTGAACACCAATTTATTCCTTGAAACTACGAAATTTTCTTCACCATGTTAAAAAATTTGTTGAAAAATATTTAGTTATTTTTGAGACATCGACGTTTGTAATACCGTCTAGTTAAAATTTCCTAAAATTGACCAAAATTTTACGGTAATTAAAAAAAAAAAGTTTTGTGTTTTTGTAAAGAATAAAACATGCTATAGTTTTCTCTGTAAAATTTTTATTTTTTCAAAATTAGTAAAATTTTATTTTTTTGAAAGGATTGTTAGTTTTCCTTTCAAAAAATAAAATTTTACTAATTTTGAAAAAGTAAAAATTTATATAAATATAAATCAAAATAAAAAAAAGAAATGAAAGTCAGAGATATAATTTTTTGTTACAACTCCTCTAAGTACCACCAAGATGCCAAAAATGAAAAAATGTGAAAATTTTTTCTGAAAAAATAACGTTAGTTTTTCAAAATCAGCAAAAAATACCATTACTTTTTGTTTTTCGAATTGAAAGCTAACAACAGATATTAAATAAATTTATTTAACAGAACGGGTAAAAATTAAAAAAAAAAGATAAATTATTACCGTGGCCAAGGGGACCAATTTTAGAGGCCCGCCAGTAGGGTTCCAAACTTTTGGCCCACTACCTGGTCAATATCTCAGTTCTAACCATACAAAATTTAAAAAAGTGATCTATAACCGTTCCCAAATGACAGACATTTTGCTATTTGTGTTATCTCACCCTTTTATGCAATCAGATATTTTCGATCCCATTGTATGGGAGGTACTTGAAGAAGTTGACCGATCTCAACCAAACTTCGCATTTTTCTTAGTTTTGGCCATCAATCAACAAGGCCCTTCAAAGTTTCGCTTTCCTATGATGCCTCCTTCTATTTTTATCTATTCGTTATATGGAATCGAAGCACTGTGCGGCGAGGCTGCGCATATACATACTTGACTGACTCTAACATGCAATGCTTTACAGAAATTAAGTTAACCCAGAAGTGATGAAAAACATTTTGTTTTAATTTGTTCCATCTAGTTCAAAAATGTTTTTGTTTTTTATTTCCAATTTAAACCTAATCTCATATTGCAAAATAATTTTATATGAACTTTGTTGTTTTATACATTATTTACGATCACTGGTACAAAGTAGAGCATACTTTCAGGAGTTTATTTTTCGATACTTTTCGATATTGCTATGATGGCGAGAGAGTATTAAGAAAACAAGAGAACAAAACTGTCAAGCGATACTGCGACAGTAGGTGGCAGTCATGAGGAAATTTATCTAATGTCATGCAGTTTTTGTCGGCGCTTCATTCATTCTATTAAATTTTTTGGCAAACCATTTGAAATTATAACTGCCGATGCCTTAATAAAGAATTTATCAAAGCAGCGCTTCGACCGCAACGTCGGTTATACCAAAGCTGCAGGCATTGTGCGACATATATACGGTTGACATTTGTTGCTTTTGTAGAAGAGAAAATTTCGTCCTCTTGTTTTCTTAATACTCTCTGTGATGGCATAGACAATATAGAACATTGCTGAACAAGAAGGTTAAATCATGGGCCCATATGATTACAATTTTTTTATTTCGACAAAATTTTAAGATGTCAAAATCATATGTTTATGGTGATTGCAGCTCTCCAAATGACACTGCATAGCAAATGCATCTCAAACAAACTCGCGCATTCATAGCTGGAGAATTGTTCAAAGATGACTTGAGTATCTTGATAACACATTCCAGACCCAAAATACCAAGCACATCAGTTTTTAAACTGCATCATAAACTGGTTTTGTTAATAGATGGCGAAGATCCATTTGACTGACTTTCATTCTTAACTTTGGTGGGTATTATAGTCTTGTCTCATATCGGCGTTCCTCGGATGAATTATCCACTTCACAATCACTCATAGGTGACGCAATTAAATTTGAGCCTTTATTTTTCTCTGGATTTGAATTATTTTTTCAGGACAATTGAAAGAATAAATTATTGCCACTTTTACCAATGCCATACGATTCTTTTATCAGCTGATTTTGACTTCTTAAAATTGTAAACAACATATTGAAATTTGTTGTTTTTGTTATCGTGATTCAACCTCCTTAGTCAGCCATGATATAGAAGAAGACGCAGTCTTGTCATTGCAAAACTGAGGCAACAGGCGACTCTGCCAACAAAATATCATGAAGTTTGCGTCGACGTGTCTCTCAAATGTACTGCCGTTTGCTTCGGAAAATATCATAACATTTTTGTTTTCCATAAATTTCTGAATTAAAAACCACAAAAGCAATACCAAAACGATTATAGAAAATTAAAATAAAACGTATGTGTATGTTAAAGCGAATATTTATTTTGGTTTTATTTGAATATTGCTGTTTTAATTTATTCCTGGCCAGAGCTGCCTTGGAATAAATTGACAAATAAAAAAAAAAAAATCTCATAGCCTCTACACCTTGACATTTGTTTTCTCTTTATAAGAGCAGAAGGCTATATCGTATAGTCTCAATTATCTCTTGAATTGTTGCTGGCTTATCGACGTACACCTTTTCTTTCAAATAACCCCAAAGAAAAAAGTCCAACGGTGTCACGGGAGCCACCGTGGTGCAATGGTTAGCATGCCCGCCTTGCATACACGAGGTCGTGGGTTCGATTCCTGCTTCGACCGAACACCAAAAAAGTTTTTCAGCGGTGGATTATCCCACCTCAGTAATGCTGGTGACATTTCTGAGGGTTTCAAAGCTTCTCTAAGTGGTTTCACTGCAATGTGGAACGCCGTTCGGACTCGGCTATAAAAAGGAGGTCCCTTGTCATTGAGCTTAACATGGAATCGGGCAGCACTCAGTGATAAGAGAGAAGTTCACCAATGTGGTATCACAATGGACCGAATAGTCTAAGTGAGCCTGAAATATCAGGCTGCCACTATACCTAACCTAACCTAACGTAACCTAACGGTGTCAAAGCACATGATCTTGGCGGTCAATTGACATCGCCATTACGTGGGATAACACGGCCATTGAATTTGTTGCGCAAAAGAGCCATTGTTTCGTTTGCTGTGTGGCAAGTGGCACCGTCCTGCTGAAACCAAATATCGTCCACATCCATATCTTCCAATTCGCATCTCACGATAGCGAACACCATTCACAGTAACTGCCTGACTGGCCTCATTTTGGAAAAAATAAGGCCCGATGATGCCGCCAGCCCATAAACCGCACCAAACAGTCACTCTTTGTGAGTGCATTGGTTTTTCGACAATCACTCTTGGATTATCATTCGCTCAAATGCGGCAATTCTGTTTATTGACGAATCCACTGAGGTGAAAATGTGCCTCAACACTGAAGATGATTTTCTTCGAAAATTGATCATCCATTGTTGCCATTTCTTTGAACCATTTAACACGTTGTTGGATTGTGTATCTATCCATGGTTCAAATTGAGTAAGTCTGAAATAGGGAAATGTCAAATAAAATTCGGAAAAAACTTGGCGTTTAGGTGTGGTTCACATTCAACATCGGCCCTTACAAGCAAGTATGCAAAAGCATTATTTGCGTTATATTTTTCAAATGCCTCCGTTTAAAAGGGCATTTTTAATATTTGATTTAATATCAATTAAAAACAAATAAAATATAAAACATTTAAAGAGTTAAATTATTGGTCTCATAATTTCACACCTACAATTTTGGTGAATAATGTATACATTTACTGAACTTTAATTTTTGTTGATTTTCTTCTTTACTTTTAGTTCATTTTTTTCTTTTATGAAAAGATGTAATTTCGTGAACTGAAGTTAAAAAGTATACACTAATGGACAAAAATACGTTCCATACTCGTGAACGGACGGTGACAAAATGAAACGGAAACGTTCACAAAAAAATCAAAACGCTGGTTGTTGTTTTGACAACTCATGGTGTCATTTTATCGTTTTCAGATTGACACCGTCTGTCCTCAGTTTGACACCACATGTGTGTTGATTCACTTTCATGAACGAATCGTTTTGAAATGAGCACGCCGTGCATGATTTTGTCTATGAGTGTAACAGAACATTCAATTTTCCTGGTTTTAACAACACTTTGTGGAAACCTCAAAATGTGGAGTATAATATAATTAAATTTTCGCACTAATTAGTTAATTCTTCCTATAAAACAGTTTATTTTTTACGGTGTAGTTTCTCTTCTCTGTGGGGCGAAAAATAGCTCGCAGAACAACTCTTGTAGGGAAATATCCACGTCAGCCTTCCATATGGAACCAAGAATATACATATGTTTATTTGAACGCAAATTATTCTCTTGACTTAATTACACGGATTTATTTCTATTTTTTTTTATTTATGTCATTTTCTTTATTTCATTCATATGATTCATTTTAACCATTCATTACATTTGTTCCGTTCTTGTCACTCATTTCCTTGTATACGCTACAAAGATTTCTTCAAAAGACAAATAAGATTTTCTGGAGAGCAAGATATTCTTGAGAGCATCTTGTTATTTGCTTCCTGTCTCCTTCGGCTTTATCCAATATAAACCATTTATTTCATCTGCTTGTATCTTATTCAATATAAAAGTCATTGAGATATCTTTAATATCTTTAACTCCCTAAATTTAAATTATCTCCTAACTTATAACAATACTTTTGTATATATGAAATTTCCTTTAATTAACTAACATCTTTTGCCAATGCATAAATCTTTGAGTATAGTATAATAAGTACTACTTAACAGCCAATTAAACGTATAAGAAAAATATATATTGGTCTTCAGGTTTTAAAAGAAACGAATTTAAAATTAAATATATGCAACAAAAACTAAGAACTTTTGTCAAAGAGAATAAGAACTTTAAATACCGATAAATGGTCAAAAAACAAAGATGCATAAGCCAAAAAAAGGAGATTTTTTGAAAACAAACCTAAAGCCATGAATGTTAGGCTGGTAAAGAGGACCAACAAATCGGTGGAAAATAAGATAAAAAAAATATAAAAGAATAAATACAAGAAAAACTTTTTTGTAAGATTTCTTAATCGTATCATATTGTAGGTATTAGGTTTACTATTAAAACAAACAAAAGAATATTTTATATAAAAATTCACAAATATAAAAGTGTTGAGTAAGCAATAATTTTTTTGATATATATAAGGTGTTCTTATAAAATTTTAATTTAGTTTGTATTATTATTATGATTTGCTATTTTGTATTTTTTTGTTTGTTTTATAAATTTAATGAAATTTAAAGAATTGTCGAACAATCTTATAGCAAGAAAACTAAAGATATTTAAAATATTTGTTTTAACAAAATAATATTATTTCCTTGCTCTTTTAACATATAATAATAAATGTGAGTGTGTATTTTAGCATGTAGTAACGAAATAAACATTTTTTTAATAAATTATAATAAGTAGATACTAGAAACCCAAAAAAAAGAAAGCGAAAAAGAAACAATCTAAAGATGTGACTGGTTCAAAACCAAATAAATTAACAAAAAACAAAACTCCTCAAAGAACATTTTGTGATGAAAGTGAGAGAACGGTTAAGAATGATTTTTTGCCCTCAAAAAAGGCCCCTCCCCTCAAAACTAAAAAAACAAGAAAACTAAAATTAAAGATACAAAAAGATAAAAATGAGTTTAAAGCAAACTATGAAGACTGGTTTAAGTGTTTAGTCTGTAAGTTGAAATAAGATAAAAGGCAACAAGTGTGATGATATCCTGGATGAAATTATAATAGTTACCATATTCAAAAGTCCATAAATGAAAAAAACCATAAAAACATTTTTGTAAAAAATGTCAAGAAAAAATAGAAAAACCCTCTCCCAAAAAAAAAAAAAAATAAAACAAAGAAGGCAAAAACAATGTGTATTGATTGTGATGAACTATGAACTTTGTGTAAAATAAATATGATTATGTTAAGACAAGGACGAAAAGAACACCCTTAGAAAAAAAACAAATATCAACCAATCGAAAAACTTCCATAAAGGAAGATTATGTACAACTGTATAGAATTTTGTTGTTTTCTTCCCATAAAGTGAGTGAAAAATTGCATTATATATAATGAAATACTACTACCTCATTTAGCGAAAAGTTTAAACAAAAAATAAAAACAAAACAAAAGATTATACAACAAACAAAAAAGATTGATGAAAACTTAAATACCTCAATTTAGCAAAATTTGTATTTAAAACAATTTTTTTTTAACACAAATGACAACAACTATTACTGCCAAACAAAATACACCTCAGAAAATATCATAATCGAGTGTAGGCAAATAAAAAAAAAATAATAACGTAGCAAATGAATGCATATGCAACTCACTTTGAATTTAGATGTGAATCTGATCTTAGATTGAAACCAAAGAGCAAAAAATCATCATCTATAATCAAATATCAATATAAAGGCTTTGAATTTGTTGTGTGTTAATAAAATGACAATTTTATTTGTACAGCTTAATAATAAAATATTTTTAAAACAACAACAACAACATCCGCATACACAATTCAATTCAATCGCCTCCATAAGAAACAACTATCACAGCATTCTCAAGCATTATCCACAAATCACAAAGTTTCATTGTTCATCAACATCATAATGCTAGATTTAGATAAATATGTCAAGCAATGTCAAGCATTAGAACTCGCCTATATTAACTGCACAACTCCCGAGAAGACTGCATAAGCCTCTTAGCAATTCATCAAACATCACACATTCATCATCATGTTGATCTTATTTTCATATTTGCATCATACATATTTTGTATACTTCATGAGAACCTCTGAATCCATTTATTAACACGTGCATCATTTAGTTATGACCAATCGAATAGTAATGACACTTATTCCCATGGTTTTTCTTAAATCTTAATACTAAAATATCGCCATGAATAACATTTTAGAAATGACCTAGACTAAAATTTGGTTTTCGTAAGTAAAAACTGTTATACTTTTTTTTTAAGGTAAGACTGTTATACGGAATGTATGAAATGGAAATGCAGTGAAGCATTTTAACTGTGTTTCTTCGAAGATATGTTGATAGAACACTACCATTTACGTACGAAACCAAAATCATTCACATTCCGCAGGAAAAATGTATTATATTTTTTTACAAAAATATTATAGTAAACCATTGTAATGTTGGTTGTAAAAAATCTCCAGAAACGGCAAAAGATCTGTTGAGAACTTGAAATTACTATTCCTCAAATATATTATGAAATTACAAAGGATAATGAAATATTTTTGTTTCATTAATATCTGCTACCAATTATTGTTGCTCTAAAGATTTTTTTTTCACATTTCTTGAATGATGCATCTAATTTTAAATAAAATAGGTTTGTTTTCTTATCCTTATTTCATATCCAAGTTTTAGTACTCATTTATCCAGGACATGTCCAAAAATGTACAACACTTGCATCAGCTGTGTTGTACACAACCACAGAAAACAAATGAAATCCTACATTTCTAATGTATGAAGTGCTCCATACAATGAAACCTCTCTAACTTGGAAATTCTAAAATTCCGATACCTCCTAGAAGTGGACAATTTTCAAGAGATGTTTGCTATATTTTCCCACTAAAAGTAACCTCCCATACTTGGAGACCAAAATTTAAGCAACCGTGAGTGTCCATTTTTGAGAGGTTTCATTGTATTTACTTACCACTTTTAATTTCATGTTATTCGACAAATTAATCACAATAAATTGGGAGCCACCGTGGTGCAATGGTGAACATGCCCGCCTTGCATACACAAGGTCGTGGGTTCGATTACTGCTTCGACCGAACACCAAAAAGTTTTTCAGCGGTAGATTATCCCACCTCAGTACTGCTGGTGACATTTTTGAGGGTTTCAAAGCTTCTCTAAGTGGTTTCACTGCAATGTGGAACGCCGTTCGGACTCGGCTATATAAAGGAGGTCCCTTATCATTGAGCTTAACATGGAATCGGGCAGCACTCAGTGATAAGAGAGAAGTTCACCAATGTGATATCACAATGGACTGAATAGTCTAAGTGAGCCTAATACATTGGGCTGCCACCTAACCTAACCTAAATTGGTATTGTTCATCGCGGAAACGTCACTTTATCGAAATGCTATATGGCAACACCGACGCGATTTTCATTGATGGGATGTTTTGAATAGCAATAATTTTGCTGCATAGCTCATATAAATAGCTCCGTTCGTGAACCCGGTAATTGTTTATAATTATCCCAAATTTTTACTGGAAGTCGTTCGTTTACAACAAACAGCCAGCAAAAGATAGCCGGAGAGAGACTACATTTGAAATTGCAAGTTGTTGCTAGAGATTTTTTCTTGCAAACCATAGCATACGTTGCCTGCTGCTTGTTGGTTACAAAAAAAAAGCACCATTGCAATGTACATATTCCGCAACTACAAATGGAAGTTAAAAAATAACATGATTCGTATTTTGTTTTTAATATTTTAGAAGCTGAAATTTTGAATGTGGAAAGAGTTACTGGATGCCGTTATCCTACTTTTCAGCAATTTTAAGCAAAGAGAGTAAAATACACCCTTACTTTCTTGCTAGTTTTTAAAATATATTTTTTACTGGAAAAGTACGCGAACAGACCTAATGTTGTATCGAGTACTAAAAGAAGAAATGATACTTTTTTGAAGCCTTGCCAAAGCTGGAATTTAACGCAATGGCATTTTTGGAAATCTGACTTTAATAATTTTTTGTGTACGCTAGTTAAATGAACTAAAATAGGAGGAAAAGTTATACACAAATGAAGCATAAAAATTTACTAAATTCGTGTCTCCCACAAAGTCGATCAGAATTTCTTAAAATGTGTACATTTTACCAAAAAATGTACCCCATTTTGAATTCCATTTTTTTCTTAAAACTACGAAATTTTCTTTAACAAGTGAAAAATAGAAAATAATTACATATTATACATTTTCTTGAATTTGTCGAAAAATTATATTTTTGTTTTTGTGAAATCGGATAAATTAAACCAAAACTTTCTAAATTTCTCCAAAATTTTCCTTCCTGGCGGGTTCACTGTTGTTTGAGTGTAACATCAATATGTGTATCTTAGTAGAGCTTTTTTCCCCATGAGTTCTGGCAAACACTAGCACAACTGTTATTTCCCATCTCTTCCTAATTACTGTTATTATGTTTGGCGTTAATGCTAGTCTCACTCTCATACAATTGCTGTGGATGAGTATATAGTACAGATATCTCAAACAAACAAATGATTTTGTTGTTGTGCATTGAAGTTCTTTGCACAGCTACACACCTACGCTTTTTCGATATTGATCGTAATTTTATATGAACTTTAATGTTTCATACATTGTTTACGATCAGTATGCACCACAAAGTATTGCATACTTTCAGGAGTTTATTTTAATAATTGTTCGATATTACTATGGAAGAAGAATTAAACTTGTTCGAAATGAGAACATTTCATACATTGGATATCTTGACGTCCAATGTCGTTAACATAATCATAGAGAGCATTGATGTTAGTATTCCATGTTACTATTGAATACACAATTTAATTTCCTATTATTTCTTTGTTGATAAATTCGAAAATGAAAATTAAATAATTGGCAGACGGTCAAGCAACAACAATGCCTAGAAAGGCATTTTAGAAAATACACGCCTAATGCCTATCGATTTCAAAAACAAATTATTACAAAATATTGGATACGCAAAGAGAAATTTTGCTAAAATCGTGTTTAATTATATTCCATGGGAACAAGTGCCCGATTGATCATTACTTGCATCCACTTTATACCTTTTAGGTCTCAATTCATCATCTCTTCATTAAGCTAGTAGCTAATACTGGCCAGACTTCACTACACAAAATCACACACAGAATCATCACAAATGTCATAAAAACGTAAATGATTTCATAATTATTTCGTTATGTTCTTCGATCCAGCACAACTTTAGGAGAGACAGAAACAGATCATATGAGATTAAAGATTCCATGATCATTTCATTCTCTTAAGGTAATTGTAATTATTATTATTATTACTATTATACATAATACAAATTAATTTTAATCATAATCATAAATACCACATACATACATTTGTAAAAAGAACTCGTTTCACATTCACATAAGAAGATAACACCAAATTAAAATTTTTCTTCAGACTATTAATAAGTTTGTATAAGAATATCCATAACATAAAGTAATACTAATAATATTCTTGGTAAGCAATAAATTTGAAAATAATAAGAAAAATCCAGTAAGATCATAAATGAAAGGCCCAAATATATTTGAAACAAAAAAAATATAAAAAATTATATATAACAAACCTTATAGATTTTTTTCTTAGCAAATAGGTTGTAGTTTCTACAAGACACATTACATGTGTATAGGAATGATAATTCCCCCCTCCCAAAAATGAACAAATTAAGGTATAATAGATTAATTTTGTTAAGTAATTAAGTTTTCATTTGTGTCCTCAATGTCAGATCTTATAAACATTATTAAAAACAAAAAAAAACAAACTCACTGACACACTTACAAACCATACATATTATATCAATGTTAAATGTTTTTTGTTTTACTATAAATAATCTATTTGAACAAAATAATAATTATTTATTAATATTGCAATTTATTTAATTAATTTTACCTACATCATATACCTATATAGTTAAAGTAACGACAAACGAGAAGTAAATTTATAAAAATTTAATTTACTATATAATAATAATAATTTAAATATTATAAAAATTTAAATTAGGGGTAAGCATTAAATTGGCTTAATTTTTCTATTTAAGAAAAATACATATAACATATATGGAATATGTATAAAAGGAATGTTTTGTTTTTTTATGTTTACATAAATTTATGTGACAAATATCATTCATCTTCACAGAATACAAATAAATATCATTTGATTCTTAGTTAGCTGTAGAACAATATTCTACACTAGGATATATAATAAGTTATTGATGAGGTTAAAATTATTTATGCAAGTTTTAATAGATTGGTTATTTGATGAAAATTGTCTTCTTCATAGAGGAAGAAATATAAGAGAATTTTTAAAATGTTACCAAAATTTTTTTTACGAAATGTTATAAATCGACTGTGAATGTTTTCCAAATCCGTACAATGGACTTTTGAGTTTGGCATTAATTTAGATTTTAGTCGATTTGACTTAAATTTCTGGCCAAAGGGAAATTGTCTTTCAACATCGTAAAATTAAAAATAATTAGACTCTGAAGTACCAAATTTGCTGTCTAACTTCACTGAAGAAGAGGGCGATTCTCCAGTATTACTCAGGTGTCAATGTTGTGCTCTTTTTGCTGAGAGAAACATCAAATCCTGTAGATGTATAATAAGCGTATGTAAATTCAAAATCGTTCTTAAATATTTCTAAGAAAAACAAAATGGTTTCTCTTTATTAATTCACCACAAGCATTTATCACACATACTCGTAGCTGTCTATGTGTTATTCATAACCACGGCATTAACTATGAAGCATAGAGAGCGTTGACAATAATACGAGAGCTAATAACAGTTGGCATCACATTAACTGATAGAGAGAGAGGGATAGAGTGTTAGAGAACAGAGTTAGTTTGCATATGGTGGTTTTTTGTTCCAATCTTTTTTGGATATGGACTCTCGCATATTCTCGCATCGTCGCAAACATGGAGTATTCTCCAACTGCATTTACCAATGTATTAATAATTTCATAAATAATCTCTTAACCTCAATATGTAAAACGATTTCCTTGTAGTCTATTAAATCATTTTACTTAAGCTAAATACAAACTAGATTTCTATTGTTTTTTTCAACATTTGTTTGAAATAAAAAGAATGTTTAATAATATATATTCCTGTAGTAAATTTATGTTGTGTTTTTTTTTTCAATGTATGTTTAATAGCTGGTAGTTTATGTAGTAATCTAAGATATTGATACAAATAAATGTGTACTTGTGTAAGTTTATCCGTAAGATATTATAGAACATACATAATTAAGTTACTAATTGGCATATATTATATAAAAAGAGAAAATCCCACATAAAATAAAATGGCCACAAAAATTCCCCATAAAATATAATTGGCAAGGTATACGGATCCCAGAAAATAGGAATATTTAATTATATTAATTTTATGCATATATGCAAAAGAAATTGTACATCAAAATATTTTCTTTGCTTTACAAGAATTTATCATATTTACATATACAAAAAATAAAATAATTTATTTTATAAGAATTGGCAAAATAATTTTAATTTGTTTGGAAAACAACGCTCCCCTTAAAAATGTTCATATGTGATACACACAAAAAAGGCAACAGTCATTCTGTGTTTTCATTTTATTTGAAAAATTAAAATTAAATTGAAAAATGCAAAATTTTCTGCTTTACAATTTGAATGTAAAGAAAATCCATTTCAGCTTAAGAAACAACAATCTCAAACAACTGTGAAAATTTCAATGACTTTTTTTCAAAAAAAAAATATATATATAAATTAACATATATACATATAGCTTGTAAGGAGATATACAAACAATTGGCATTAATGAACCGTGTTTAAAAACACTTAAAAAATAATTTTAAATTGGCAAATCTATAACCGTAAATAAACTGTGACCCTACGATATGTGGTATTTTTTATAACAAAAACACTGTTTTGTTGGCAACAATATGAAAAATTCAAAATTTTTCTCCGAAAATATATATGCATGAAAATTTATATTTTTCTAAATATTTTTCCGTTTTAATTGGCTAAGTAATAAATAAACTAAGTTAAAATATGTATAATGGTTTATGTTCAATTTTACCAAGTCAATGAAATTTTTCAGTTTGATGCAATTTTTTTGGAAATATTTGTCACGAAAACTATAAAACTATTTACGAAATGGTTGAAAGGAATTCGAGGACAAATAAAAAAAGAACACTCGTAACTGTGAAGACAAAATTTAAGTTTAAGCTTTCAAGTAATTAAGATACAAATCACAATCTTGAATAATTGGCTAGACTATAAGTTGGTGTATGTATTTTTTTAGTTTTGGTCTTTAGCATTACACAAAAAAACATATAAAATATATATATTTTTTTAATGTATTTTTTTTTTTTTTTTTTGTAAAATTCCATGAGTGGCCCTCGTAAAACGCACAAATGTATTTGTGTTAAAATTGGTAACAATCATAAAAAAAAACAACAAACAAAATTGTGGCTAAATTTTTAAATAAAATTTCTTCCTATCAAAAAGAATGAAAAATATATGAAACCTTCATCATTAGTATAGAAAACAAGGCAGTGAATTAAAAATTTTTGTTGCTTACCATTTTAAATCATTCCAAAAACATTCACAATAATTGTCAGAAATCATTCACAGTAATTATATACATATTGATGAAATTTTTAACACAAAATCACCATCACATCCTAACAAATTCACATAACAATTCATTGCATTTTATTCACAATAATTCCAAAACAACAACAAAACCCCCATTCACAATAATTATATACAAATACATATTCATCAGTAATTTACCCCAAACATCCTTTGCATACTAGAATTTCTTATCATTACTATGCAAACAAAAACTCTCAGTAAATAAAAATATTAAAAATAAATATTATAGAAAAAAACATTTATTTATAACAGCTGTAATATGTTTAAAGCTTTTGATGTCAAAAACTTTGTCTGAATAAATTCATAAAAATATGCCAAAATTATTTACTTTAAAAACTCAAATAAAAAATACAAATGGGCTTGTTCTGGTACTCATATGAGAAGGCGAAGGAAACTGTTTCTCTGTATTAAAAAAATTAATACAATTAACCGCGATGTGATGAACAATTTACCCTAAAATTAATGGCGTCTATTCTTTTCCTCACCTGGCAACAGATACCATTATTTTTTGTCTCCAAATTGACTATCAATTAAAAAATTAATTGAACGAATTAAACTCTTAACTAATTCTATAAAATTTACGTGATTGGTTTTTATTTCGATTAAAAAAAATAATTGATTCAATTGACTATACTTCTCTTAATTCAATAAAAATGGCAGTAGTTTTCCTTTTCTTGTGAGGCCCAGACCATCCAAAAATAAAATTGAAGTAGTTTAAAAAATATTGTCGCAAATACCTCAGAAGTAAAACATTTTTAAATCTATATAAAATATAAACCAAACGAAAACAAATTTAAGCTTAATTAGCTTATGCATGCAAAATATAAAAGAAACAAAATAAAAACTAATATATATACAAAAAAAAAAAAAAAAAACTTAAAAAAATTATCATCTATTAACAAATTAAAAAATAATTAGCATTTCTCTAATGCAAATATTATGGAAATGAAAAAATTATTATTTTACCATATAAATGTTATTCTAAAATATTTTGTATTTGCATTTTGGAACTTTTGTTTAATTTAAAATTTCTTACAAATACTAAGCTTTTAGTAATATATATATTATAAAAACCTTTATTCTTAACTACCATACATACATATAATCTGGAACAAAAATTCAATAAAAATTGGCTTATATTCAAAAATAAAACCTTGCCATTGATTTGGCTTCAAAATTTATTTCTTCAAAAATATTTATATTATTTAATCGATTGATTTTGTGGGTATGTAGGTAAACATTATTGGACAATACTAATGGGTAAAATTTATTAACAACATTAATTTATGAAAAAGAAATATTTATTTGTCCTTTATTCGAATTAAATAACAGGTGAATCACAGGTAAAACTAAAAGTTCAAACTAAGAAAATGAAAACTCTTTAGAGTTTCCTTCGTTTAATTATTCCTTAATACACGAGATTTGCACATAAATATAAAAATTTTGGTGCAGTGTACTGCTAATAATTGTGGCAACTACAATTAAATTTAAGTTGATTGCAGTTGCCAAAGTGTTATACATTATATTAACCCATGAAAAATCGTTGAGCAGATGATACTTTATACTACGTTCACACTATGCGCAAAATCTTCTTAATACTATGTTCACACTAGAAATTAAAACTTCTTAAAGGGGATTTTGGTAGAAATCCACAAAAATTACAGATTTTCAATATAAGGATTTCAACAAAATCTTTTTCAAAATTCTTATACTGTCATGCTCGCTTTCATTGTACATGTGTATGCGTGCGAACACATACTTGGATTATGTTTTAACATATTTGAAAAGTCTTTAAGTTGGTCAAAACCGAATAAAATTCAATTGTTTACTCCCATCTAAACCAATTTTTTAATTTTATGTTGGTTATTTATTCAGTATAAACCAAGAAAAGGTTTTAATGTTTACATTTTCGTTTGTAAACACCAAAAAGCTGTTAAAATCGTAAATAAACGAAATCTCAATGAATACTATGAAACTCGAACTTCACATTAACAAGCTGCAATATCGAAAATAAATTATAATGTGACCAATATGTGGGATATGTCTAGAATAGTTCGACACGAGAATATACGTAACTTATAATTTGAACGGCGCATTATGAAAACTTGATAAGTGCCCAAAAGTTTGAAATAGGAGGTAATTAAGCTGGGATTATTGTAACTGTTCTTTTGGCCAAATTGAGAAAAATTACGTCTTTTATGCTCTAAAGACGTTAAATCTGGAGATCAATCTAAAAGCAAAGATCTTTATGGAACTAGAATACTGCTCGATTTAAAACTTTTAGGAAATTTAATGAATCAAAGTAAAGAAATAAAACCGGGAGCTATCTCAAAACATGAACCAAACTTAGCGCAGATCTTTATGGATACAAAATACCTTTAGATTACAAATTTCAATTAAATCTCATGAAAATGCGACTGCTAGATTTTCAAGAATTCTAATAGAGGCATTGATTTTTATGGCGGCTATATCAAAACTTTTGAACTCCACCTGCCGAGAACCATCACAATGGACTGAATAGTCTAAGTGAGCCTGAAATAAATCGGGCTGCCACTATAGCCTTTTACCGAAAACCGAAACAGAAAGGCATCCATCCTCGAAATGGTGATATCCTATAGTGGTGGATACTGAAATATACGTTCGCACTAGGCACGAAATCTCGCTATTTAGAACCCAAATCTCTTTACAAATCTCATGTGTTCGGACTGGCAAAAAAACGAGATTCCGTAGATTTGAGGATTTAACAGCTGTTTGTAAATATATCAATACAACACACAAACCCGTATGTGCACACGCACACACACATTCATCTACAAGGAAAAATGGGGTAGGGTTGCAAAAAGGGTATTTTTAGTACTAAAACCACAGTTGTACGAAGTAGTATAGGGGATTTTGAAAGTGATTTTGTGGAAATCCACTACGAGCCAGCTGATATTTGCCTATTGTAAATCTACTGAGATCTAGGAGGATTTCGGCCAAAATCCTCGTTTACGAGGATTTCGTGTCTAGTGCGAACGTAGTATAAAATAGAAAAGTTAATATAAAAAATCAAGAACACAACTCTAAATAATTTTAAAAAGGAATGGGAAGCAGCTGCCTTGAAGTTTAATCATTTTGCACTTGCAAGAAACCACTCCGACAGAGAACTGCAACTGGTGGCTTTTTTTCGTATTGCAATCTTACCCACAAAATGTCGGTGGCAGTAAGTAAGACACCAATTACCATGCGATCTTTTACATTGATACAAATTCGAGAATAAAAACACCAATAGTATATAACAATGTTCGTATGCAGTGTCTTGCAATCTTAAACATCGTAACATCGATTGGTTTTAGATCAAGAGAATTGAGAGAGTACCAAATAAGAGAATACCAAACTGCTGAGATCAGGGCTGCCAATAAAATTTCAAGAAAAATCGTCAGTTTTTTAAAAAAAAAAATCGTCATAATCGGCACTTGCATTTAAACAGTCGTCAAAAAATCGGTAATATAAATAATATTAAAATAAAACATATTTTTTGGATAAAAATAACACAAAAATATTTATTTCATATAATAACAGAGAATTAACATGCACAACAATGCATTTCAATAATAAAAGTATAACGAATTAAATTTAAAAAAATAATTAAATTAACTTACTAACTTTGATCTGCAAAACAATATGCCTACTAGAAAAATTGATTTTAAAATATATACTGATCGGCTCAGAGTAACCTCCTGAGTCGATCTAGCCCTTTGTGACCGTCAGTCCATATATTTGTTGTTCGAACGATTGCGGTCGCAGTTATTAACCGATTTTGATGAAATTTGGTTCTGAGCGTTTTTTGGCACAAGGACGAACAACTATTGAATTGGGAAACAACTAAAAAATCGGATACAATTTAGCCCGCTCAAATTCAACACAAAGTAATTTTTTTTGGCACCCTTCAGGTACGCAAAATTGTATCGAAATAGATTGAGATTTGGATATAGCTCCCAAATATATGTATCGTCCGGTTTGTCCAAATTGCCAACCTTACTCAAAATTTAGTGTATAACTCGTCTAACTAACATTTAGATATAGCTCTTTAATATATAAATATTGTCAGATTTTTACACATTTGAATTTTTTACCCACACTATTTGAGCTGTTTCCTTTTTTAATAATGAACTTATTATTAGTGTTGTTCTAATACTTTAGGTGTGAAATGAAGTATAGCTCTTGTATGTAAGAAATTTATAGCAAAAACTTGAAATTTCGACGACTTCCAGTATAAAATCTTGAACGTAGCTAATATCGTCATTTTTGGGGTAAAAATCGGAAAATCGGCATTTGCTATTTTTTGAGTAAAAAATCGTCAAAATGCCGATAAATCGGAAAAATTGGCAGCCCTGGCTGAGATATGGGTAACCAATTTGTGTGATTGCTTTACTACGGTGTTTTCGAGAGACCAACAACACTCATACTAACAAACACCGACAGTCGTCGGTTGCATTGGATATTGGTGGTTGAAAATTTTTTTACCAATTGGTGTTTTAAGATTGCAAATATTGGTGTTTACTAAATACACTGGTCGGTTGCGGTAGATCGCAGTCGTTCTCTCCGAAACGTGACTAAGGTAAGGAAACCATCCAGTAATCACAAATCTATGGGTATAGATATGCGCGAATTTAAGCTTAAAGATTTTTTGAATTCAATTAAAACATTCTATAAGACAGGGAAAGTAAATTTTTCCAAACTTGATTCCTTTGTTTCTGAAGCCGAAATTTAAAATTTTATATACTTAAGGTGTATTGTGATCTCTTGAATCTATGTATTGGTACATATTTTTGCAATTTGGGAAATTCTGGAAATTTTATCCGGAATACACATTCAATTAGAAATTTGTTTTAAAACTGTATGCTATTCCAAATATTTTCATAATTATTATTGTTTATTTGTATGTCATGGTAAGTACAAGATGCTAAAGAATAGATAATTTTCCTAAAATCGACGTTGGGCTGGGGATATTTTGGATAGCGGTTTAGAATTCTTCGAGTGTTTCGTTTGACTTCTTGGCAAAAAAAAAATATAATTTCCAATTGGCCACATTTTAGTATTGGATACATTTGGCTGTCCCATTAGGAAAATCTCATCTGTGGAAAACTCGCTGATATTGACAGTTTGAACTATTTGTGTTTCCTTTTAGGTTTTTATACATTAAAATGTATGAAATCACTCGTTCATTGTAATTTGCTTTGAACAGCTGATGTCAGAATTGAAGATATTAATAAAAACAAAACTTCCATTATGCAAATATAAAATATTTAAACGAGTTTTAATATAAATCGAGACCACAACAGCTAAAACTAAAAATTATTCACTTTTATGAAAAAAAATATAAAATTATCATAAATATTATTATATAAGTATTACGAACATTTATTATGAATTTGATGTCATTACATGCATTATTATAAATTATATAGAAAATAAATATAAACAACCATACTAATTACATTTAATTTTATTAACACAATTAATCAATGCATATATATATATATACATTACATATATACACACAAAACACTTGAAATCTTACAAAACACTAAACAATAATATTTCTATGTATGTTATGTTTAAACTTAACTAAAATAACCAAGATATATAAGTAAATAAATATAAAACAAAACACTTTTTAACCAACTTAAATAATTATATTAGACAAATCTTAAATGACAACACAATATAAAACATGAAATATATTATATATGAAATAACACTAATAGATAAACTCAAACTAAAAAACAAGAAAGTTTGAATGATGAGAAGAGCAATAAAAGATTTAAGGTTATTTATAGACAAACAAAATATTTATTGTCTCCCTTGAGGTGTTATTGAAATGGTATCGTGAAAATCTGAAATTGGAGCTTGATTTATTTAAATAAATTCAATTTACAACTCAGGTAAAAGCTCCAATCATAGTTTTCTGTGCCAATTCGCAATAAAAATACACCACACACCCAACCACACACACACACTCATTCGAATGTAGAGTAATCGGTTGTCTTAATCATATGACTGTAGGTGAAAACAACAACTACGAAACCAAATTTGTAAAGCCTATTTTTAGGAGTTTGTCAAATAATTTGCGCTTTAATTTAAAATCATTAAAGATAGAAGTTTATTATGACCTTCCTATATCAATCCCCAAGCAATTGCAGTAGCATGAAGTAGAAATTTATTTTGTTTCACATCAAAACAATAATACTGAAAATACAAATAACGACTGTTTTTTAATACATTTTAAAAAATTATCCACATTATTGTTTTTGTTTTTATTCATTATAAGCCGTTTCCTATATATTTAGTTTAGGTCTTGTTTTATGAAACTTATGGATAAAAAAGCGAAGAAATTAATGTTTGGGATAAAAATACTATTTCATAATGTTACTTATATTTTTTTTTTTTTTTGGAAATGATTAAAATATTGGTAAGATACAATTTTGAAGATATTTTTACAAACTTTTTTAAAATCATTTTTAAGAATATAATAGAATGTTTTATATAGCGTTCAAAATCAAGAATAAGAACCCTTCAAAAAAAAATAAATAATAATAATAATGGGTTGATTAACCCTTAACTGCACAACATCATCGGTCAACTCCAAAAAAATTTATAATACACTCAAAAAAAAGTTTACTTGGATCCAGAGATTTTGACCTTCCCTTAAGGATTTTGGTATTGATTCCGAGCCAAAGATGCGTCTTCCTTAAAATAAAGACATCTTTGACGGACCTCCATGGCTTTAAATCTACACAGAAAAAAATTTCACGAAAATTTTTCCAATTAAAATCTTAATTGAGTTTTAAAAAAATATTCAATTAAAAATTTAACTGATTCAACAAATTTTTTAATTGAAATAAAAATCAATCACACAAATTAATAGTATCAATTAAATATTTAATTGGATCAATTAATTTTTTAATTGACTGTCAATTAATTTTTTAATTGATACTATCATTTCTGTGATTGAAGACATTTCAATTAAAAAATTAATTGGATCAATTAATTTCGTGATTGAATCAGAAAAAAAAAATTTTGTGTGTAGGATAAATAAAATTAAAATTAGATACAGATATCATTCATCGAATTTTTATCCTCTTTTTGCGATATATTAATAAAGGTATTTACACACAAAAAAATTTTTTTCTGGTTCAATCACGAAATTAATTGATCCAATTAATTTTTTAATTGAAACGTCTTCAATCACAGAAATGATAGTATCAATTAAAAAATTAATTGAAGGCCAATTAAAAAATTAATTGATCCAATTAAAAAATTAATTGATACTATTAATTTTTGTGATTGATTTTTGTTTCAATTAAAAAATTTGTAGAATCAATTAAATTTTTAATTTAATATTTTTTAAAACTCAATTAAAATTTTAATTGGAAAAATTTTCGTGAAATTTTTTTCTGTGTATGTAGAAACAAATTCCAATTTAAAATCCAAATTTTGGCAGGTACTTCAAAGTAAAACCCGTTTTCTTAATGTTTAAAAAAAAACACTTTAAACCAAAGATGCAAATCCTCCAAATAAGTCTTAGCCTATATTTGAAGCGATTTTATTTTAAATTTAAAAATGCAATATGTCAGTTGAGTTAAAGACGATTTCTTTAATTTAAAAATGTTTTTCTTTATTTTAAGGAAAATTTGCCTTACATCAAAGGTCTACAACTTCAGCAGAGAGACGGAAAATTTCAAGATTTGTGTCCTAAATTTAATGAAAACAATTTTTGAAGCAAGGATTATAAACTTTCATTTTATTAAAATGTCATTATTTTTTTGTCCTTAACTTTGGGTAAGTTTCGATTCCTAACATTTAAGTCCCATAATCATCCATATTAGGTCAATATTTTTTTCAGTGTATGCAAAATGGTAAAAATGGAACATCTGCTTCCCACATTTTTTTTTTGTTTTGTTTGTTTTTTTATTTTTTTTTTAATTTGTGGTTGTATCTTAAAAATAGAGTGCGCATTAAACTAAGCTTTTATTTACAAATTAACAATTTGATTTTAATAGAGCATAGGGAATAGAGATATTTTTATGCTACACGGTTTTTTTACCAGCATTACTTTCATCTCTTGTAAATATTACTTATCTTCCCATTTGTAGTTTTTTGAATATTTAGTCAAAATTCGATTTTTTAATTTGACTGCAGACTACTCAGAAGTACAACAAAATTTCCGAAAAAACATATTTTTCCAAATAGCGTTATGAAGTATTAAATGCAACAAACTTTATTTAAGAGAATCCGGTCAAAATTTTAAGACGTACGATTTTTTTCTGGTTGTATCTTATGTTAGAAGATACAGTGCGCATTTAAGGGTTAATTCCTAACGTTTTTGATATTCCACTTTTCATCGGTATTTTTGACTATGTGACGTCTTCTTGAGTCAGTATAGCGGTTGTTTTTTTAATAATAACTTAGCAACGACAAAATCTAGTTTGAATTAAAATCTAGTAACATTTTTAGCAATGCAGCTTCACTAATTTATTGTCTGGTTAATTCACGATAGTACTTTATTGTGAATAATTTACTATCGTGAATTAATTTGAAGCCTACGTCAGATTTTCATAAATAGCGTAAATTAGCTGATTCTCTTGATTAGGGAAAAATCTCGACTATTTTCTTGAAAAAATATTTAAATAAGGGTTATATACACCAAAAGATCTTAACGGACCTAAAATGCCACTAGATGACAATTATCGATATTAAAGTAAAGAATTAAAATCGGAAGATTGCGGGTGCTAAATCCAAATATGGACCGATATAAACCAAACCGAGCGCAGATTTTTATGAATAAATACCTTTAAATTTCAAATTTCAGTTTTACAAATTTCAATTAAATCTGATGAAAATACGACTGCTAGATCAAATAGAGGCATTGATTTTTATAGGGGCTATATCAAACCCTTGAAATTTAAGCTGCCGAAAACTATCACCATGGACTTAATAGTCTAAGTGAGTCTGAAATAAATCGGACGGCCACTCTAACCTTTTACCGAAAACCATCCTCGAAATGGGCCTATCCCATTGTGGTCGATTCTAAAATATGAAAATTAATTCACGATAGTACTTCATTGTGAATAATTTACTATCGTGAATTAATTTGAATCCTACATCACATTTTCATAAATAGCGTAAATTAGCTGACACTCTTTGCTGATTAGAGAAAAATCTGGACCTTAAAACTATTTTATGCATATTTCCAGTGAATGCATTGAAAAGTTATGTGAGAGAAACTCCGTATATGAATATTTGTTTTCAGCGCCACCCATAAGTGTAGGAAGGCCTCTGGGGGAGGGCTATAGCCGCCTCTCAGAATTTGAAAACTTATTTACGATTTTCTATTGCATATCGTTACTGTATTAGAGATAGAGGACAATAGCCCGCCTAGCTAAAGCTTGTCTAGCTAGATACGCTTATCGTGCCACCTACACTCAAAAAAAGTTCACTTGGATCCAAAGATTTTGACCTTCCTTTAAGGATTTTGGTATTGATTCCGAGCCAAAGATGCGGCTTCTTTAAAATAAAGACATTTTTTAGCATTTTTATGTGGCTTTAAATCTAGGGTCAATAAAATTAAAATTAGGATAGTGTTTCCATTTATCGAATTTTCATTCACTTTTCGCGGTATATTCATAAAGCTATTCATGTACAAACAAAAGACACCTTAAAAATCCAAATTATAACGGATACCTTAACTTACAAAATGTTTTCTAAATTCCAAAAGAAAAGAAAGCGTTTTTATCTTAAATCTAAAGTTTCAATATTTCAGTTAATTGAAGGACAATTTATTTAAATCAAAAATTTGTTTCTTTACTTTAAGCAACATTAGCCTTAGTTCAAAGACATGCGACGTTAACAGAGAGACGCAAATTTACAAAATGTGTGTCCTAAATTTAATGAAAAAACATTAGAGCAAATTTTAATTAAAATTTCATTATTTTAAAGAAATTTGTCCTTAATATTTTGTAAATTTCGCATCCTAAAATTAATATCACGTAAATATTTTTTTCAGTGTAGATTAGGTTAAGTGGCAGCCCGATGTATCAGACTCACTTAGACTATTTAGTCCATTGTGATACCACAGTGGTGAACTTCTCTCTTATCACTGAGTGCTGTCCGATTCAATGTTAAGCTCAATGACCAGGGACCTCCTTTTTATAGCCGAGTCCGAACGGCGTTCCACATGGCAGTGTAACCATTTAGAGAAGCTTTGAAATACTCAGAAATGTCACCAGCATTACTTAGGTGGGATAATCCACCGCTGAAAAACTTTTTGGTGTTCGGTCGAAGCTGAAATCGAACCCGCGATCTTGTGTATACAAAGCGGGCATGATAACCATTGCACCACGGTGGCTCCCATGGCGCCACCTATATGTGAAGAAAAATTAATTAACAAAAATTTTTTGCATATAATATAATCCCTAGAAATTGGTATAAAATGGAGAAAACGCAATGCAGAACTTTATTCAAAAATACACTGAAACGATACATTTCGATTAATAACAGTTAGCCAATAATCGTTTACATACACTGAAAAAACATTGAACCCACCAGGAAGGAAAAATAGACACTTTAGATTATTTTTAGAAATTTTTAACTAAACAGTATTACAAACGCTGACATCACGCCGATATGACAAAAATAGGTAAATATTTTTCGACAAATTTAAGAAAATCTATTAAACATAATTAAGTGTGTTCATTTATTAAAAAAAAATTGTACATTGAAGGAAAAAAATTGGAATCAAAAATTGCAATAATGTCTTTAGTGCCATACGAAGTTCAAAATGGGTGCATTTGCCACAGAGGAGCGCCACCAAAATTTTGCAATATCCTTTTTTACCATCGGATAAAGGACTGAAAGATCTTTCTTTCACAGATAAAGCTGGATGTCCATCTTTTTTCATTTGGCTAGTGTGGTCACATTCCTCTCCGTTTCGTATATGGTGCAATCGAACGGTATGTTGCCAGTGTAATTTTGGTTAAAATTTGGCCTCACTATCTCTTTACGTTTGGCCAAATGTATGCCAAATTCTATGGAGGTTTATATCGAAAATAAAATTTTGTAATCGTATATAACTAGTTTACATATACACGGGTTTATTTTCCCTATTTTGATTACACTAATAGAAAAAATTACGTTCCATAGTCGTGAACAGACGACGGTGACAAAATGAAACGGAAACGTTCACAAAAAATCAAAACGTAATGTTCACAATTTCGTCCACGGGCGTTCACTATTTAATGAACGGCATTTGTTTTCCTTTGGCCACGAAGTCTTAAAATAATCGTTAGACGTTATTATGCGAACTCCCTCGGTGGTGCAATGAGCAAAGGCGACTGTTAATTCGTATGGTGCACAAAAAGCACAGATTGAAGTCACGGTAGCGGAAATCTTTTTTTAATTCTGTTTATAAATTAGTAACCATAACGTTTTTAGATTGTGAACGCTGGTTGTTATTTCGACAACGCATGGTGTCATTCTATCTTTTTCAGATTGACACCGCCTGTTCTCCGTTCGACACCACATGTTTGTTGATTCACTTTCATGAACGAATCGTTTTGAAATGAGCACGCCGTGCATGATTTTTTCTATGAGTGTAATCTTGGTTTTCCAGTATTAATGGAAAACAGATCTACTAAAATTTTTCAATAAAATATCTTCAAAATTGTAATTTTGCTTAAACACAAAAAAATCTCATTTTTTTTAATTTTTGTTTCCCAAAAATGTAATATTACATTATCTAATAAAAAGAAAAATTTGTTTTTAACAAAAAATGTTTTTATACAAAATAATTCAACTAGATACAAAAAATATGAACCTCAGCACCCTAAATAAATAAATCCTCACAAATAATAAAAAATAATGAAAATCATTATAAACAAAATAATAAAAACCAAACAAAATACAAAGTAAAATAAAGCAAAACAAAAAAGTATATGAACAAAAAAAAAACAACTCTCCTCCCCCCTTTCGAAAGTACAAATTGTTTGTTTATGTTTTTACAAAAATGAGGAAAACTCCTAATATTTTGGAAATGTTAGCCTATATAAAATATACCACCAAACTTTTGGATTCATGTCATGATTCATTCAAGGCATATTGAGGTATATTTTAAGGGCTAAATGTTAAGAGCGTTAATGATGGTTAACTTAACAATAAAACAATAAATGAAACATAACCAAAAAACTGTTTTTTTTTATTCCGAAAACAAATGGAAAAATAAAATGAGGATAATTAATTAACAAAAAAAAACACAAGACATTTCTTTTTTTAATAAATCAAATCACAATTCATTATCTCTCGATACCACTTTATTGATTTATCACTTTTTATTTGTGACAAAATAGATGTTTTATTAATTTAGAAATTAAATTAATTATGTAAACCAAAAAAAAAACTTATTTACCTATATTTAATCAAAACAAATTATTAAGTGTTTTCTAAAACAGAAACATATAAAAAACAAACACCCACTTCTCTTAAATATAACTAAAATGTTTTCTTAATAAATAAAATCCAAGCATTTTACTGATGAAGCAAAAAAAAAGTTAATTAGAAAAGGATCAAAAACCCCTCAATATGTCTTTAATAAAAAAAAGATTTGTTAAAAGATCCTTTTCGGTTTTGTTTTTATAACGATTATGTTTTTTCTATTGAACAATTTATTGAAAACTATTATATTGAATGTTTTTTACACAAATTTTTGTCTATTAATTAATTTAGTTAATTTTAGTAACCATACAATGAATACACCTCATAATTGATTTATAAACAAATAAATAAATAAAGCGCTTGTTTTTGTAGAATGCAGCCAAAACTTAAATCTAAAGTCGACAAAACAAAAAACAAAGAAAATACGAAAAAAATCTGTAGATTCTTACCTCCTTACCTAAAACAAAACAAAAACAAAAACAAAACCCAACAATCCTACAATGCTTCTTACCTCTTACAATTACAATTAATTAATAAAAAACCACAAAATCTTAAATATGTTTAACAATAAACAGAATGAAATAACACTGTCTTTTATATAAAATAAAAGTAACAATCACCAAAAAAAAAAAAATGTTTGAGTAAAATTGGCATATTTTCATTTTGTCAAAGTAAACAAAACAAAAACAAATATACAGCAAATTATAAATGTAGTATGTTTTAGTATAACCATTTAATCATATTTGTCACTTTTTTAACACATCAATAAATATATACTAAACATATATCATTATTCACAAATACAACAAATAAAAACTAATCTTATTATTAAAAACTAAAACAAAAATATATTTCACACCTCATACATTAATAAGGAAAATATTTATAATGTTTTATAAATAATTACAATTATGACTACCATTGAATATTACAATAATTCATACACACATACAAGATACCTACTTTGGTATTTGTAAAAAACAACAAACATTTAAAATGAACACGAGCAAAAGATTGAAATATTGTAAGTTATGTCATCTGAAATTTTATAAAACATTAAAGACAACAACCATCATATATATAACCTATATTATTAATAAATAACATATTTAAAAAACCATAAAAACAAACAATAAAAATTTTTGATTTAAAAATAATTTTTAACTGTTTATTTTTTCTGGCTTTTATGGCTTAAAAAGATAGGTAAGTAACTTCCGTAGGGGAATATTTCATAGGGAATATTTCATAATAGGAGAATATCAAAGTGCCATAGAATAAAGCCAAATTCTAAAGAGAGCGAGAACGACTAAGACGGTATAAATTTGTCTATTCGGCGGTGGACAATTATCTTTATTATAAAATCAATTTGAAGTCACCCGAATGGTAATGCGATTAGCAAAATTATTACAGCAAGTTGATACTGATTGATTTTGGGTGGAAGGTTCAAAATTTTCCCCAAACAAATACAATAGTTATTAATACATTTTTGATTTATATATATATTTTTATTAACCCATTATCGCCATATGAGAACACCTGTTTAAAATCAAACAACCAGTGTTGCCAGTATTTTCCGGACTCTTCTACCCAAAATGGAACGCTTTTATCCCCAAAAATTCCCAATTTAATTTAAAATTCCCCACAAAAAAGCCCAAATAATTTTTGGCAAGTTTTTTGAAAAAAGTAACAAATTAAAAATTGGAAAAATTTGCAACTTTTGTTATAACAGTTTTCCAGTTACAAAAATATGAAGATTTCAAAACACAAAACCTGGAGACGGGTTCTCAAAATATCATCCGATACAAGCCCTCATCAGAGTTAATAATTGTTATAAAGTGTCATGGAATTTTTTTCTTATTATAAGGATTGTTCTTTTTTTTTTTTCTTTTTATTAAAACTTCCGTTTTATGTAGTTGTTAGTAACAGAATGACATTTCCTTTTCTTTATTTTCAATAAATTGTAAAATAATTTTCTTGGCTTGTTTTTCCAAAAATAATATTTAAAGTATTTTTATTATACAAAGTGCCTACATTATGCAAATCATCTTCTAAATGCTCGAGAAATAAAAAATGGGAGTTTGGTCCACTTGTGTATTAAGAAATCAAAACTTAATTCTAAATAGACAAGAAATAAAATTGGGTGATCGATGTAAGCAGATGAGTCCTTACGAAATAATTTCACAATAGTAAAAATTTCTTAGTAAAAACAGAGTAAATTGTAATGTAGCTCTTGGGCCCTCAAATAAATACCATGAAAGGTTAGGTTAGGTTAGGTGGCAGCCCGATGTATCAGGCTCACTTAGACTATTCAGTCCATTGTGATACCACATTGGTGAACTTCTCTCTTATCACTGAGTGCCTTAAAGAAGTACAGAGAATCTCCAAAATATACAAAAAAAAAACTTTCCTCCTCTTTATTCCATGGTGGTGCTGGTGACATTTCAGAGGGTTTCAATACTTCTCTAAGTGGTTTCACTGTAGGTTAGGTTAGGTTATGTGGCAGTCCGATGTATCAGGCTCACTTAGACTATTCAGTCCATTGTGATACCACAGTGGTGAACTTCTCTCTTATCACTGAGTGCTGCCCGATTCCCTCAGAAATGTCACCAGCATTACTGAGGTGGGATAATCCACCGCTGAAAAACTTTTTAGTGTTCGGTCGAAGCAGGAATCGAACCCACGACCTTGTGTATACAAGGCGAGCATGCTCACCTTTGCACCACGGCAAGGCCGTAGCCAGGATTTTAATTCGGGGGGGTTCAACTTTAAAAAAAATATTCATACAATCTCATGTGTAGAAAATTTTATTTATGCAAAGGTATGTATACAATATTTTTATAATATTAAATTGAGCCGACGGGCTTTTTGGGCAGCAAATAAATCAATGACTTCTTCAGTCGGCACATTTATTCGGCGATGAACCGACATTAATGCCAATCCATTGAGTCTACTCTCGCCAGTCGAATTTCTAAGATACGTCTTTACTCTCTTCATTTTTGAAAATGAACGTTCGGATGAGCACGTAACTGCAGGGATGGAAAATGCAGTACTAAAGTACTTTTTTCAATACTTTTTCATCCCGGTCAGTACCGTAGTACCCCTGTGAATGATTTAGTACCTTTTGTGTAGACATTTTTGAGTCGATATCAGATTTATGGTACAATAGCTTTGACAAAATATTTTAATATTTTGAGAAAGTCTTTATCAACCTTATTTGCTAATAGTCTTTTACAAATATGGCAAAACAGACATGTTCATGTGGGAAGAAAATCTCGATTTTGTAAAAGATATAGTCAAAAACAGGATTTTATTGAACTTCAAGAATGTTTTAGTCGAAAAAAGAATGCGATTCTATATTATCAATTTTTTATTTCGGTAGAAAATGTTGTCTAAATTTTATTTCTATATAGAATTTTTGCCAAATTTTATTTTTATAGATAATTTTGTCAACATTTTATTTCAATTGAAAATTTTGTAAAAATGTTATTTCTATAGGAAATTTTTGCAGAACTTTATTTCTATAGAAAAAATTTTGCTAAATTTTTTTTCTATAGAATTTTTTTGCAAAATTTTATTTCCCTTCGTTTTGTTTTGTTATTGTTGGTTTTGTTCTTTAAGCATTGTTGTTGTTTTTTATTGCAGCTTAAAACCATACATTGACTAAACTACAAGTGTAGCTTAACCAACAGAGGAAAATAATGTTTGTCAAATGTATTTGGGCAAAGCCCTATAGACTGTAAGATGGTTGGATGGACGCACGTTTCGGAATTACCACATTCCTCATCAGCATCCCCTACTTGCAGCAAAACTATCAACCAATAATAAGAATAAATTCTGGCAGTTCATTAAACCCAACAATAAACCACACTTGAACCTTCCGAAAAAAGGTTTTTGTATGATAGCCGGCTATAGAAAATTTTTGCAAAATTTTATTTATATAGAAAATTTTTTAAAAAATTTTATTTTCTTTAAAATTCAGTCTCTTGACAATAATCTTCTAGTGAAATTTAGTAAAAAGTACCTTTCCGCTCAAAAAATACCTTTCTTGTACTTTCTTAAAAATTGTATTTTCCATCCCTGACCTACAGTGAAACCACTTAGAGAAGTATTGAAACCCTCTGAAATGTCACCAGCACCACCATGGAATAAAGAGGAGGAAAGTTTTTTTGTATATTTTGGAGATTCTCTGTACTTCTTTAAGGCTTTTTTTAAGCATGTAGAAGAAAAGATTTTCATATAAACCATAATTCTTAATCTGATTTATTATACTGAACTGATTTCGAAAAGTCCCCACAAAAATCCCCAAATTTGTAAAATCCCCAACTCAAAAATGTTGTCCCCATCCACGAAAAAATATCCCCGTTTTGGCGGAAATCCCCAATACAGCGAACACTGTAACCAACTATGAGCTACCCGTTATTTTTTAATTGTAAATTCACGTGCAACAGCTTTATACTGCATCTGATCTATAAACAAAGACACGTGCACCAAGAAAAAAGTGACCCCTTCTTTAAGTTAAAATGAACTCATTGTGAAGAAAGTTGAACTTCGTATAGCGCCAAAGACATTTTTATTTTTTTGAACGATGTGATTTTCGTTGAAATTAGGTAGAATGCATTCCATATATTAGTTAACATTTTCCTATATTTATGTACCACTATACTACAGAATGAAAAAATTTAACTGAATTGAATTCATATATGGATTGAATTTATTGAACTTTTTTCATTCATTTGGACAAATCTTACATATTTCTGGTAAACCTTTTAGTTCAAAATTAGAACTGCTTACCTTCGTTTTTAAATACAATTTTATAAATTGCCTATATAATTTTTTCTTCAATAAAATACATGTTTCGTTAATATATTATATATATTTATTAAGAATCAACAGCATCGACTGGCCTTGAAATATTAGTTTATTATTCCACTGTGAAACGTAATTATTTCCTTTTTTCTTGTACCTTTCACTTTTAATAAGTTGCTGCGTAACGATTTTGTCCTCCTTTTACAATTTCAATACCTACAAATATAAAAAATCAATAACCAATTTGTTCACAAAAGGTTAGCGTCACTAAATATTTCCTGATAATTGAAGATTCCAAAATGGAGGTGTTTCCTTTGTTTATACACCATCACGAACATTGATAGACTTATTATTATTTATGTTCAATAATATTCAAAAAACGTAAATTTTTCTCACTAATTTAAAATAACAAATATTTTATATATCTTATTTGTTATTTATTATTCTACTATATTATTTTTTTAACAATCTCTCCGTATACCATAACAACGCGGTTCCAACTAAAAAAACAACCCACGTACAAACACATCGATTACATAGATGACAGGTATCGATTACAGGTAGATAAAAGAAATGTAGGAAATTTCCTATATTCTAACAAGTGTGTTTCCTTAAGTTTTGAAAGGATTGAATACTTCTTAGTACTAATGAACTAAAATATTTTTCTATGCCAAGTGTTATTCGTATGTATGATAAGCTTTCTATAATAAAGGAAGTCAGAATTATCATTTTATAAGAAATCTTACTAAATTTGAGGAAACTTGGTTTTAGTTCGGTTTTTGTTTATTTTTACGAATGCTTTGCTATCAGTGAATAAAATGTTCTTTTTCAATAGTAAATTCTTATACCCAGCGAAGAAAACAGTATTGGTAAAATGTCATGCCTTATTCTAGTTAATGAACTATTTCTAACTGCTTTCAGTTTAGGATTTTTTTACTGAAACAAATAAATTTTATTATTTCACACAAAAATTTAACTGAATGGAAATAAAATGGCTAAACCAAATTGATGAACATTTTTTCCTTTAGTTTCGAAGTCATTTTTTTCTGGGTGTAGAAATAAAATTTTGACAAAATTTTATATAGAAATAAAATTTTGACAAAATTTTCTATAGTAATAAAATTTTGGCAAACTTTTCTATAGAAATAAAATATTGACAAAATTTTCTATAGTAATAAAATGTTGGCAAACTTTTCTATAGAAATAAAATTTTCGTAGATTATTTTTGGGGATTGGCTATATAGACCGATATGGACCAATTTTGGCATGGTTGTTAGCGGCCATATACTAGCGCAATGTACCAAATTTCACCACATACCTAATTTCAACCGGATCGGATGAATTTTTTCTCCTCCAAGAGCTCCAGAGATAAAATCTGGGGATCTGGGTTTAAATGGTGGTTATGTATTATTAAGACCGCCATGGAGCAAGTTTCGCATGGTTGTTAGAGATCATATACTAACACCACGTACCAAATTTCAACCGAATCGGATGAATTTTGCTCATCCATGAAGTTTCGGAGGTCAAATCTGGGGATCAGTTTATATGGGGTCTATATATAATTATTCATGAATTTTTGCCATCGTTCTCAATGACTTGTGGGACGGTGCGTTGTCTTGGTGGAACAACATTTTTTTCTTCTTCATATGGGGCCGTTTTGCCGCGATTTCGATTTCACTGTTGATGGTTTTTCCCTTCTCAAGATAATTGATAAAAATTATTCCATGCGCATCCCAAAAAACAGAGGCCATTACTTTGCCAGCGGACTTTTGAGTCTTTCCACGCTTCAGAGACGGTTCACCGGTCGCTGTCCACTCAGCCGACTGTCGATTGGATTCAGGAGTGTAGTGATGTCGTCGATATGTGACAGTTAACAGCTGCAAACACCGCTCAAAATCATCAACACGTTGTTGTTTTTGATCAAATGTGAGCTCGCACGGCACCCATTTTGCACATTTTCCGCATATCCAAATATTGATGAATGATATGACCAACGCGTTCCTTTGATATCTTTAAGGTCTCTGCTATCTCGATCAACTTCATTTTACGGTCATTCAAAATCATTTTGTGGATTTTTTGATGTTTTCGTCGGTAACCACCTCTTTCGGGTGTCCACTGCGTTTATCGTCCTCCGTGCTCATTTCACCACGCTTGAATTTTGCATACCAATCAATTATTGTTGATTTCCCTGGGACAGAGTCCGGAAAATCATTATCAAGCCAAGTTTTTGCTTCCACCGTATTTTTTCCCTTCAGAAAACAGTATTTTATCAAAACACGAAATTCCTTTTTTTCCATTTTTTTTTTCACAATAACAAAAGTTGCTTCACAAAAGACACTCTATCTCACAAACTAATTGGCTTACAGACGTCAAATTTTGACACGAATCATTTGAAGGTTGGTACTATATAAAAATAGTATGCATTTAATACTAGCGACGCCATCTATGCGTCAGACCGTGGACTTATCAGCCAACCTGTTAATTCATATGTTAAGACATGTTCAATGTGTTTTTATTCGTATATAAGTTATATCTGGAAAAATTTACAAATTTTTATTCAAATTAATAAATATCTAAACAATCGTATTTTACTTCAACACAACTATGTTAAAATGCACTTTTTCTAATAGTGTAAAGCGGCTCTTATTGGCGTCGTTCTAAATTTATCTAAAAAGGCACCTGATAATTGCACCCAATGCGATACTTTTTTGTAGTAACTTGGTGTGGTACAACTTCTCAATAGTGACGGCACTTTTGCGACGACTTTTGGATATCGTATACAACTGTTTTCGACGTGGTGGGGATTCTCAGAAATGCATTCAAATTCAAAAAATGTTGGCAGGTTATGCTTGCTGAAATCTGTTACATAATTTCTGTGAAAATCACATGGTTGTTATATGTACCCCATGAAAAGGAAACCTATTTGGACTGATCATATTCCATTTCCTTCTGGAAAAAGTTTTAAGATGAGACGAATATACTAAATAAAATAGATTTTTTTCCAAAAAAAATGTGTTCTTTCTTTATCACCCTCTGTGTGATAAAGAAATATACCGTTTATCATGAATGTTCTGTATTTTTCTTCCAAACATGTGCTTGGTGGATTGGAAAAATGGAAAATTCTCAACCATATATATATTTATGATTGTTTCCAATAAAAATCATAAACTTATTTTTCAGTGCGTATTTTAATTTTTATTCCCTCCACCATAGGATGGGGGTATATTAACTTTGTCACACATCGAAATATTCCTCTAAGACCCCATAAAGTATATATATTCTGGGTCGTGGTGAAATTTTGAGTCGATCTGAGCATGTCCGTCCGTCCGTCTGTTGAAATCACTCTAACCTCCGAACGAAACAAGCTATCGACTTGAAACTTGGCACAAGTAGTTGTTATTGATGTAGGTCGGATGGTATTGAAAATGGGCCATATCGGTCCACTTTTATGTATAGCCCCCATATAAACGGACCCCCAAATTTGGCTTGCGATTAGTCTAAAAGAAGCAAATTTCATCCGATCCGGCTGAAATTTGGTACATGGTGTTAGTATATGGTCTCTAACAACCACGCAAAAATTGGACCACATCGGTCCATAATTATATATAGACCCCATATAAACCGATCCCCCGATTTGGCTTGCGGAGCCTCTAAGAGAAGCAAATTTCATCCGATCCGGCTGAAATTTGGTACATGGTGTTAGTATATGGTCTCTAACAACCATGCAAAAATTGGTCCACATCGGTCAATAATGATATATAGCCCCCATATAAACCGATCCCCCGATTTGGCTTGCGGAGCCTCTAAGAGAAGCAAATTTCATCCGATCCGGCTGAAATTTGGTACGTGGTGTAAGCATATTGTCTCTAACAACCATGCCAAAATTGCTCCATATCGGTCCATAATTATATATAGCCCCCATATAAGCCGATCCGCAGATTTGACCTCCGGAGCCTCTTAGAGGAGCAAAATTCATCCGATCCGGTTGAAATTTGGTACGTGGTGTTAGTATATAGTCTCTAACAACCATGCAAGAATTGGTCCATATCGGTCCATAATTATATATAGCCCCCATATAAATCGATCCCCAGATTTGTCCTCCGGAGCCTCTTGGAGGAGCAAAATTCATCCGATCCGGTTAAAATTTGGAACATGGTGTTAGATGTTGTCTCTAACAAACACGCAAGAATGGCTCCATATCGGTCCATAATTATATATAGCCCCCATATAAACCGTTCCCCAGATTTGAACTCCGGAGCCTCTTGGAGGAGCAAAATTCATCCGATCCGGTTGAAATTTGCAACTTGGTGTTAGTATAAGGCCGCTAATAACCATGCCAAAATTGGTCCATATCGGTCTATAGTTATATATAGCCGATCCCCAATCACCCAAAAATTGGTCCATATCGGTTCATAATCATGGTTGCCACTCTAGTCAAAAATAATCTACCAAAATTTTATTTTTATAGAAAACATTGTCAAAATGTTATTTCTATAGAAAATTTTGTCAAAATTTTATTTCTATAGAAAATTTTGTCAAAATTTTATTTCTATAGAAAATCTTGTCAAAATTTTATTTCTATAGAAATTTTTTTCCAAATTTTATTTCTATAGAAATTTTTTCCAAATTTTATTTCTGTAGAAAATGTTGTCAACATTTTATTTTGTCAAAATTTTATTTCTATAGAAACTTAAACTTAGTTATATAAGTATTTAATCGGCCTTTTTTAGTTTAATATAACCACGTATGGACTATGTGGTATATATTACGGTGTTAGGAAGTTTTAAGATACCTTGCCATCGGCAAGTGTTACCGCAACCCAAGTAATTCGATTGTGGATCCATGGTGGAGGGTACATAAGCTTCGGCCTGGCCGAACTTACGGCCGTATATACTTGTTTTTTAATTGAAATGTCTTCAATCACAAAAATTATAATATCAATTAAACAATTAATTGATAATATTAATATTCAAATATACCTATAAATAATTGAAATCACAATGTTTCTATTTGATTCAAGTATTGACTTTTTCCTGTGGTGTAGGCAGCATTGTAGTAGAATATGTGACTTCTGTCTGGCATAATGATGAAATCAATGTATCTACCTTAAATCCAAAAAATATTTTTTTTTATAAGATTCCGATGCTGTTAGATTTTATAGAAATCAACACTTTTACATTGGTGGCAGCGATGTGTATCGCATAGTAAAATTACAAATTGGATATTGGCACCAACAAATGCCATGAAATTCAAAGCCACGGTGGAATGGAAATTGAAACTTTTGCTGGAGAATATCTTTGCGCCAATAGTAGATCAAATATACTTGAGTGGAACATCGACAAGAATCTTAAGTGCATCTTAAGTTATTTACAGCATCAATAAAAAGGATTATACTCTAGAGAGACAAATCTCGCCACCATGACCATTACTCCGTCATCATGGCCAGGATTATTCGTAGAACATCAGAGAAATATTGCACTCATACCGAAATGCTACAAGACAACAGAATTGAGTGACTTGAATCAGACGACGAGTATTGAATGTCAAATATTCGTAATATTTTAACTAGACAACCAATTTCTGGCAATGAATCGACGAAAATCGATGAATCCTCCAAATTCCTTTCATTGGTAATTGAACGCGCAAATAAATCTCTTTGCAAAACAACAACAACAACGACGACAAAGTGATCCATTCTTCTCATCCTTTCGCCGGCTGGTAGCATTTTGGGGAATGGGACGATTACATTTGACGCTGTTAACAATTGCCAATATCCGATATCCCAGCAATTGCTGGATGATGCACGCAGAGAAGAAACATGATTGCCACAATCATATTCGAAGAGCAAAATAATATGATAGCAGCTATTTTTGCGGCGACCATGTAACATTTTAACCTGCAACCATGTTGGCTAAGTGAACATGGTTCTAAGAAAAATATAATTGTCCTCATCTAAAATGTTATTATATTGATAAAAAGAATTTTGTTTGAATGAAAAGACTATGGTCACGATCTAAAATGTTATGTTATTCGTCAAAAATGTTTTTCTTCTAGTTAAAAGAACATGGTCACAACCTAAAATGTTTTGATTTTTATGAAAAAACGTTTTTCGTCGTCGAAAAAAGGACGCCACTTGAGAAAAGAAAACACAAAATCAACTTTATTTATTTGTTTTTATTTATTTATAAACTAATTCATTGTTTATTTGTATTTATAATGTCGTGCAAGCAAACTTCACATATTTTTACACACTCTAGTTTGGTTCAATTTCAACAATAAGTAATCATTCCATATTTACTTCGTGACCATCAAATGTACAAACGCAGACATCATGTAACTGCAAATAAAAATAAATTATACCATATATCAAAATGCAGAACAAAAACCAGGTATATTTTTTTCAATTACACTTTCCTTGTTTGTATTCACATAAAACCACGTGCCATTTCTGAATAAATAAATTAACACAAAACACAATAATTCCGTATTCTCCGTCCATTCCAAGAAACAATCAACACACGACTGACGCGCAAAATGAAAATCGTGTGTACCTGCTCAATGTTTTTATAAAATTCTTGTCGCTGCAAAAAAATTAAAAAATTAAATGGTCACGAAAACAATGTACATGGTCTTTATGGCCATGTAATGGTTGTAGACATGTCTATACGTAAACTATAAAAATATTTTTTTCTCTGCAAAAAAGTAAAAAAAAAATTGAATGGTCAGATACATGATTTTCCTGACCATATAATGGTCTCAAATTCTATCATTTAAATAATAGAACATGTTTGCGGCATTTGAGAACCATTTAAATGCTTATTGCCAACATATATTTTTCTCCGCTCGAAAATTATTTTTACAAAGACAAAATACATGGTTTTCGCGACAATTACATACTCTATATAAGCATTAAATGGATGCGGCAACCATGTCCAAACATGTTTTTTCTGTGCGTGTGGATTTCATCGTTGCCATAATCATCCTTTAGGGGCAATAGCTCTTAAGTTGCTTACTCGCTTATTCACTTGGTCGCCAATTCCCTTGGCAATCAGTAAATCCAAATTGGTCAATTCCTTGAGAAAGCAATTGCTGTGTGAATGTCTGTCTGTTTACCATGATGACCAACTGGTATGTAGACGACTGTTGTACAAAAAGGACATTCGAGTCTTACAATTCCCCAAGCGATTGCAAGTTGAGTGAATATTTGTATGGCGCACTACTATGTACCATTTTACTGCAGGGCCAAATGCGATTGTAGTCGTGGAAAAGGAATGCAACAACAACAACAATAAGAAATTATTGATGAAAAGGGTTAATGGTGTTCCTAGACAAATAGTGATTGTTTCTTTTCTTTTCCACAAATGTAGCATTATATTTAAGGGAAATTTGTTTACACCATTTCAGTAAGCTCGATTGATATCAAAATTACATTGGCTTCTTCGCTTCCATTGATAGACTATTGATTTGGAGCTGTCAAAGATTGTATCATGTCTTTCTCTTATGGAAGGCATGATATTGGATGCTCAGGTAGGCTATGCGGAGCTGACAATAGAACGCAGTTCGGGATGACCAAGCGAAAGATCCCCTGGAGTATGTAAGAAAGCCTTGCTAACTCATCCCTATATGGTATGTTCCTGTGACAAGACACGAATATTAGGTGAATATTGTACTACCCACCCATCTCGTTGAGAGATTTACGACAGTCTATGATGAATTTAGAGTTAAGGAACATTTTATTGCAGAACGAGTACAAGGCTACCTTGGCTTTTCTCGACATTTCTTAAAATGGACCCCCAGTATTTTGCACACTCTCCGAAGGGAATTTCGATACCACCTAAGGAGATGAGCTTGGGCGTGACCTATGAAGGATTGCTTGCCCTACAGCGGCTGAAATACGTCTCTTCGTTATAAGTTCATCTGTCAGCCTCAGTATCCCTTGATCAACATTCAGAGGTGGCAATGCATTTGCTATTGAACTCGGATGAACGTTATTACCTGCCCCTTCAAAGTAGAGTTGGGTAGTTCGCGAACGAACTAGTTCAATTGAACGGTGCACTGAAATGAGTGAGCTGAACTAGTTCACATCTATCGTTCTTTTCCGTTCACCATGTCAGTTTGGCTAACTAAGCACATTTTATCAGTTTGTTCGCTCAGTTATTTTCGCTTTCGTAATAATTGGACAATTTTCTGCCTTTACGCTCATATCGATCTTTTTTGCACATACGCTGTTCGGGATTCTTTTCGCATGTGGTTTTTGGGATGAATAAATCAACGCAAGGCTAATGTGTTTCATTTATGATGAACTGGAAGAAAGCAACAACAAGTTGAAATGAACCAGTTACTGACCGAAAATGAACTAACTGAACTAGTTCGTTGATTGGAAAAGAGCTGAAGTGAGCGATCACTACACTGAACTATAATGCCCAACACTACTTCAAAGCTTGGCTTTCAAGAAAGCTGATTGGTTCATGTAATGTGGACCTGCCCTTCGGGTTGTCTTAACAACAGCAATCTTGAATCGATGCTAGTATTATGATAAATATCTATCAGGCTCTACAGAGTCATAGGAAGAAATGAGGATAAGAATATAATGTCGTACCCGACACCTAATCGAGAAAGATAGTGAATACCATGTGGATGAACTGGTTTTGGAAGATATACCAGCAATCGATCTGAACTCATCAGAACAACAAAATGCCCGATTTTAAAGTGATTGACAAATATATTTTTAAACGGACTGATTTTTCTACGATTTCAATATATGGATATTACTTATACCTGAAAATTTAAGGGAGAAAGTCATTTATGCAGCACACGATATACCGAAATCCGCTTACGGAGGCATAAAAAGAACTTTAGAAAGGATACGACGTTATTTTTGGCCTGGCATGGTCGTAGATGTGAGAAGATATGTTCAGAATTGTGAACTTTGTAAATCATCTAAGACTCCAACTACGACGCCCAAACCTACACTGGGCGAAATGGTTGAATCGGAACGACCATTTCAAAGACTATATGTCGACTTAATTGGTCCTTTGCCTCGGACCAAATCTGGACATATCGGAATTCTGATTGTGCTAGATCATTTTTCATTCCTGAATCCAATTAAGAAATTTACTACAAAACCTATAGTACAATATTTGAAATCTGAGATTTTTCGTTGCTTCGGTGTACCAGAAATAGTTGTCACTGATAAAGGCCCACAGTTTAAAGGGTGATACGGTCAAAATTTGGTCAAGGGAAAACGCGTGTAAATCGGTGAAATCGTTTATTTAAAAAATCAAATTAAATTTCTTTTTCAAGTTCAATTAGTATAAAATTCAGGAAAAATATTCAGTTAGGCTTTCGCTTTTCCAAATCCGAATTGCCGGGCCTCACGCTTGACACCTGCCATCAGATTTTGTACAGCCACCTTGTCCACCTTCTTCGCCGCAGAAAGCTAGATTGCCTTGAACTGCTGCTCGTCCTTAGCAGTTTTTTTGGTCTTCTTTAGGTTCCGCTTGACAATAGCCCAGTATTTCTCAATTGGGCGGAGCTCTGGCGTGTTGGGAGGGTTCTTGTCCTTGGAAACCACCTGCACGTTGTTGGCGGCGAACCATTCCATGGCCTTTTTACCGTAATGGCAAGATGCCAAATCCGGCAAAAAAAGTACGGAGCAACCGTGTTTCTTCAGGAAAGGCAGCAGACGTTTATTCAAACACTCTTTCACGTAAATTTCTTGGTTGACAGTCGCGGAAGCTATGAAAATGCTCCTTTTCAAGCCACAGGTACAGATGGCTTGCCAAACCAGATATTTCTTTGCGAACTTTGACAGTTTTATGTGCTTGAAAATATTTGCTACCTTTCCCTTCCTTTTGCCGTATAAAACTCCTGTCCCGGAAGCTGCTTTTAGTCTGCTTTGACGTAGGTTTCATCGTCCATTACCACGCAGTCAAACTTCGTCAGCATCGTCGTGTACAGCCTCCGGGATCACGCTTTGGCCGTCGTATTTTGTTTATCATCGCGATTTGGGGTCACTACGTTCTTGTAAGTCGATAGTCCGGCTCGTTTTTTGGCTCGATGCACGGTTGTAAACGATACAACCAGCTTATTTGTGGCATCTCGGAGAGAGAGGTTAGGGTTTCGCTTGAAACTACCGGCAACTCTCTTTGTCGTATCCGCGGCTTCCGGTTTTCGATTTCCCCCCGATCCAGACTTCCTGGCTGTCGACAAACGTTCCCCAAACACTTTAATTACATTTGTAACGGTTGATTTGGCAACTTTTAGCGATTTTGCCAGCTTTGCGTGCGAGTAGCTCAGATTTTCGCGATGCGCGAGCAAAATTTTGATACGCTGCTCTTCTTGCTTGGACGGCATTTTGACAACTGAAGAGTGAATTCCAAAATCAAACTAGGAGCAACATTCTACACACACACACACCTTCAAAATGAGGGGTGTTCAGGTTTTTTAAATGCAAAATTGAAAGAAATACGTCAAGTTTATACTGACCAAATTTTGACTGTATCACCCTTTAGAAGCAGGAAGTTCAAAAATTTCTGAAGGACGCTGGCATACAACATGTCTTAACAGCAATTTATAGCTCTCAATCAAATGCGAGTGAGCGGGTGAATAGAGTGGTGAATAAAGCCTTGAGTCATATGTGAGGAATGTTCAGAAAAAATGGGATGACGAATAAATATTTGGAGTCAGTATGGTAGGGAGGGTTGACTCAAGAGAGGATAGCTAACATCTTTTCATCCTCTCAACCCTACGTAATGGTACTTCGAATTTCAGTATAAATGCCTGCCAATGTTTGGGAAATTAAAAACTATTGCTATCTAAAATATTATATTTTTTGTTAACGGACCGAGATTTATCTTTTGTGGCAAGAACACAATCCTAGCCCTGAGCATAGCCGGAATAAAAAAACAGCAGCCGCCGCAAAAGATAGATATGAGCTGGTCGTTACAGCTTATTGGTTGGAAATCCCTCGAACCGAGTGAGACGTGAACGACTTTTGTCGGCTTCCATTTTTCTGGAATCTATGTTAAGTTGATACAGTCTATGTACTCATCGCTGACAACCACGGGTTACTTCTGCCAGCCACTGTTTGAAATTCAGCCGGAATTCCACCAGGACCGGATAATTTAAACGGTGCAGCTTTAACCTTGATTCCAAAACAATTTCATCGATAGGAAATGATCGTTGAGCGCTTTTGGTGCTACCAGAAGATGATTCAGCCGTCTGATGCATTAGTATCTCCAGAGTCTTCTCAATGGATGTTGACCCTCGAATGTTTTAATGAAACCTAGAGCGGAGATAGTGGATGCTAACACCTTCCGTAGTTTGAAAATCTCGGACGTATTTTCAATCCTACCCAGTAAAAGTTGTGCTGAGCCCTTCTCAGTAAGCGAGAGCTTATATCCTCTTACAGTTATCTTGTAAGAGCCCAGTCCCCCAGAGCTCTGATGGACATTGCCTGCTAAATAGTTTCCTGCAGGATTTCCTCACATTACTTAACTGCGGAATAACTGCGAAATCTTTGTTTTAAGCTTTTTCGAACACATATTGATGCAACTCTAGAATTTGGCACGGAAAAATAGGCGGGCATATTATTTCGCACAAATAAGTTAACAACCCTGTGTTTAGGACGCTATTCAGTGTTTCCAACTCCCCAAGGCCAAAAAGCACCAAAAATATATTATAAATTCTAACATACCACTTCCCACCACAAAATCGAAAATTAAATGCTCTACTAAAAAAAAAATCTGAAGATGTATTATAGAACTATTGTGTATTGAATTTGTAATTTTATGAAGTTATGAATACCTATAGGTTCAACTCAATTTTCACTTACATAGAACACACTTACATAATCTTCGAAGTATCGCAAGAACATAATTGATTTATTGGTAAGGGGTTTGAATTTTTACCACTGGGTATTCAAGTATACACCTTGATCAGTTTTAATGCTTTCATCCAGTTCATTTTGATCAGTAATGTCTTTCAACTGTCAAAATATTAATATATTGAAGGAGTCTATTGCTTATTTCAATTATGCGTCCTTTTGTGAATTTAATACAAACGTTTTTAATGACATCTTAATCAAGTTCAAAAATTCGACACTCGTCGCTAGACTTTTCTACCCTAAATAACAATATTAATTAAAAAATAATCAATACCACCTTCATAACAATCAAATTCTATTTTTGGCAATAAAGTTGAGTTTCTTAAGCTCTTGAAAGTCTAATCCAAATTTTTGTATCAATTAAACTTAATACTGTTCAAAATGAAAAAATTACCAAAAGCACTAAATTAAAATGCCAGAAAGCACCAAGTTGGTGTTTTTTTTTAAAGGCACCGAAAAGGCAATTTGGTGCTTTTTCGAAATCAAAAAGCACTAAATTTGGTGCTGAAAGCACGAAATTGGCATCACTGCAAAAATTGGGTCGATTCGCGAATTGATTAAAGCACGAGTTGATTTCTCGTTGCGGCAAAGAGATGGGAAAAAGTAGAGGTTAGCGATGGATTTTACTTTGTTTAATCAGATTTTTACAATTTTTTCTGGATAGATTCTTCAATATTTGGGAAAATCCTGCATTTTATAGTTTACAAATGGCCTTGTTTTTGAAAAAAAAACAGCCAAACCACAAAATATTTATTTTTCCTTGGAAATGGTGTAATATTCGAGTACGGAGTCTGGAGGAAGAAAAACATTATGTGTGTGCGGAATACTCAAACAATAACCGCATATTTGAGTGGTTCCGCTTTGGTGTTTGATGTCGGACTTATGATAAATACCCTTTTAGGAATTGTGAAGTGGCATTCTTCCACCCCTCCCCATATACCCTTTTTTCTTGGCTAAGACCAATCGGTTTAGGTTTCATCAATAATTTATCCATTGAATCTTTTCACTTGATGTTATCTGATTGTTTTGTTTCGTTTTCATTTTTTTTCTTCATTCTATTTTGTTTCAATAAGACTTTTTTTTTTAGACCAATATATTTCTATTGTAAACTCCATTTAGACCATAATGAAAGGGGTAGTCCAACTTCCATCCCAATGTATACTAATACTAATCCTATTGTCATATTAATTTACAACAAATGGCCATTTCACTATCAAAAGATGAAAGTAAATTGTTTTTATTCTACACCAGCAGTGATCCGCCAAATATGAAGAAAATTCATAAAAGAAATGGGGATAACGAAATAAAAGTAAAAGGGTTAAGCAGATGTTTTGGTTCATATACAGGGTCGGAGAAAAGTGAAAATGGCAACAGTTGCCAAATCGTTTTAGATAGAAAGCCTAGATAAACTATGACAAGTGACTTAGGAGGCTATCTATATACGTCTACTCTGTCCTTTGGAGACTTAATAATCCAGTAGATTATTTTGATGAAGAAATACATTTGTGGTGTACATTTCAAACAATTGGAATACTGAATTAAAATCCATTAAGGTTCACTCGGTAAAATATTTAATAGACAATATCTTATTAGTGTATTATTATTATTTATTTTAATTCACATTTAAAGTATTACTTATGACTCTAAATATACCCTGCGCCACACTTTGGAATTATAAGTTAGTGTATATGTTTTCAACACCCAGAAGTAGACGAGATAGACACATGATGTCTTTGGCAAAAATGTTCAGGGTGGGCTCCTGAGTCGATCTAGCCATGTCCGTCTGTCCATGAACACATTTTTGTAATCAAAGTCCAGGTCGCAGTTTTAGTCCAATCGACTTCAAATTTGGCACAAGTATGTGTTCAGAATAGAACCTCAGAATAGAACCCTATTGATTTTGGAAGAAATCGGTTCAGATTTAGATATAGCTCCCAGAAGCCAGAGTTTTACCCCAATTTCGTTGAAATTTTGCATAAGAAGAACAATTAGTACTATAGTCAAGTGTGTCAAATTTTATTGAAATCGGTTCGGATTTAGATATATGTAGCTCCCATATATAGCTTTCGCGCGTTTTACACTCATATGACCACAGAGGCCAATTTTTTGCTCCGATTTAGTTGAAATTTTGCGCAGGGACTAGAATTAGCATTGTAGCTATGCGTGCCAAATTTGGTATAAATCGGTTCAGATTTAGATATATCTCCCATATATAGCTTTCGCCCGATTTACACTCATATGACCACAGAGGCCAATTTTTAACTCCGATTTAGTTGAAATTTTGCGCAGGGACTAGAATTAGCATTGTAGCTATGCGTGCAAATTTGGATGAAATCGGTTCAGATTTAGATATAGCTCCCATATATATATATGTTTTTCTGATTTCGACAAAAATGGCCAAAATACCAAAATTTTCCTTGTAAAATCGCCACTGCTTAGGCGAAAAGTTGTAAAAATGTTTCCCATATTTTTTTACTAACATTGTGTTCCACCCTAGTGCATTAGCCGACTTAAATTTTGAGTCTATAGATTAGAAGTCTATCAAATTCTGTCCAGATCGAGTGGTATTTAAATGTATGTATTTGGGACAAACCTTTATATATAGCACCCAACACATTTGACGGGTGTGATATGGTATCGAAAATTTAGATCTACAAAGTGGTGCCGGGTATAATATAGTCGGCCCCGACCGACTTTAGACTTTCCTTACTTGTTTTAATCTATATATGGCATAGTTGATACGCTGTTGCCAGTGTTAGTGTATAAATATAAATTAATTTATTCGTACATACTTCGCATTTGAGTAGTGGTTCAAATAAATGCATTCTATATAAGGTTTCTATATTTAATACTATAATCTAAATATTTGTGTAATGATCTCTATTTATGTCTTCACTTTTGGACAGTATGGTTTTACCAAAATGTGTAAGTCTATAGTCATTATATATAAGACATACACCAATAAAATGAAAAGTATTTTCTGGTTCATCTACACGGATGAAAAAGACTGTTTTTCATATGTTTGGCTATAAACATTATATGTTTGGAAAACAAATTTTTAAACACAATATTTTTGAGTGCAAGCATATAATGTTCATAAACTAGCATAACATGTTTGGGACATATATGTTAATATGTTAGAACATATTATGTTTGGGACATAAAATGTTTGTAAATATAATATGCTTGGATGCAAACATATATTAATTTAGAAATAGCCTATAAACATATATGTGTTTAGTAGCTTGGAGCGCTATTTAACAGGGAGCGATATTGAATTAAGTTGGTGGTTGTTGCTTGTTATTACAAAATTAACATTTTATTTTTCCTTGGGCAATTGATCAGCTACTTCTTTGATCCTTACAAACTGTGTGGTCCGCTGTTCGAATCCCCGTCCGGCAAAAGGTAAAATTAAAATAAAAAAATCATAAAATTGAATAATTTCTTCTAAAATGTTTGTATTACAGAAAAAGGTGCTAATAACTAAAAAATCTCGTGGAAGTGAGAAAGATGTGGGGGAATATACAATTAGGCAGAAACAAAATTTTGAGCATTCGGTTCGAAAACCTATGTTGTTAGCACCTATATTACCTGTTTATTTTCATGATTCATTATGATTGTAAATATATAAATAAATAAATAAAATTTTGAGCACAATATTGTTTGGGAGAATTTTTTTAAGCATATAATATTTTTGGGTGCAAAATGCTTCCAAACATATTATATGTTTACATAATAACATATTGTTTTTTGGAAGACAACATTATTGAATTTGGATGCAAAAATACAAAATGTTTGGAAATTGACTACCCAAACATATATTGTTTAGACCAATATGCTTTCAAACATATTATATATTGGAAGAGATCAAACATATAAATGTTTGGGCAATAGCCAAAAATGTATATGCTTGAAGCAAAATATGTTTGGGAGTATATGTTACAGAAGCGATTTTTTGTGAGCGTGTAGGTTGCAGATTGAACATATCCCATCCGTGTTTTTTCTTAAAACATTTCGAGTTAATGATCTTATCTTATCAGTGTATACACTGAAAACAAAAGATAGTGAACCAACCAGGTAGAAAAATTTTGGTTAATTTTAGAAAATTTAGATTATTTTTTTAAGATTGGTGTTAAAAATTGCAAGAATGTCTGAAGTTCAGGATGAGCGCATTTGTAGTAAAATTTACAAAATTAATTAAATAATGAACTATTTTGTGAGAAGTACGGATTTAGTAAATTTTTATGCTTCATTTGTGCATAATTTTTCGCGTTTTTCAGTTCATTTAACACGTACGCAAAAAATTATTAGAGTAAAGGAAACTTTCTGCAAACATAATAATTCCATGAACTAAAATAGAGTTAAATTACACCCATCGAAGTAATATGATCACCTCAAACATGTTTCAAGAGCACCATGTTACTTTTCCGCAGCGACCATGTAGCAATTTTTTCTCAAAATTATTCTTTTCTCGTCAAGCATAACATGCTTTCCGATACATAATTTCCGAGAATAGAACATGGTTTCGCCAAACATGCTACATGTTTTCCGTGAAAAAGTAACATTTTGCTCTTGGAACATGGTTGGGGTGATCATATTCCTTCTCTGCGTGTAGCTTTAGTGAAATGGAGAGTTTTTTTTCGAGTGTAGAACCAACATAATACTCTTACTTGTGTATGATGCAACTTTACTATGCATATACTAACCCTAATTTTCATGAAGTTTCGTTACCCGCATGTTCGGTTCCAAAGGTTTTATCTTTACACGGATAATTGAAGTAAGGATACATTTAAGAGACAAATTTGAGTTTTGCGTACTTAACGAAAATATCAATTTCGAAATTCTGACTCGACTTCAAGTATGCTATGTTTCAAGTAAAAATCTTCTTTAAAATAAAGACATATCCCATTTTTGAACGTTTTTGTACCTTGTTGTCAAGATGGGAAAATACTTGTTGTATTTTGTTGTATTTCACAAATTTTAAGAAATTTTCACGTTTATTAAATACAAGTTGACCTAAGTCAAACAAAGTTTTCTTTCATTTTAAAATACCTCTTTTTAAGTCGAGTCACTTAATTATAAGGACAAAACGACTTTATTGAAGAGTCTGAACTTTTGAATAAGAAAAAACGCATTCGTATTTTAAGGGCAAGAAATCTTTGGCCTCACGAACATATTTTTTTTCATCGACCACCTAAACTTATACTGCGCAAAATGGTATGGACTGTGGCTTCACTCAAATCATGTTTATTGAGATTGGTTTCAAATAGGGAAAACCTTGTGGAAGCTGCTTATGATAAGATCTTGTAACTTCATCACCGTAATGACTGTTCAATTCGCCACAGTCCAATCCGATGATTTTTTCTATTTGTGCCATTTTAGAAAGCAAACTAAGGACTACAACATACATCATTATGAATGCACTAATAAAGCAATTGCACTGTGGCCCAATATTTAACATACTCGCTTTTTATTCCAAGTTTCGGCCGTAGACCAAAATTTGTTTCATCGTTGGTTTATCACCTCTCAATAGTGTTGGTGACATTTCTGAGTGCTTGTTTATACTGAAAAAAATATTGTCGTGAGGTCAAAGATTTCATGTCTTTAAAATACGAATACAAATTTTGCTTAGCATAAAAGACGCATTTCTCTAAAATAAAGTTATTTTCCTTGTCCAAAAGTCGATAAACTTTTCAATGAAGTCGTATTGTCCTTATAATTAAGTGATTTGACTTAAAAATGGGTATTTTAACATGAAAGAAAAAATTTATAGGATAAGGTCAACTTGACTTTAATAATTCAGAAAAATTCTTTAAATTTAATGAAATTGTATTTAAATTTGTTGTCTTTTTGCATCTTGACTACAAAGAAAAAATCTTTCAAAACTTTATTTTAAAGAAGTTTTTTACTTCAAACATAGCATAATTTCTACTGGAAGTCGAGCCCTACTTTGGAAAATAAAGTTGCCGTTAACTCGTTTTTAAAGGACTTTGATAGCATATCAAGAAAAAAAGCTGAGAAAGCGAAAAATTAAAATTTGATTCCTAGAAGCAAGTACACAAAACCTAAATTTAAAAGAGAATTGTGTCTTAAAAGTGTCCTTACTTGTATTCTCCGCTTCTTTGGCTCGGAATCAATACCAAATTTTTTAAAGTAAAGACAAAATCTTTGGAACCGAGTATGCTTTTTTTTCAGTGCAAGTACGTAATATGACCACAGTTGGTACAGTTGGAAGAATTCTATCAAAACTGGTGGATTTTTTACTGTTTGGTAGAGTGGTAGAATTCTTGATGGTCCTCTCCAAAAAAGAGGTACTTTAATTTCCTATAGAAATAAAATGTTGACAAAAATTTTTGGAGAAAAAATGCACTAAGAAAAAGTAAACTCTCTATTTCACTAAAGCCAATTTAACTTTATTTTAGTTCATGGAATTATTATGTTTGGAGAAAGTTTCCTTTACTCTAATAATTTTTTGCGTACGTTAGTTAAATTAACTAAAACCGAGGAAAAAATATACACAAATGAAGCATAAAGATTAACTAAATTCGTGTGTTCCACAAAAAAGTTCAGTATTTCTTTAAATTTGCAAATTTTACTACAAATGCGTACATTATGAACTTCATATGTCACTATTTTTCCTTGAAACTACAAATTTTTCTTTAACAAGTGAAAAAACTTAATTATGTCTAATAAATTTTCTTGAATATGGCCAAAAATATTTACTTATTTTAATGACATCGGCGTGATGCCAGCGTTTGTAATACTGTTTAGTTAAAATTTTCTAAAAATATTCAAAATTTTTTAAAATTAACCGAAATTTTTCTTCCTGGTGGGTTCACTGTTTTTTCAGTGTGTAGACAAAATTTTCTATGGACATAAAATTATGACAACTTTTTATACAGAAAATAATTTTGTTTTGTTATGTTATCGTTGGTTTGCATGGCAATGGTTAGCATGCCCGCCTTGCATACACAACATCGTGGGTTCGATTCCTGCTTCGACCGAACACCAAAAAGTTTTATCCTACCTCAGTAATGCTGGTGACATTTCTGAGGGTTTCAAAGCTTCTCTAAGTGGTTTCACTGCAATGTGGAACGCCTCGGCTGTAAAACGGAGGTCCCTTGTCATTGAGCTTAACATGGAATCGGACAGCACTCAGTGATAAGAGAGAAGTTCACCAATGTGGTATCACAATGGACTGAATAGTCTAAGTGAGCCTGATACATCGGGCTGCCACCTAACCTAACCTAACCTAAGCTTAAATCAAAACAATAACGAAATAAAATTTTGACAACATTTCCTATCGTAATAATGGCAAAATTGTTTATAGAAATAAAACTGGCAAAATTTTATATACACTGAAAAAACAGTGAACCCTTTTCCATTGCAAAATGAACTAAACTGTAGTAATATTGACCATGATTTAGCCCTTAAGATTTTTTGCAACTTGCCTAGTTTATAATTCTCTTAAATTTTAGTTCATCTATAACATTGTAGTTTAGTTCATTTTTACAACACCATAAGATTTATATACCCTTACCAAGTTAAAAAGTCGGTATTATTTTGTTTTACTTGCTTATTTTGTAGGAAACCCGATAATAAAAATTGGTTAACAGTCTCTTTAAAATGTCGACGATTAAACTATTTTTAAATCAATCATTCCACAGTACAGAGAAATTAAATAATTAAAGGAACAACAAACCGTTTTACTATTATGAAAATTTTCATACATTAAAATTAAACTTTCTTTAAGCAAAAGTACTTTATTATAAAAACTTATGATGAAAGTTCTTAATACAATGTTTTTTGTGGAACAGAGAGTAGTTCATTTGAACTCGCTGTTTGGACATTTTGACTTATCCTTTTTTTATTCATCGTAGGTAATTTTTTCACATATCTTGCTGGACAAAAATGGAAACAATAATGAACATTGTTAAAAATGAACACGATGTAATGAAATATAATTTTAATTCTTCATTTTAGCTTGTAACTTACCATATTTGGGGGCATTTTATCGAATGGTGTAAGGAATTCAACTTTTCTTTGGAAAACGTATCTCATAAAATTGGTACCTGAAACAATTAGAGAAATAATGAAGTATTCTATATAAACTCATAAAACTGTGTTGTTATCGATGTGAAGGATATAATAAAATAAATATTCTAGTTGAAAGAAAGCCAGAGTTTTAATATAAAACTTACCAATTCTCTATTAAATTGTACGCTGAGGGGAAATATAAAAAGTTGTCCAAATTTATTTGGGCTATTCTGAAATTAAATATTTATTTTTTACATTAAATAAAATTATTAAATAGGTTTCCAAAAAATCGAATGAAAAAAATAATATTATGCATAAAAAAACAAATATTCTGGTTAAAAGAAAGTTAAAGAATCCTTACCAATTCACTATTAAATTACAAGCAAAGGAGTACCAACATTTTTTCAAATTTTTAAGGGGTTATTCTGAAATTAAATATTTGTTTTTTACGTTAAAATATTACATTGGTTTCCAAAAAAATTGATTAAAGAAATACTAAAATAAGGTATTAAAAACCTATAATTTTGATGATAAAAAGGTCATAAAAACGTAAATATTCTAGTTGAAAGAAAGCCAAATTTTAAAAGAAAACTTACCAATTCTCTATTTTCGAACCCATCTGGAGTTGCTTTGAAATTAAGTATTGCTTTTACAACAAAGAAAAACATTAAACTGGTTTCCAAAAAAAAAAAAAAAATAATTAACAAATAATAATATACATAAAAAATATTATTTTTAAAAGAAAGCCATATTAAAAAAACAATACTTACCAATTTATGGCTAAACTATACGCTGAGATATAACAAAAATTGTCCAAATTCATCTAGAATTGAATATTAGTTTTTTACATTGAGTAATAAAAATTTCAATACACTTTCAATTTCAACATATTTTCCTAAATATTCTTAATAACTTTTCTCGAAACTACCGATAAAATATTAATAACTTTCATTTAAAAGGTTTAATAAACAAACACCAATATATGTCTCAAAATTCCAAAATAGTTAGTTAGTTGAATCTTTATTATTTATAAATTCATCTATACAATTCAATGTTTAAAAAATTTAATTGATATAATACTTTAAATAAAGATTTTACGGCTATGACTTAACGTCGTCAGCCTGAGTACTTGTAACGTGTTAATTAAAGAACATATTATTCAAAAAGAAATAAAAAACAAAAAATTATGCAAACTCTCTGATAATCAGGTCACGGTATCGTAAAGCTGCTTTAAGATATCCAATAAGATTTCTCCAGTCTTCCACTTCTCTTCCATCTAGTATGCTTATGATATTATCCTCATTTAAGGGGTTCCTCCTAAAGTAGAGCACCCTAATCTCACTTAAAATGGGACAAACACCAAGGAAATGTTGCAGTGTTTCTTTCTGATTCATATTGCATAGTGTGCACTGATCGTTGCCATTTGGATTAGGGATGTACGGATTTGCGTTAAGAAGTATTAGATCACATCTGGCCTTAATTATCCATGAAATGTCGTCTACGGTGTAACTTCCCCCAAAATAAAGATGACTTCTGGAGTAATCTAGGTATCTATATATTCTCATGGTGCTTTGTTGCGCTCTTAGTATTGACATACTTCTGTTTTTCATAATCATATGTTCGACCAGGTTTGCCATCATAGTATTCCAAGAATTCAAACTCATATTCTCGTTGATTTGGGGCATATCAAGCTGATCAATGATAGTATTTATTTGATTTGCCCAAAATAAATTCTTTTGTATTACTTTCCTTGTTAACTGGTGGGGTAATCGTTCAGCCGTGTATTTGAATTTCGTTCTCATAATATATTTGAGATGCATTTGCATCATATATATATGGCCTTCCTCAAGTCCAGTCTCCAAGGCTACTGCATAATTAGGGGCAGAGTCTGGCAATCGTAGTAATTTCTTTATAAAGAATCGCTGTAGCTTATTAACCTCATCATAATAACTGAAACCCCAGACTTGTGCACCATAAGATTGAATCGATCTACATACTGCTTTGAATAGATTCCATTTTTGTTCTAGCGATATGCTCGATTTCCCAAGAAAATTTTTCCATGTCATGTTTATTGCATTTTTTGCCTGTAGGTTTCTGGCTTCGATATGTTTAGTAAAATTCATTTGGGGTGTCAGTATGACACCTAAGTAGTTATATTCTGACACTATTTCAATTGGTTGGTTGTTTAGAGTCCACTTCTCTTGACTCGATAATCGGCCACCGTTTCTGAAAACCATTATTTTCGACTTAGACAAATTTACAACTAAATTCCACTTATTGCAATAGCTTTCTAAGTTATTTATCATTGATTGGAGAACCTCCTTATCCTCTGCCAATATTACAATATCGTCTGCATAAAGCAATATTTTAACTCTAATTTCTTCAATGGCTACACCACCTCCAAGGATATCATGTAAATCATTTATGTATAGAGCAAACAATAAAGGTGATAGTAGGCAACCTTGCTTTACTCCGCTATTCGTATTAAAATACTCCGAAAGTTCATCTCCCGTCCAAACTGCTGATTCTGTTTTTTGATATACACTCTCAATAATTTTTACCATTTTATACGAAATTCCTAGCTCATACAGCTTGTATATCATAAGATTTCTTGACACAGTATCAAATGCCGCCTTCAAATCTACAAAAAAGGCATATATCTTCCTCTTCTGTGCAAGTTTAATTTTTATAATCGTCGCAAGATTATAAATGTTGTCAATGGTTGAATATTTTTGTCTGAACCCAGCTTGGTATTCAATAAGTACTCTCCTCTCTTCTGCCCATGAACACAAACGATCATTCAATATTCCCATGAATATCTTCGCTATAGAGTTCATAAATGATATTCCTCTGTAATTGGATGCCTCGTTCATATTTCCTTTTTTATGTATGGGAAAAATAATCGTTTTAACAAATGCTTCATCTATGCTCCCACTGGCATACATTTTATCATAAGCTTTAGCCAACTCAGCTAGAAACTCTTCAGAGGCATTTACAAAGAACTCGTAAGGTATTCTGTCTTCACCCGGAGCTTTATTCATTTTAACCTTCGACAACATAGTATATATGTCCTGTACTGTGATGTTCCTATCCAGAGATTCTTCTGTTCTAAAAAGCGGGACATATGCAATCATTCTTGGTTGTTGCTCTGGATTCAGTAGTTGTTCGAAGTATTCTTTAAATTCGGCTGCCGTTACTTGGGGACTTATTTGAAAGCACTGATTATTCAATTCTCTCGCGATTTTCCACCACTCCCTCGACTCAGTTACTTCATTTATTCTTAGACTGATTTGGTGAAAATAATTCCGTTTGCTGGACTCGCATATCTCCTTGAAATTCTTTTGTGCCTCTAAATACAACTTTTTATCGTCGTCAGAATTAGTTCTCCTGAACTTTGCTAAGGATTTGAATGATTTCTTTCTCGCCCAAAAACATCTTGCATTGAACCATTTATTTACCGGGACAAACTTCCTCACAATATTTCTTTGCTGGTTTGAGGCAATAATAATGTCCGTCAAATCCTGCAGAGAACACGTATCAACCCTTTGTAAAACTCTGCTTAAACTAGAATTGAGTTTGTTTTGGTAGTCATTAATATTTCCCTGATTCCATGACAGTTTAGGTAGAAGATTCATCCTTTTGGTATTTGCTACATTTAGTTGTAAATGAAGTACAATGGGTAAGTGGTCAGACCATATTCCATCTTCCACTACAAAACTATCCACAAATTTTAACATGTTATGTGATACTCCACAAATATCATTAACCGACTCACCAACTGAGCTAACGAAAGTAAGTCTTCCTTCGTCATCACCTGTGGTTTGGCCATTTAGTATAATAATGCTGTGATCATTTAAGTAGTCTATGAACGTTTTGCCTCTGAGGTTAATTTCTTTATCCATAGATTTTCTCAATTCAGTAGCTGCATGGAATTCATCTCTGTACATCGAAATATCTTGTTGTAATTCCCCAATCCTTATATTCATATCTCCAATTAATATGATATTTTCACCTTGAACATCCTCTATTAGTTTCTTAGCTAAATGGAAATCCCGATTCCAGTTAGCACTCCTTAGGTACAATGGAAGTAGAATTACCTTCATATGTTCTATTTTTATAGATAGTGCAAATATATTGTTTGATTGTAGAACTTCATATTGAATACTACAGCTCTGTAAGCTTTTTTTAATTCCCACCATGATTCCTCCTATTGCTCTCCCAAATCTGTTAGTTTTGGTTGCATCTACCCATAATACATTAAATTGTGGAAAATATTTTTCGGATTGATTTGTAAATTCTTTCATTAAATGAGTTTCTACAAGAACTATGATATCGAACGACTGTAAAAACGTAAAAAACTGGGGGTAAAGGTATTTATTTGCCAATCCGTTTATGTTATACGACATTATTTTTAGACTTATGTTATTGTTTTTTTCTTTTATTATTTTAGTTCTTTTGTTGACTTGACCATTTAAAAGTTTTTTGAATCAATACATTCAAATTCCAAAATATTCCATGCCTTTATATTCCTTTGTTGCATATTAAAAGATGCAACAGCCCACGCCAACGCCAACTATACAACTGAAGCATGCCAAACAAAACCAAGCAAAGCCAAAACATTCCTACAACAACAAAAACACATGTGCCTTTATTGAAAACAACACCTCATCCAGCCAATAAACCATCCAAGAATAACAAACACACACACAAACCACTAAATGAACCAAAATAAAAACAACCCCACGCTCATTTATACGCAACAAAACTCAAGTAACATCATCTTTACATTAATCATATTCCACTATGCCGATAAAGATCTCTGTACTATGCATTAGTTCATCGCATCTGCTGACAATTTACTCTGAGAATAATATTCGTAAAGGCACACCAGTTTATGAACGATGAAACGTTTAACTTAAAATTTGCAAAATTTTCATGAAATGTTATCTACCATTTTTGACGAAAATGTCTATAAATTTAATTACATGTGAACTAAAAATATTTCATTGGGTAATTTTTTACCAACAATTATTAACCATAGGAATTGTCAGTAAGAAATTGCTATCCACTTTCAAGTTCATTTTTCGTAAAAAAATATTTTCTCATACAAAAAAATCTTATAGTAAATTGCACCTATTATTTAGAAAATACTTTACATTTCATAAGTAGTTTTATAGCATAACTACCAGTTAAGAAATTTTTTAAGGAAATTTCCATCGTATTTTGTAGGCCATGAACTAAACGATTGCTACTTAGAATTTGTAAAATTTCCTTTCGAGTAGTTAATTTACGTTGAAGATACGAAAAATGAACTAAAATTTTGGAAAATTCTTGTAATAAATTATTGTAAAAATCTTCTTAAATTTACGAGACACTTTTTTTCTGTGTAGAAATAGCAAATTGAAAAACTTTGTATAGAAATAAAATTCTGGCAAAATTTTCTATAAAAATAGAATTTTGACAAAATTTCTTATAGAAATAGAATTTTCACAAAATTTCTTATAGAAATAGAATTTTGGCGAATTTCCTATAGTAGAAAAAGTCTGTTGTAAAACTAATGCTAAAATAAACTAATATTTATTCCAAAAATTCTATTTTGTTTTACTTTCTTTTTAAAATTTTCTAAGACATTTCCCCAGCCCAACGATTTTTTCTTTATTCCAAGTATGTCTCAAACATTTTATGAACTAAATGGCAGTAACATTTCAATGAAATACAAATTAGTTCAATTCTAACTAGAGGTGTGCGCGTGACACGAAATATGTCGCGCGTGAGATATAAAATCGGTTCGTGAATGTGCGTGAATAAAATTTCTGCAAAACCACGCTCACGAAAAAAATCTTACCCCCATTTTCAGGAAGCTCCGTTAGTGCTACGTTAGCTAACGAACTTTTAAACCGTACTATGGACATGTCTGTCATCTTGTCTATATATTCCATATGCCAGTTAGGAACTTAACTGCTAAAAATTGTTCAGTTAAAGTTAACCGCAGAGAAGATATTTCGATTTTACTTTCTGTTAACTGGGACTAAGTTTAACGGAGATACATGAAAATGGCCGTTACTCGGAAATATTTACTGGGAAATATTTTCATACAAAAAATGAATTCAATTGGGATTTACAGTAAAATCTCTCAGTTTTCTCCACATTTGGCAGGTGTCCACTTAGATTTTAAACATAATGTGATAAAATAGCAAATGTCTGAGTAAAATTTACAAGCGGTTTTCAGAGTGTTCAACTTAGAATGGATTCGCTGTAAATATTTCTCCATCGTCTTGAACAATTCCAGCGTTCCAACAAAGTGTTGGAATTCTATAGTCCATTTAAGAAATTTTACTATTCATTCCAATAACATGTCCAACAAGTCACAATGAATTTAGGGATGAATGACATTATTTTCTTTTAATTTCCTATGACATATGACCATGGTGGTAAATCCCTTGTATTGTTTTGGATTCCGATGTTATCCTCAGGCTTTTTATTTATTGCCAATATTAACCCTTTCATCATAAATTGAATTCGTTTTTATTTTCTCTTCTTTTTGTTTGTAATGAAAGTAAAAGACGTAGAAAAAATCTATTATTCACTTTTATTATGACATTCACGTACGCATAAGCCAGCCTGAGTCCACAATCAACCCATGTCAATAACGTGGCAATAGACAATGGTAAAATCACGGTGAGGGGGATATTTAGGCATATGTGATGTGAGCATAAAATCTCTTTATGTATTTTGAACTGACCAATTCTCAAGAATAGCTCCAAACATGGGGCAAAAAATGTTCCCAAATTGAATTGAAAAAACTCCACAATTGAAATAGTCATCTAAGTTTTTTTTTTTTGCTTTTTCGAATATCCTATCGCTAACTAAAGTTAAGATACTCTCAAAGCTAATTAACTACTTGACCCTCTAAGAAATAAACACACTATATCCTACTTGAGACATTATTATTTACACTCAACAAGGACATAAAAATTCCTGCGAGATATAAACAAGATTATGATTGGAAAATAACAACATCCACGAATGTTTATTTGCAATTAATTTCAATAACAATAAAAAGGAACATTCACAACACATCCACCCGCCCATCTATCCCACACTCTCCTCATTGAAGATGACTATCGTGACAATAAAAGTAGCAGTCGCAAAAGGATAATAGCAAACAATTCATTGTTGTAAAGTACCATTCAAAAGAAATCCTCTAAAGCATCTGCTAACCACATCTATTAATAGACACATCTATCTATCTAAGTGAGTGAGTAAAGCCCTCTAGCTTATCCAGCATCAAATTGGCGATAGACATACGTGTATAATCCTTGAGTAAGTATAACTCCCGGTGAAAATCGAGGAATTTTCATAGTGTACGGAAAATCGTATAGAAAGGGTGACTGCGGTCAAGAGGACCAAAGTGGGAGTCATGGAAAGTGTTAAGTGAACTTTCACGTATGTACTCAACATAAACCGCAGCAAAAGACGCACAAGGAACTCAAATGTATTAAAACTCCATGTGTATGCTACAGTAGTTAAACGTAGATACGAAATATTTTTGTGCAAGATATATTCACCTCAAGTTTTTATGATGGAGAAGGTGCATATTGAGAAGAATTCTCCATTTATTTCTGGTCTAACAACAAGTTGCGGAACTACACTACACAAATCATAATCACCGATTCAGAAATCTTCCCAATAAGGTGATATTTCTAAATCTGTTAGGGAGCTACATTAGTTTTGCACTACAATTGCAACGAATTCCATGGGAAGATCAATGAAATTCTAAGTCTTATAAATCTTCGAAGATTTGATTAACTGTACATACCCTACGGGAAATGGATCAACCCCAGGACCGGGACAGGGTTAGTCCCTAGTGTATATGGACCAGTCACATTTCTGGTACAAGCGTATGGAATGGGCCGGTCACTTTAACATGTGCTTGTCATTGGCTGGGAAAATTTACACTTTAGGACACGACTTGGACTCATCCCAAAGGACAAGTCGTGGAACAACTTAGTAGGACTACCCCATAGACAACTGCTCATGAAACAGTCTGGGACAAATTTTTAGGACCCTGTTTCCATCCGTATCGCACCAGAAATGAATATTTTGAACAATAAATAATTCTGATAGTTGTTTTGTATTAAAAGTGTGGATTCAAAAAGATTTTAATATCAAGTGAGTCTAAAAATCAATAAATCATATGGCAATTAAAAAGGTTGATAAACTGAAGCACTAGTACCAGTCCTGTAATGGGCCCATTAGTGGCAATTTACACTAATTTCCCGTAGGGTATTTCAAGAGCAAAATGTGTTTTTAGACGGGGAACATGTCTGTCATCTGGGTTGGGTTCTGACTTTTAAATCCGGTGAGAGATATGCATGAACTATATACAGGATCGCTGATATGTACTGCCACCAACTCCAACTTGCTATCATTTCTAAACTGCTTGTCTGACATCTGACAGACTTATTCCAGTGACAATTCATTTTATTATTTACAAACTTACAAAAGCATTTTGACCAATTGCATTATGAAATAAAGTTGTACGTGATGAAATTGCAGCGTGATAGTGTGGTTTGACCCTGCAGCAATAAAATTTGAATGATTCTTTTGTGTTGCTCGTTATCGTGATACAGCATCAATATCAAAAATGAATCGTAAAGTGGACGTTTGATCGAAATAAACGGCGCAGTGGTAGAAAACTTGTTCGGGATATATCGCGAGAACACATGCAAAATTAACAGGTTGGCTGATAAGTGCCCGGTCTGACACATAGATGTCGTTGCTAGTATTAAATGCATATTATTTTTATACCAACCTTCAAATGATTCGTGTCAAAATTTGACGTCTGTAAGTCAATTAGTTTGTGAGAGCGTCTTTTGTGAAGCAACTTTTGTTATTGTGAAAAAATGGAAATTTCGTGTTTTGATAAAATACTGTTTTCTGAAGGGGAAAAATACGGTGGAAGCAAAAACTTGGCTTGATAATGAGTTTCCGGACTCTGCCCCAGGGAAATCAACAATTATTGATTGGTATGCAAAATTCAAGCGTGGTTAAATGCGCAAGGAGGACGGTGAACGCAGTGGACGCCCGAAAGAGGTGGTTACCGACGAAAACATCAAAAAAATCCACAAAATGATTTTGAATGACCGAAAAATGATCTAGCTATCAGAGGCCTTAAAGATATCAAAGGAACGTGTTGGTCATATCATTCATCAATATTTGGATATGCGGAAGCTCTGTGCAAAATGGGTGCCGCGCGATCTCACATTTGACCAAAAACAACAACGTGTTGATGATTCTGAGCGGTGTTTGCAGCTGTTAACTCGTAATACACCCGAGTTTTTCCGTCGATATGTGACAATGGATGAAACATGGCTCCATCACTACACTCCTGAGTCCAATCGACAGTCGGCTGAGTGGACAACGACCGGTGAACCGTCTCCGAAGCGTGGAAAGACTCAAAAGTCCGCTGGCAAAGTAATGGCCTCTGTTTTTTGGGATGCGCAAGGAATAATTTTTATCGATTATCTTGAGAAGGGAAAAACCATCAACAGTGACTATTATATGGCATTATTGGAGCGTTTGAAGGTCGAAATCGCGAAAAAACGGCCCCATATGAAGAAGAAAAAAGTGTTGTTCCACCAAGACAACGCACCGTGCCACAAGTCATTGAGAACGATGGCAGAAATCCATGAATTGGGCTTCGAATTGCTTCCCCACCCACCGTATTCTCAAAATCTGGCCCCAGCGACTTTTTCTTGTTCTAAGGCCTCAAAAGGATGCTCGCAGGGAAAAAATTTGGCTGCAATGAAGAGGTGATCGCCGAAACTGAGGCCTATTTTGAGGCAAAACCGAAGGAGTACTACCAATATGGTATCAAAATGGTCGTTATAATCGTTGTATCGCTCTTGAAGGGGACTATATTGAATAATAAAAACGAATTTTGACAAAAAATGTGTTTTTCTTTGTTAGACCGCGGACTTATCAGCCAACTTGTTAAAGAACCAAAAAGAGCAGCAGCTCATTGCTGCACAAAAGAAGTTAGATTGGATATAACAAAAAAAGGTGGCCTCGTTTGCACGTTACCGATGATGACGAGATGATGAAATCAGAAGGTCGGACTATGGTTTAAATTATGAACAGAGGGTCCGACATTAAAGACAAGACGGAATATCATCCGATAGACCACACGAAGCTAGATATATGCCAGTCAAATTGCTATAGCCAATCATAATTTTCATGGGAACATCTTCGTTCAGTGGGAATACGTTAGGTTAGGTTAGGTTAGGTGGCAGTCCGATGTATCAGGCTCACTTAGACTATTCAGTCAATTGTGATACCACATTGGTGAACTTCTCTCTTATCACTGAGTGCTGCCCGATTCCATGTTAAGCTCAATGACAAGGGACCTCCTTTATATAGCCGAGTCCGAACGGCGTTCCACATTGCAGTGAAACCACTTAGAGAAGCTTTGAAACCCTCAAAAATGTCACCAGCATTACTGAGGTGGGATAATCTACCGCTGAAAAACTTTTTGGTGTTCGGTCGAAGCAGAAATCGAACCCACGACCTTGTGTATGCAAGGCGGGCATGCAAACCATTGCACCACGGTGGCTCCCATCGTTATCTTATACCTGTCACCTGTTCGATTGCTGTGCCAAATCTACCCATTTCACGACCCAGAAAAAAGTGTAGCCAAAAGTAAGTCAATAGCTGTGAATTTCAGCTTCAGCAATTCGCAATTATCTATCACACTCGAGAATTGCTAAGAATTATAGGAATTATGAAAATTGGGGAGTCACAAGAAATTTCTCGACTCACGACTGTATCCAGTCCGTCAGTTAGTTCGTGAATCAGAGAATGTTTATAAGAAACATCTGAATCCTAGACTCAATGAGAGTCCTTAAATGTTGCGTGTGTGGCGGATGACTAGTTCTAGATGCACATAGTTCCGGATTTCTATTCAGAAAGCCGAGTCTCTTGGAAATCTGTCTGTGCTCGGTTACCAGACTGTACACTCAATTAAGTACACGCAGAAAAGGAATATGATCATCTGTCAAGAGCAAATATATAATTTTTCTGAAAATAATATTGTTGCAACAAACATGTTACCCATCCAAAACTAACATTTTGATCATATTCCTACTCTGGGTATACCAATTCCATATGTCCCCATTGAACCACTGTTCACATTATCCAAATCCTATGAGGAAATACATATCCAATATTGTTAAAAAATAACAAAATTGTACTTGAAAGGATTTTTAAACAGAAAATAAATGATAAAATGATGGAAGAATTCACAAAACGAACATGCAGACAGACAAACAGACAAACGAACACAAGCTAATGCATTACTCACTAGAAAAGGCGGTCTTGAATTGAGAGCCAGGAAAAAGGATGTTAAAGTATCGTCGCCACCAAAAGTAGTAAAATTCAATTGCAAATAATGCACTTCAAACTGAGGGTATACAAATAAAATTGCAAACGAAAACCAACAAGAGAAGGAGGCGAAACCAAACCGTGTTCGCATCTGTGAATTGCTAGTGAGTCCTTGTTAGTGCCATCAACACTAACTGACAGTTGTGGTTATAAGATTTTTGTTGTTTTGTTATTGTTGTAGCTCTTTTTGCGTTTCCTTTAAAGTAAGGAATATGTTATGGTTTCGCATGTATGCGTGTGCCACATCAGACGTGGTGATTTACAAAAAAGGAAGCATAGACATGTCTGCGTTAAAAGATAACTTAAACCGCGATAAAAAACTTCGAAAACAAGTAAAGCATATATCCCAGCAAAATAACGTAAACGCAAGAGCCATACTTCACGATAAACAGCCCAAAAATACAAGCAAAGAGAATGATATATATTTTTTTTTTGAGACAAATTTTAAATTTAACTAACGCAGGTCCTTCCACTCACAACGTTCTTGATCCTACAAATAAAAAACTGATCATGGTGAAGATGCTGAGAGAAATTTTATCTATCGTTTATTTTATCTTTTTTGCTGCTTGCCGAACTCCATAGGTGAAGTCTAACTTCCCTGAGGAGGGGGGGGACACAAATGAGCTTGACGAAATTCGGCGGTCTAACGCTGCTGATATCAGAATCAAGGAACTGAATCTGGGAATCATTATGAAAGTCGAAAGTCTTCCGATACCCGGCTGAAAGGCAAGGATGGCAGGTCTTGAGTTGTTGTTATTTTTGTAGATTACTAGAACTAAAGTTACAATTGTCGAAGCACTTTTGCCTATCTGATCTCCAAAACATGCAGTTTGAACGAATCAACCAACCGCTTCTTCAGGTGTCGAAAAACTTTTGCCTCACATTTTATTTCTTACGTACGGAAATAAAACGACTTCATTCGGTTCCAAGTCAGGACTATACGGCGGATGACCCACAAAAGCGATGTTTTGAGTGCTCAAAAATGCAGTTGTTTGAACCGATGTGTGGGAGCTCGCATTGTCGTGGTGAAGAATGATCCCTTTTCGGAGGTTGGTTTTCCTGATTTCTTGGAACAAAACTGGCAATCAAATGATTGAGTACCACTTTGTGTACTATTGACTTTTCTGCGTTGTTCCAATGGTACGATTGCAACATGTCCAGTTTTTTTTCCGAAATTACAGGCGATCATTTGAATTGGAAGTGCTGCGCGAATTTCGCTCATTTCATCACCTCCAACGATGTCATAGACGAGTTTAGAAGGAATTTCTCTCGACCAATAGACACCCTCCTTTTTTGAGCTATTGACAAATTTTGTGGGATCCAACACGAACAAATTTTTGGACAGTCTTCATGCAATGTTAAATGTCCCGAAGAGACCCAACGTCCTCGCCATAGTTCATCATATTTGATATAAATCCTTTAATGATCTGAAGACCTCTGAGGAAAAACGTCCACAAGTACCTTTTTTATTTCCACGAGAGCCCTCCATAGTCAGCATATCTTCTTCTACATTTCCCATTATTCCACAATGCCGGCAATACCCAGCAAAGAGTTACATTACGCTGTTCAGTGAGAACTCTAAATTCTGTACTACAGCGGCCGACTACCTTATGTCACATTGCCCAGGGCTTTTAGAGCAGATTGACTGCCGATGAAGAAGCTAATATTGCTTCTGAATAACGGCCTCAACAGCGACTCAGCAATTTTTATGATAGCAGAACTTTCCGCCTGAAACGTTCTGCAATCGTGGTGCATGCTAACCATGCCCGTCTTGCATATTATACAGATTAGTGGGTTCAACGCCAGTTTCGACCAAACACCAAAAAGTTTTTCAGTGGTGGATTATCCCCTCTCAATAATGCTGGTGACATTTCTTAGTGTTTCATGACGTTTCTAAGTGCTTTCACTGCAATGTGGAACGCCGTTCGGACGCAGCTATAAAAAGGAGGTTCCTTGTTATTGATCTTAACATAGAATTGGGCAGCACACAGTGATAAGAGAGAAGCTCATCACTGTGGTATCACAATGGACTGAATGTCTAAGTGGCTCTGAAATATCTGGCTGTCACTATACCAAACCTAAGCTAAGGCAATCGCTTTCCAAAGTGTACGATTCCCGCATTACTAGTTCATTCTAAAAAATGCCGCTACCAGTTCCTTCGATCCGTTAGTATACATGTTTAGAGTTCCGAAAGATATCATAATTTCCTTTCACTCTTCCATACTTGGTATCTCGGCTTATGGTGATAAATATGCTCAATCGCCAGATAATCCGCTTCTCTATAACGCTCGGCAAGAAGTTCCGTATGTCTGCAAACAGTACTCTCCATTACTAAGCATTAGTATCTAACCTAGTTCTAAGCATCAGCCTTTAAAATGTGTTCGTGATTGAGTCAAACAAAATTTCGTAAATTAGGAGATTTTTTGGTTTCAGTTCGTTGGTGAGAGGAGAAGAAATATGATCATCCCAAACATGTTTCAAGAATGTCTCAACCGATATTAGCAACGACGATGGCATGGAACTCATCTGTAATTAAGGGCTAAATGACCACACCATTTGTTCGCTTAACTTTTCACAACTCTAAGGACATTCCAAGCTAAAACCCCAACATGAGCTGGATAAGTCCAAACCTAAAGTAAATTGGTATTGAGATTTTGCCTTCAGGAGATCTCTGTGGGTAAATCCAATACCAGTGACTGATCATTTCTCAGCACACATGTTTTGCTGGTGAATTGGGTAGAGAACATTTGTTTTCTTGGCTTGTTTTTCCCCAACTATGGAACAACAACAAAATGTTAATATCCTGCTAAGAATTTTGAAGAATGTTCCTATACATTTTGGACTGGGATACAAATAAAAGACCACAAATACATACAAACACGTGAGTACACAACACAGAAACACACATTCATACACACACACACATACAATGGCCTAACCATAAAGGAAACACAAACACTTGGTATTGGTTGGGAGTAAAGAAACCAGGAAGCCTTGGTAAAACCACAGTGCACGTCTAGATAATGTAGCCTGGGGTTATGTGCATAAAAGTGCGAAGTTCACCGGAATAAAGAAATCCCAACACTTTATAAGATTACTTTTAGACATCGACTAAAAGACGACACGAAGAACGTCGCCATTCGCTTTGACGCTCCACAATATGCGGAACATGTTCATGACCCTGACAGTTGTGGTCGTTTGTTGTTCTTGTACTGGGTGCGATGGGAACTCGATGAGTAAGGAGCTATTTGTAACAATACAGCTGAGCCAGGTTATACCATGAGATGGAATCAAAGTTGTTGGGGAGTCACCAGGAGTCAAGTAAATACCGTAGCAACCGAAATCAACACAAATACATAGTAACACCATTACCAAAGCGAAATGCAAGTAGAACTTATGTATGCAGTGGGCACGAATACGGAAACGTGGTCAACATACATTCAACTGGCAGTTGAGAAAGTTTTTTTCACAGACCGAAAAATTGCAAGGAGTAAAAACTTATAAAATAACTAGCTGAGTCGGACCGGTTACTCATTCGTGAAATTATATTTAAATCAACAAGGCTACCTTAAAATAAGCCACAAATTTTTCTCACATATATGAACTTCATTAGGTAATATGGGGTCACCAGAAACTGGCCGCTAGAAATATTTCAACCATCACAAAAATTGATGATTTTTTGCCACGATAATAATATCGTACACAATTTTTACTTTCATTTGGGTTACAAGTTTCAGTTTCCCAGTTTATACAGATTTCTAGTTACCTTGCCAACATTTTGTGAATTTGACCAACTTCTTAGAATCACCACCATGTCAAAAACAATCATATACACACAGAGAACAATTTGTTTGGAAATCGGCTCTGATAATGAAAATTCAAGATTTAGAATTACATATTAGTTGTGTCAATCTATTTCCTTTAATGCAATCATTTTTTTATGGTTTGGCATTTGGCAATCATTTCAATAGAATTTCGTTTGTGATACAGAACAAATGGTTGAAGCAACAAAATCTAGATATTTTGAATTCTGTTGGCACAACCAACTTTAAATATATTTCGTAACTGCCATTTAGCAATCAGCCCTGACATACAGTATTCACAACCGAATACTCTTTGAAATAGTTTTATATGTCTCTTCAATTTTTGTTAATTATTTGGTGCTCAAAGAAATTATTTGTTTTTCAAATTAAAAGTCACAGTGGACGATTTTTAAGCCGCTGCAAACTTTATTGGCATCCACGATGCAGTTCAAAGTATTCTATTGATGATGACCGGCTAAATTAATGGACGTATTTTACTTACGTCCGTCACGATATTGAAGTGGATCATTGATGTTCGGTATATTATAGGGCACAAATAATCATACGTACCACACCCTAATCGGATTTAATGATAAAGGGTGGTTAAATTGTAAGGGCCGATGTTGAATGTGAACCACACCTAAACGCCAAGTTTTTTTCCGAATTTTATTTGACATTTCTCTATTTGAGACTTACTCAATTTGAACCATGGAGAGATACACAATCCAACAACGTGTTAAATGGTTCCAAGAAATGGCAACAGTGGATGATCAATTTTCGAAGAAAATCATCTTCAGTGATGAGGCACATTTTCACCTCAGTGGATTCGTCAATAAACAGAATTGCCGCATTTGGGCGAATGAGAATCCAAGAGTGATTGTCGAAAAACCAATGCACCCACAAAGAGTGACTGTTTGATGCGGTTTATGGGCTGGCGGCATGATCGGGCCGTATTTTTTCCAAAATGAGGCGGATCAGGCAGTTACTGTGAATGGTGTTCGCTATCGTGAGATGATAACGAACTTTTTATGGCCCGAATTGGAAGATATGGATGTGGACGATATGTGGTTTTAGCAGGACGGTGCCACTTGCAACACAGCTAACGAAACAATGGCTCTTTTGCGCAACAAATTCAATGGCCGTGTTATCTCACGTAGGTCAGGTTAAAGTGGCAGCCCGATTAAGATTCAGGCTCACTTAGACTATTCAGTCCATTGTGATACCACATTAACTAAAAGTACCTATTACATATGGGCACTTCTAGTTTTAACCGTCGAACCTTCCCGATTATTTTCTTCTGTTGAATCAACCAGATTGTTCCAAAAACATTAGCAGACTGCTTAAGTTAACGTTTTCCAGGTCCGCTAGTAATCTGAAGCTATATGCCCCTAGAATTTGCTTACGCCTTACACAAAATGCAGGACACTCACACAAGAGGTGTTTTATTGATTCCTTTTCCTCCGCATCATGACAGCTCATACAATAGTCATTATACTTCGCACCAATAGTTTTTGCAAAATCGCCTATCAGGCAGCGACCCGTTATAGCAGATATCAGGAGTGATATCTGGCGTCTCGAGAACTCTAGCATATCTAGTGTGCGGTTTAAGTTTAAATGGGGCCATATTTGCTTGGTGTCGTTACAACCCTTACAATTCTTCCATCGAACATTTGCCATCATGACAGCCTTCTCACGCAGTAAGAGCTTGCAGGTAGCCAGAGGCACACCAACAGATTCTAGTTCCCCTGGAATATGTAAGGTAGTTCCAAGCCTTGCTAGCTCATCTGCTTCGCAGTTCCCCGGTATGTTCCTGTGGCCAGGCACCCATATTAGGTGAATATTGTGCTGCTCAGCCATCTCATTGAGAGATTTGCGGCAGTCGACGGCCGTTTTCGAGTTGAGGAACACAGAGTCCAAGGATTTTATTGCAGGTTGACTGTATGAGTATATATCAATGCCAATATTGCTTGGAGCATTACCAATTCACCACTTCTCTTATTGCTAATATTTCAGCCTGAAAAACACTACATTGATCAGGTAAACTTTTCGCTATTCGAAGTTCCAGATCTTTAGAATATACTCCGAAACCCACTTGGCCATCCAATTTGGAGCCATCAGTGTAGAAATCTATATATCTTTTATTCCCCGGGGTCCGTGTACACCACGCCTCACTGTTGGGAATTAGAGTCTCAAACTTTTTGTCGAAAAGTGGACTCGCCAAAGTGTAATCCACTACGTTAGGCACATCTGGCATTATTTTGAGGACCGAACTGTGACCGTAACTTTTTTCCGACCACAGCGATAGCTCGCGCAACCGCACAGCCGTTGCTGCAGCTGACTGTTTGGCCAAAATGTCTAAAGGCAATAGATGCAGTATGACATTAAGGGAGTTTGTTCCTGTCTTGCTGAATGCACCTGAGATACACAAGCACGCCATACGCTGAACTTTGTCTAAACTTGTCGGCTGGTGAAGTGCCGGCCACCAGACTACAACACCATATAGCATTATAGGTCTAACCACTGCCGTGTATAGCCAATGTACAATTTTTGGTTTTAGTCCCCACTTTTTCCCTATTGCCTTTTTGCGCGAGTATAAATCTACCGTTGCTTTCCTCGCACTTTCTTCAATATTAAGCTTAAAGTTCAGCTTCCTGTCCAAAATAACGCCAAGGTATTTTGCACACTCCCTAAAGGGAATTTCAATACCCCCTAAGGAAATGGGCCTAACCGTGGGAGTTTTGCGATCTTTGCAGTACATGACTATTTCTGTCTTTGCAGGATTTACCCCAAGACCATTATCTTTCGCCCATTTCTCAGTCATCCGGAGGGCTCTCTGTATAATATCTCTAACTGTTGATGGGAATTTTCCCCTGACTGCTAGCGCCACATCATCTGCATATGCCACCACTTGTATCCTTTCTTTTTCTAGGGAAACCAGAAGGTCGTTTATATCAACATTCCAAAGAAGAGGTGATAGAACTCCTCCTTGAGGAGTGCCTCTGTTCACATACCTTTGTATGTTTGCTTGTCCTAGTGTGGCTGAAATGCGTCTCTTCCTTAGAAGTTCGCCTAACAGCCTAAGTATACCTGGATCAACATTCAGAGTTGCCCCTTCGAAGTCTAGAAATGCCACGATTGTGTATTCGTTGACAGATAGTGAGCTTTCAATAAAGCTGACTAGTTCATGTAATGCGGTCTCAGTAGACCTGCCTTTCGAGTATGCATGTTGTCGTTTCGAGAGCAAACTTGAATCGATTCTCACGTAATGGCGATGTCAATTGGCCGCCAAGATCATGTGATTTGACACCGTTGGACTTTTTTCTATGGGGTTATTTGAAAGAATAAGCCAGCAACAATTCAAGAGCTAAAGGATGAGATAATTCGGCACATTAACGGCATAAAACCTCAATTATGCCTCAGCGTCATCGAAAATTTGGACCATCGGATGAAGGTGTGCCACCGTATTTTTATATAGTACCAACCTTCAAATGATTCGGGTCAAAATTTGACGTCTGTAAGTCAATTAGATTTTGAGATAGAGCGTCTTTTGTGAAGCAACTTTTGTTATTGTGAAAAAATGGAAACAAAGGAATTTTGTGTTTTGATAAAATATTGTTTTCTGAAGGGAAAAAATACGGTGGAAGTAAAAACTTGGCTTGATAATGAGTTTCCGGACTATGCCCCAGGGAAATCAACAATAATTGATTGGTATGCAAAATTCAAGCGTGGTGAAATGAGCACGGAGGACGGTGAACACAGTGGACGCCCGAAAGAGGTGGTTACCGACGAAAACATCAAAAAAATCCACAAAATGATTTTGAATGACTGTAAAATGAAGTTCATCGAGATAGCAGAGGCCTTAAAGATATCAAAGGAACGTGTTGGGCCTATCATTCATCAATATTTGGATATGCGGAAGCTCTGTGCAAAATGGGTGGCGCGCGAGCTTACATTTGACCAAAAACAACAACGTATTGATTATTCCGAGCGGTGTCTGCAGCTGTTAACTCGTAATACACCCGAGTTTTTCCGTCGATATGTGACAATGGATGAAACATGGCTCCATCACTACACTCCTGAATCCAATCGACAGTCGGCTGAGTGGACAGCGACCGGTGAACCGTCTCCGAAGCATGGAAAGACTCAAAAGTCCGCGGGCAAAGTAATGGCCTCTGTTTTTTGGGATGCGCATGGAATAATTTTTATCGATTATCTTGAGAAGGGAAAACCCATCAGCAGTGACTATTATATGGCGTTATTGGAGCGTTTGAAGGTCGAAATCGCAACAAAACGGCCCCATATGAAGAAGAAAAAAGTGTTGTTCCACCAAGACAACGCCCCGTGCCACCAGTCATTGAGAACGATGGCAAAAATTCGTGAATTGGGCTTCGAATTGCTTCCCCACCCATCGTATTCTCCAGATCTGGCCCCAGCGACCTTTTCTTGTTCTCAGACCTCAAAAGGATGCTCGCAGGGAAAAAATTTGGCTGCAATGAAGAGCTGATCGCCGAAACTGAGGCCTATTTTGAGGCAAAACCGAAGGAGTACTACCAAAATGGTATCAAAAAATTGGAAGGTCGTTATAATCGTTGTATCGCTCTTGAAGAGAACTATGTTGAATAATAAAAACGCATTTTGACAAAAAAAAAGTGCAATTGAACAATTTTTAAAAGAAAGTAATGTCGCTTTGAAACTAATTGAGATAAACCCTTAAGCATGGAAAATTTATTCTATTAGTACAAGTAAATAAAAAAGACAAACAAATTTTTTGACAGTAAGTTTAATTCGGTTCTGAAAGGGTTAACATACATTATTGCGAATTTTTATTTTGAAATATTTCTATTTGACAGTATGATAATCTGACGACATAAATTGACATTGTTAAGAATTTTATAAAAGAATTTCCAAAAATAGTTTAAAGAAGTTCCAAGGACTACTAACTTTTCACAAAATATATCGAAACCCCTATAGAATTCATATTGCGATGTTTTATCACTAAAAACTTCAAACTGTCCAGACAAAATGACATAAGTGAACATCCGCAGATAAGTGGACAAAAGGCCAAACTAAAGAAGTTATTCTCAACAAATCCTTTAGAAATTTCAACCCAAAAAGTTTACTACAAAAATATTTCATAATTAAGAAAGTTTGTTTTTCTTTCATAAATTAGCCGCGAGCAAAAATATCAAAAGTCCATAGATAAATGTCAAACATTCCACATAGACAGCAATTTTGGTGTGGACAATAGGCTGGCTATTCCCAAAATGACCATAACTAACAACTACACCATTGCTTAATGACCACAAAGGAGATGTCCCCATAAGAAGCAAAGGACACTATGAATAACATCGAAACGAAAACACACGTGTCCAAGATGTTCTTCGAAGGCATATAAAGATGTAAATCTAACGATAAGGCTATGGAAACTAAAAGAAGAATTCCAGATATTTACTAAGAATATCTTGTTTGGCAAATATATTTTCCATTTTCCATATGGGTCTATACTAGAGAGAATAATGATTTTTTTTTAACGTTCGAATAGGAAAATTGGAGACGATATTATCTTCGTATGTCCACACGGATGAAAAAGACTGTTTTTCATATGTTTGGCTATAAACATTATATGTTTGGAACACAAATTTTTAAACACAATATTTTTGAGTGCAAGCATATAATGTTCATAAACTAGCATAACATGTTTGGGATATATATGTTAGAACATATTATGTTTGGGACATAAAATGTTTGTAAATATAATATGTGTGTTTAGTAGCTTGGAGCGCTATTTAACAGGGAGCGATATTGAATTAAGTTGGTGGTTGTTGCTTGTTATTACAAAATTAACATTTTATTTTTCCTTGGGCAATTGATCAGCTACTTCTTTGATCCTTACAAACTGTGTGGTCCGCTGTTCGAATCCCCGTCCGGCAAAAGGTAAAATTAAAATAAAATAAAAATCATAAAATTGAATAATTTCTTCTACAATGTTTGTATTACAGAAAAAGGTGCTAAGAACTAAAAAATCTCGTGGAAGTGAGAACGATGTGGGGGAATATACAATTAGGCAGAAACAAAATTTTGAGCATTCAGGTCGAAAACCTATGTTGTTAGCACCTATATTACCTGTTTATTTTCATAATTCATTATGATTGTAAATATATAAATAAATAAATAAAATTTTGAGCACAATATTGTTTGGGAGAATTTTTTTCAAGCATATAATATTTTTAGGTGCAAAATGCTTCCAAACATATTATATGTTCACATAATAACATATTGTTTTTTAGAAGACAACATTATTGAATTTGGATGCAAAAATACAAAATGTTTGGGACTTAGACTACCCAAACATATATTGTTTAAACCAATATGCTTTCAAACATATTATATATTGGTAGAGATCAAACATATAAATGTTTGGGCAATACCCAAAAATGTATATGCTTGAAGCAAAATATGTTTGGGAGTATATGTTACAGAAGCGATTTTTTGTGAGGGTGTATGTAACCTAAACTGAAGGAAATCCAATTTACACAATATTGGGAACATTTTTTTTTTTAACACAGTAATTGTCATTGACTAGAAACAACACATTGTGTGATCGTTCACCAATCAGGTGAATTCAGCAATGTCTCTAAAAATATATTTCGATTTGTTGTTGCAATAGTGTAGTACTTACTTTAGTGGAATCCAAAGATTTTGACCTTCAATTAAGGATTTTGGTATTGTCTCAAAGATGCGGTTTCTTAAAAGACAATTTTCTTTAGCTCTAGATCTAGTATCAATATAATTAAAATTGGGAAACACATCATTCATTCTCATTTTGCGATAAATTAATAAAACTATTCATGTACATTCAAATGCCTGTTTAAAACTCAAAATTATAACAGATACTTCAAAGTAATACGGGGTTTCTTAATTCGAAAAAAAAAATTAATCCAAAAAAAAGTCAACCTATATTTGAAGAGTTTTTATCTTAAAATAAAGATTCAATATATCAATTCATTTTAAGGTGATTTCTTTTAAATAAAAAAGATCTTCTTTACTTTAAGGAAAATTTGCCCTACATCAAAGACCTTCGAAGCAGAGGGACGCAAATTTCCAAAATTAGTGTCTTAAATTTAATGAAAAAGAAATTTGAAGCAAAGATTTTAAACTTTCTTTTAATTAAAATTTCATTATTTAAAAAACAAAAAAACAATGTGCCGTTAATATTGTGTAAATTGCATGTACTAAAATTTTATGTTGCATAATCTTCCATATGAGGTCAATATTTTTTTCAGTGTAGTTATAATGCACACTGGTAGTGGAAAGTGGTTCAATATGGGAGGAATAAATCTCGTACATAATAATTTGGTAGATTGGAATTCTTTAGAATTCTTAATTTTTTTTTATAGATTTTACAAAATATACCTCTCCACCTAAGAGATACTTAAATTTTCTATAGAAATAAAACTTTGTAAAAATCTTCTATAGAAATAAAATTTTGACAAAATTTTCTATAGAAATAAAATTTTGACAAAAATTTTCTATACAAATAAAATTTTGATAAAATTTTCTATAGAAGTAAAATTTTGACAAAATTTTCTATAGAAATGAAATGTTGACGAAATTTTCTATTTAAATAAAATTATGACAAAATTTTCAATAGAAATAAAATTGCGGCAAAATTTTCTATAGAAATAAAATTTTGATAAAATTTCTATAGAAATAAAATTTTGGAAAAAAATTTCTATAGAAATAAAATTTTATTTGCTGTTTTGATCTCAGCTAAAAAACCATTGCGTTGACTAAACTACAAGAGTAGCTTAACCAACAGAGGAAAAGAATATTTGTCAAATTTATTTGGGCAAAGCCCTATAGACTGCAAGATGGATGGATGGACGCACGTTTCGGAATTACCACATTCCTCATCAGCATCTTCTACTTGCAGCAAAACTATCAACCAATTAGCAGAACAAATTCTGGTAGTTCACCAAACCCAAAGTGAATCACACTTGAACCTTCCGAAAAAAGGTTTATGATAGTGGGCTTGGCTGAGTTTATTTTGAGCGTGAAATAAACCCAGCCAAATGCACTCAAATCGATGATTTGAAGGTGCCAAAGGCAAAGAGAAATGTTTGTACAAAGATTTATTTCGGCAAAAGCCCACTATCATAAACCGTTTTTCGGAAGGTTCAAGTGTGGTTCACTTTGGGTTTTGTCATCTATACACAGAAAAAAAGAATTAATTGATACTATTATTTCTATGATTGAAGACATTTCAATTAAAAAATTAATTGGATCAATTAATTTGGTAATTGAATCAGAAAAAAAAAATTTTTTGTGTAGATATAAAATTGTGGCAAAAGTTTCTAAAGGAATAAAATTTTGATAAAAGTTTCTATAGAAATAAAATTGTGACAAAACTTTCTATGGAAAAAAAAATTTTGAAAAAACTTTCTATAGAAATCAAATTTTGACAAAATTTTCTATAGAAATAAAATTTTGACAAAATTTTCAATGGAAATAAAATTTTGACAAAATTTTCTATAGAAATAAAATTTTCACAAAATTTTCTATAGAAATAAAATTTTGACAAAATTTTCAATAGAAATAAAATTTTGACAAAATTTTCTATAGAAATAAAAATTTTGACAAAATTTTCTATAGAAATAAAATTTTGATAAAATTTTCTATTGAAATAAAATTGTGACAAAACTTTGTATGGATATAAAATTTTGACAAAATTCTTTATAGAAATAAAATTTTGACAAAACTTTTTATAGCAATAAAATTTTGACAAAATTTTTTACAGAAATAAAATTTTGACAAAATTTTTTATAGAAATAAAATTTTGACAAAATTTTCTATAGAAATAAAATTTTGACAAAATTTTTTATAGAAATAAAATTTTGACAAAATTTTCTATAGAAATAAAATTTTGACAAAATTTTCAATGGAAATAACATTTTGACAAAATTTTCTATAGAAATAAAATTTTCACAAAATTTTCTATAGTAATAAAATTCTGACAAAATTTTCAATAGAAATAAAATTCTGACAAAATTTTCTATAGAAATAAAATTTTGATAAAATTTTCTATAGAAATAAAATGTTGATAAAATTTTCTATAGAAATAAAATTTTGACAAAATTTTCTATAGAAATAGAATTTTGACAAAACTTTCTATAGAAATAAAATTTTGACAAAATTTTCTATAGAAATAAAATTTTGACAAAATTTTCTATAGAAATAAAATTTTGACAAAATTTTCTACAGAAATAAAAATTTTGACAAAATTTTCTATAGAAATAAAATTTTGATAAAATTTTCTATAGAAATAAAATTGTGACAAAACTTTCTATAGAAATAAAATTGTGACAAAACTTTCTATAAAAATAAAATTTTGATTTTCCACAGAAATAAAATTTTGACAAAATTTTCTTCAGAAATAATATTTTGAAAAAATTTTCTACAGAAATAAAATTTTGAAAAAATTTTCTATAGAAATAAAATTTTGACAAAATTTTCTATAGAAATAAAATTTTGACAAAATTTTCTATAGAAATAAAATTTTGACAAAATTTTCAATAGAAATAACATTTTGACAAAATTTTCAATAGAAATAAAATTTTGAAAAAATGTTCAATAGAAATAAAATTCCTACAAAATTTTCTATAGAAATAAAATTTTGACAAAATTTTCAATAGAAATTTTCTATAAAAATAAAATGTTTATAGAAATAACATTTTGACATAATTTTCTATAAAAATAAAAAATGTTCTATAAAGTTTTAAAAATTTAATTTTCATGTAAGGTCAAATTCCATTGTAAAAGTAATAACTTTCTCTTGTTGTGGAAGGTAAAATCGTTAAAAAATATCGTCGCTAATAAGAGGAATCATAACTTATAATATTCATGTCTTTAAAATACGAATGCAAATTTTGCTTAGCATAGAAGACGCATTTCTCTAATATAAAGTTTTTTTCCTTGTCCAAAAGTCGATAAACTTTTGTAATGAAGTCGTATTGTTATTGTAATTAAGTGATTTCACTTAAAAATGGGTATCATAACATGAAAGAAAAATGTTTGGAAAAAGGTCAACTTGACTTTAATAATTCAGAAAAATTCTTTAAATTTAATGAAATTGTCTTTAAATTTGTTGTCTTTTTGCATCTTGGCATGTTTTTTAAGACATATTTTTCAACACTTTATTTTAAAGACGTTTTTCACTTGAAACATAGCATAATTTCTACTAAAAGCCGAGTCTTAATTTGGAAAATAAAGTTGTCGTTAACTCGTTTTGATAGCATATGAAGAAAAAAAGATGACAAAAACGAAAAATTAAAATTTGTTTCCTAGAAGCAAGTACACAAAACCCAAATTTAAAAGAGAATTGTGTCTTAAAAATATCCTTACTTGTATTCTGCGCTTCTTTGGCTCGGAATCAATACTAAAATGTTTAAAGTAAAGACAAAATCTGTGGAACAGGGCATGCTTTTTTCAGTGTGGTTTTTTTTTAAATTTCGTAGATTTTTGGTGGGTGAGTTTGGTGATGCCAAATATAGTGTGGATGAGATGGGTTTAAGAGTACGAAAAGTGCACTGTATATACACCCAAAACAAAAGTTTTCTTGAATTCAAATATTTTGACATTTAAGGATTTAGGTATTGATTCCGAAACAAATAGGTGGCTTTATCTTTAAGATAAAGAACATTTTTAGGAAGCTATGTAGCTTTAAATCTTGGCTCCAAATATAAAAGCTTCAATACAAATATCAATTATCGAATTTTAATTCCTTTTTGTGAAAGTAAATGCAAGTTTAAAAATCCAAATTATAACAGCTTAATGTGTAAAAGTGCTATGTCAAATTTTTGAAATTTTACAGGAGAGACAAAAAACTTAATAAATTGTGAAATAAACCTATTTTCGAAAAATTGTATATGTAGTTACCATAAATGCTTTCAGTACAAACAGTAAACTTTCCGCAAAATCGCACACAAACAATTGATATTAAATTTTTTTAGCAAAGCCTACTCAACCTAAAATTTGATTTAGCTCGTGCTGAATTAGCACTTTTACACATCATTACCAAACAGAGATAAAAACAGATATTTAATATATTTGTTTATGGTAAACTATGTATTTTTGATTTATCTGTCGATCTGCATCTTAATCAATTTTTTTGTAAAAGGTTGACTTAGCACTTTTACACATTAAGGTAACGATATATGAAAATAAAAAAATATTTCCCTAATAAATTCCTAATTAAAAAACGCAAAACCCTCAAAATATGTATTAGTTTTTAGTTGAATTAACGTTTCGACGCTTCATATTCACTGGTGTATGCGAATGTGCTAAGTTGTTGTGTTATTGTGCCACCAAACCCTGGTTCAACCCCCGGTCTGAGCGAATGTTAGTATAACTACAAGATAGATAAACAGAAAATAAAAGTTTGTTTTTTTAATTTCTTCATTCAATAGAACTTCCAAGGCAAAATTTCTAAAGCAATGCAAGGATCCGAAAGAGAGTACTTCCCTCCTTTCACTACCTCCTGATCACACATTGGGGTTCCAAACTACTTTTTTAAAAGTTCTTTGTTGATATATCTCTCATATATATTTATATCATATATAAAGATCCTTAAAATAGTAGCGTACCCTTTCTACGAAGAAGTCAACAATAATGTAATACCCCATATTCCCATAGTCCTCAAGGCTATAGACAACGACACTGTTTATTTAAATGCAAATAAATCAAATGGAATTATGGCTAAATAAAAAATGTAAGCTCTCTATTACCATAGATTTATGTTCAGCTGCCAGATGGGTGGACAAACTACTTCTTCGACTACTAACATGGAACGCTCCTCTTCATCTATGCCAACCATTCTTCTCTCATTGGATGCGATATGCGTAAATGCAAGTTTTTCCATCCCATCTGAATATTTGAAATACTTGTGAAGGCTTAACCCTTCATCCTAGTCTCCCACCCTTTAGCATTCACAAATCCTTTTGCATTAATGACTGCAAATGTATGTGTGTGTGCGTGTGTATTTTTGTGACTATGAAATCCTTTATTGTGGTATCTACCAATTCCACATGAATTTCATTTAGAGTGGCTTCACAACTAAAGTTTTTCAATTTCATTGCCAGATATTGCAGCTCTTGAGCAAGAAACCAAGAACAAGCAGGCCATAAAGGCAACAAAAAAAAATGAAAACTGTCTGAATAAATAAAGGATTTAATTTTCTCTTCTTTATGTTGTCTTTGGAAAAAAATCTTTAATGATTTATTTCCAATTTTAATGTGAAGATTCAATACTTATAATCTCTGTATCATAGACAACAGCCTGTTGGATGGTTGGTGTTGGCTGATTGGATAGCAAGTGGAATATATGTATGGAGGCACATATGAGTTTTGAGGTTCGTTGCCTGCTTTGTTCTATAAGTGAGAGGATATTATAGATAAGACTTTTAGAACATAATCCCAGCGAAGAAATGCCTTAGAAACAATACCTAGAATGTTAAACATGGGAGCCACCGTGGTTTCAAAGCTTCTCTAAGTGGTTTCACTGCAATGTGGAACGCCGTTCGGACTCGGCTATAAAAAGGAGGTCCCTTGTCATTGAACTTAACATGGAATTGGGCAGCACTCATTGATGAGAGAGAAGTTCACCAATGTGGTATCACAATGGACTGAATAGTCTAAGTGAGCCTGATACATCGGGCTGCCACCTAACCTAACCTAACCTAAACATGCGACAAGAAAGAACTACCAAATAGGACTAAATGGGTTGTGGGTTTTTACATTGAAAAAATATTAACCTAATATGAAAAATTATGCAACCTAGATATTAGAACACCCAATTTACACAGTAACATATTAAGGACAAATTTCTTAAAAATAAAGAATTTTAAGTAAAAGAAAATTCATTATCTTTGCTTTAAAAATTTGTTTCTTTAAATTTAAGAGACGAATATTTGAAATTGGTACCCTCCGATGAAGCAGTAAGTCTTTGAAAAGAGACAATTTTCCTTAAACTAAAGAAACCCATTTTTTATTTAAACAAATTATCCATAAACTAATTTAGATGTTGAATTAAAGAGTAAAGACAAAAAAAGCGCCAACAAATAGGCTAATACTTATTTTGATGATTTTCCATATTTTTATACCCACCACCAAAGAATGGTGACGTGGGTATAATAAGTTTGTCATTCCGTTTGTAACACATCGAAATATCGATTTCCGACTATATAAAGTATATATATTCTTGATCAGGGAGGAATTCTAAGACGATATAACGATGTCCGTCTGTCTGTCTGTTGCAATCACGCTACAGTCTTGAATAATGAAGCAATCGTGCTGAAATTTTGCACAAACTCGTCTTTTGTCTGCAGGCAGGTCAAGTTCGAAGATGGGCTATATCGGTCCAGGTTTTGATATAGTCCCCATATAAACCGACCTCCTGATTTGGGGTCTTGGGCTTATAGAAATCGTAGTTGTACTCCAATTTGCCTGAAATTTGAAATCTAGAGGTATTTTATGACCACAAAGAGGTGTGCCAAAAACGGTGAGTATCGGTCCATGTTTTGGTATAGACCGATCTCCCGATTTTACTTCTTGGGCTTATAGAAACCGCAGTTTTTATTCAATTTACCTGAAATTGGAAATCTAGAGGTATTGTAGGACCACAAATACATGTGCCAAAAATTGTGAGTATCGGTCCATGTTTTGGTATGGTCCCCATATAAAACGACCTCCCGATTTGGGGTCTTATAGAAACCGTAGTTTTTATCCAATTTGTCTGAAATTAGAAATCTAGAGGTATTTTAGGACCATAAAGAGGTGTGCCGAAAATTGTGAGTATCGGTCCATATTTTGGTATAGCCCCCATATAGACCGATTCCCGATTTTACTCTTTGGGCTTCTAGAATCCGAAGTTTTTATCCTATTTGCCTGAAATTGGAAATCTAGAGGTATTTTCGGGTCATAAAGAGGTGTGCCGAAAACGGTGAGTATCGTTCCATATTTTAGTATAGCCCCCATAAGAACGATCTCTCGATTTAACTCCTGGGTTTCTAGAAAGTTTTTATCTGATTCGCCTGAAATTGTAAATATTCTGGTATTTTGGGCTCCCAAAAACGTGTATCGGATTAAGTTTTTGTCGGTCCATTTGGTAATGCCTCCATATAGACCGACTTCTCTTCTTGAGGGTGTAGAAGGCGCACTGATCATGAAAATTGCTTGAAACTCAATGTAAAATTTCCAGATTTTACTTCTACAGATTTAAGATTTCAAATCAAGACGTTATTTTACAATTTTCTTGCACACTTACAAGAGATGTTAATGATTCCTCTAAAACTCAAACAAAAATGGTTCTTATAAATCCAGAATCTGATATAGTCCTCATAGGTGAAATCTTTAAATTTATCTTCGGGAAATGTCCTCAAGTCCTCAAGCCCTCCTGAAATTTCAAAGGAAACCCTAATATTTGGTTCATGGTGGTGGGTATTTAAGATTCGGCCCGGCCGAACTTAGTGCTGAATATACTTGTTTTTTTTCGGAAACATCTGTTTGTTTTCAATTTTACCAAACACTTGGATAAACTGATATTTATATGTACATGAGTAGCTATATCGAAATAAGAGAATAAATGAGATGTTTATCAAAATTTCAATTTCATGGACCATAGATGATAGCTGGCTAAAAAATTTCTTTATTTTGAAAAATCTTTTTTTTGACTCGGGACCTATACAAAAATCCTTAAGAGAAGGTAAACATCTTTAAATTCAAGTAAATTTTGCTTTGACTGTAGAATGCCCACATACATAAATTGATCTTGTTTGAATTTTACCAGTGTAACGAAATTGTCAAGATTCAAAAAATCAATGATCTTCCGCTAACGACCTTATTCAGGAACCTCCCACCCATAATTTTAATGACTCTCGCGATTTGTACACGCAGAGAAGGAATAAAATATCCGAGAAAATAACAGCTTGCGACAAACAACCCAGCAAAAAAGCGTCGCCAAAAAAGTAATGAAAATGTTCTTTTTGGATCCGGAAGTGGTGCAAAATTGACGCAAAAGCGATGAATTTAACATAAGCTTGTCATAGAACGGAAGTCCTCCATTTCAACAGCCGGTGCACTGAATTTGCATCACTTCTTTAGGTGCGATCCGAATTCAATGTTTTGCATGTAAATTAAAAAATTCTATCACTATAATAATAAGACATTGTCTTGCTGTGTAGAAATATACAAATAAATAAATAATTTTTATAATTTTTATAATTTTTAATGGATTCTAACCAACATGGTGGTCGAGCTAGCGAGCTCCACAAGGAGGGCTAGGACCACTAGAGGATTGCCACAGGGAGGGGTTATATCACCTTTGCTGTGGCTATTGGTGGTGAACGAGGTATTGCTTGGACTGACAAGTAAGGGTGTCAAGGTAGTGGCATACGCGGATGACATTGTGATAATGGTATCGGGGAAATTCCTCGATTCTATTTCGGATGTGCTGAGTGAGTCTTTGCAGTATCTCTCGGAATGGACTCTAGGATGCGGTTTAGGGGTGAACCCTGGTAAAACGGAGTTGGTACTGTTCACCAGGAGGAGAAAGGTTATGGGGTACAAGTCCTCTGAACTCCAGGGCATAAAGTTGACGCTCTCGAAATCAGCAAGGTACCTAGGAGTTATTTTGGACTCCAGGCTGAACTGGATGGAGAATACTGCCGATCGCATTAAGAGGGCCTATGCGGCACTATACTCGTGTCAAAAATTGGTCGGGCAGAGATGGGGAATGAGGCCTTCTCTTTTTGGCTGGATTTATACAGCGGTTGTAAGACCTGTGGCCACGTATGGCTGTCATGTTTGGTGGACGATCGTGAAATACCAAAATCATATATCGAGAATAAATAGGGTAAATAGGACTGCACTCATCTATATGACAGGTGCCATGAGGACCACAGCCACTGCCGCTCTGGAGGTACTGATGGGATTTATCCCACTCGATTTACACGTAAGGAAAACGGCTGAACTGACACTTCTGAGACTTAGGAGCTTGAACACGCTGGAGAGGACAGACTGCAGGCATACTGGAATTCTGGCCGGGCAGTATAGAGAGACGGACCATATGGCCACGGAGCATGTTTATCATCACAAACCGGCGTACATTATACCAAGTATGGAAGAGTGGGAAGACAGGAGGATACCCTTCGGAACCCTGAACATGTATACGGACGGATCAAAGATGGAGGAAGGAACGGGCAGTGGAATCTATTGTAGTGAACTAGGAATAAGGGAGTCTTACACGCTGGATAGTGATTGAAGTATTTTTCAGGCTGAGATTTCTGCGATCACGAAGGCTGCTGAGTCGCTGTTGATGAGGCCGTTATACAGAAGCGATATCAGTTTCTTCACCGACAGTCAAGCAGCTATAAAGGCATTGTGCAGTGCTGACATAAGGTCTAGGGTAGTCAGCCGCTGTCGTCGAGAACTCAAGGTTCTCACTGAACAGCATAATATAACTCTGTGCTGGGTACGTGGGCACTATGGGATAATAGGAAATGAGGGAGCGGATGTGCTGGCAAAGGAGGGTGCTTGTGGAACGAACAACGTCCTAGCAGACGTTTTTCCTCCATTATCTTCTTATCATTACAGGATAGAGGTTAAATATGATGAGCAATGGCGAAGACGCTGGGTCTCTTCGGATGGTTGCGGGCAAACCAAGTTGATATGGGATGAAAAGAAACGTAGAAACTGTGAAATTTTGTTGTCGATGAACAGAGAGGAATTACGGCCATTGATTGGTATCATAACAGGACACAACACACTTGGGAAACACATGGTAAGAATAGGACTTGAAGACGATGATATCTGTAGATGGTGCCTGGACCCGGAAGTTACGGAGGACTCGTACCACTTCCTGTGTCAGTGCCCAGCTTTATCCTTTAGAAGAAACAAGATACTGGGCTCCTTTTTCTTTCAGACTCTCACTGATCTACGGGAGTGCAGCTTAAGAAACATACTTGCCTTCATCAGGGCCTCTGGTTGGTCATTCTGAGATTTCTTTCAAAGAGAACGAGCAGATGGAAGTTTCTGGGACAAAGCGGCCGCCTCGGAAGAAGAAAGATTGAAAAATCACATCGAGGAATCACAATGGACCTATACTGGTCTAAGTGGGCATCAATACGAGACATTGATGTCACCCTCTACAACCTAACCTAACCTAACCAAGGTTTGTCTGAAACGTTTGACCTCAAATATTTTCAAAAATTCACAATTTTTTCTGATTGGATTTAGCATTTTTTTTCGACAAAATTTCAATAATTTGTACCATTTTGTGAATTCTTAAACTGTTTTTAACCAATTTGAAGCAAAAAAGTTAAAATTACCTATTAAAAATATGAAAAATGCATGTTATAAAAAATTGAATGAAAAGAACTTCAAGAACATCATTCGGAGTACATCTTCTGGAAGTGCTTCCTTTGGAAGAACTTCCAAATTTTTTTGCTGGGAAGTTACATGGTCATGTTTGAGGTGATCATATTTAGCTCGAAGCCTTCGAATAGAAATAGCAAAAATAACTGAAGTCTAGGTTTTACCAAAAATGATGTAACCCTATTAAATTTGTCCATCCATTTTTTTTTGTTTCTCCTCAAATTAGGCTTTCTACTCCAAAACTACCTGGAAAGCGATCGTAATGTCTTCTTTCATAAATGAGCTACCTACGTGGTATTTTATTGGGAACTCCGATTCGTTGAAGGTGATTAGAAATACCAAAAAATTATTTTTCCCCTTTTCAAATTTTAATATGTTACGCCACTGAATATTTTATTGCACTCAAATAAATGTTTTCTAGGATACACAATTTTGACCTTCCCTTAGGGATTTTAGTATTGATTCTGAGCTAAGATGTGCTTCTTTAAAATACGAGTGCGGTTCGGAAACTTCTTAGCCTATCAATGAAACAGAATAGTTAGTTTTTCAAAAATACTTTTATTTTTCAATATAATATCCTGAAACTTCAATACTCTTAGTCCAACGCTTTTCTAGCAATTCTATCCCTTTATTAAAATAGTTTTCCTCAAGGTCTTCAAAATAGTGGTTTACAACTGTAATTGCATCTTCATTTGAGGTAAAACGCTTGCCAGCAAGAAATTTTTTTAGATTTGGGAACAAGTAAAAGTCACTGGGAGCTAAATCACGAAAATAAGGTGGGTGGTCAAGCAACTCGTACTTTAATTCGTCGATTTTAGCCATTTTTAAAACACTCTTGTGAGCTGGTGCGCTGTCTTGATGAAAAAAAAATTTTTTGTGTTGCAAGCCAGGACGTTTTTTTCGAATTTGTACATTTAATTGATCCAAAAGGTTGCAATAGTACTCCGAATTTATTGTTTTACCCTTTTGCAGATAGTCAATCTATAAAATACCTTTGAAGTCCCAAAAACCCGTTGCCATAACCATACCAGCCGATTGAATTGTTTTTGCCTACTTTGGGGCACTTCCTCCAGCTTCAATCCATTGTTTGGATTATTCTTCTGTCTCTGGAGTATAGTGGTGGATCCATGTCTCATCAACGGTTATGAAACGACGTTTAAAATCCATTTTATTTCGCTTAAAACGATCCAAACAATCTTGAGAAATCTTCAATGCTTGTACGACCACGTTTAAATTCAGCAACCCAATTTTTCACTTTTGCATATGAAGGAGCACTTTCACCTAACACATTCACCATATCATTATGAATTTCTTGTCCCGATAAACCTTGTTGATGTAAATATTTAATGACAGCACGCATTTCTAATTTTTCCATTGTATAAAAATTGCGGATGCGTCTATTTTGAACACCTGTTTCTATATGAAGGAGTTGCCAGATCGAAACAAAATTCAACATGTGTTCATAACAGAAATGGAAGTTGCCAAAACACTTAACTTATTTCTGTTAATACCGCGCTTTTTGTGCTGGACTAAGAAGTTTCCGAACTGGATTTCTCTTTTAAATTTTAATAATGTTGAAATAAAAACAAGTATGTACGGTCGTAAGTACCACCATGGAGTGCGTAGAAACTTCTAAACACAGTCATCAACAATCGAATTACTTAAGTTGCGGTAACGCTTGCCGATGGCAAGGTATCTTAAAACTTCCTTACACCGTCTTCTAAATTGTATGTAAGTCCATACGTGGTATATATTAAATCAAAAAAGATCGATTTAATACGTATATAATTCAGTTTGACAAAATTTTCTATAGAAATAAAATTTTGACAAAATTTTCTATGAAATAAAATTTAAAAAAAAAAAAAATTCCATAGAAATAAAATTTTCTATAGAAATAAAATTTTTACAAAATTTTCTATAAAAATATAATTTTTACAAAATTTTCTATAGAAATAAAATTTTTACAAACTTTTCTAGAGAAATAAAATTTTAACAAAATTTTCTATAGAAATAAAATTTTGACTAAATTTTCTATAGAAATAAAATTTTAACAAACATTTTCTATAGAAATAAAATTTGACAACATTTTCTATAGAAGTAAAATTTGGAAAAAAATCTATAGAAATAAAATTTGGAAAAAATTTTCTATAGAAATAAAATTTTGACAAAATTTTCTATAGAAATAAAATTTTGACAAGATTTTCTATAGAAATACAATTTTAACAAATATTTTCTATAGAAATAAAATTTTAACAAAATTTTCTATAGAAATAAAATTTTGGTAGATTATTTTTGGCTCGAGTGGCAACCATGATTATGAACCGTTATCATGCGGATGAAATTTGCTTCTCTTAGAGGCTCCGCAAGCCAAATCTGGGGATCGATTTATATGAGGGCTACATATAATTATGGACCGATATGGACCAATTCCATGGTTGTTAGATACCATATACTAACACCATGTGCCAAATTTCAGCCGGATTGGATGAAATTTGGTTTTCTTAGTGGCTCCGCAAGCCAAATCGGGGGATCGGTTTATATGGGGTCTATATGTAATTATGGACCGATATGGACCAATTTTTGCATGGTTGTTAGAGACCATATACTAACACCATGTACCAAATTTCAGCCGGATCGGATGAAATTTACTTCTCTTAGAGCAATCGCAAGCCAAATTTGGGGGTCCGTTTATATGGGGGCTATACGTAAAAGTAGACCGATATGGACCAATTTTTGCATGGTTGTTATATACTAACACCATGTACCAAATTTCAGCCGGATCGGATGAAATTTGCTTCTCTTAAAGCAACCGCAAGCCAAATTTGGGGGTCCGTTTATATGGAGGCTATACGTAAAAGTGGACCGATATGACCAATTTGCAATACCATCCGACCTACATCAATAACAACTACTTGTGCCAAGTTTCAAGTCGATAGCTTGTTTCGTTCGGAAGTTAGCGTGATTTCAACAGACAGACGGACGGACGGACGGACATGCTCAGATCGACTCAGAATTTCACCACGACCCAGAATATATATACTTTATGGGGTCTTAGAGCAATATTTCGATGTGTTACAAACGGAATGACAAAGTTAATATACCCCCATCCTATGGTGGAGGGTATAATATTTTTCGTAATCAATTATTACAAACATCATTTCGACAAAATCTCCACAAAAATCCCTAAAAATCCTCAAATCCTCAATTCAAAAAATTCAAAAAATTCGTCCCCATTTTACGAAAAAATATCCCCAATTTGGGGAAAAAAAACTAGCTCAAATGAGCCCTCATGCTCATGAAATTTTTTCTGGGGAGACCCTCCACTGTTCGCGAGGTACGTATACCCTCTTTGGTTCCTTGTTTCGAAATGTCAGCAACATATTATATACACAAATACTTTGATATTAATTACATATTGCATTCTCATAGTGCTACCTGTTTGTAGATGTTTTAAATCACAATACTTCATTCTCAAATGGGCTTTCTTTGCCTTGCTATGTAGACGTTTTTCCTAGATTTTTCCTGCTAAAATATCGTATGAAGAAATAATTCCCCTTTGTTAGCAGGAGTATGGGGTGTTAAAATTATAATACTCGTATCTCTTTATCGAGCAAATTTTTTTCTTATACCGAAACTTGGGAATATGGACAATAAGACCCGCTCACACCACACACCAACCTTTGTGTATTTCCCAGTGGCAGTGTCAATATGCAAATCTTTGTTTATAGTTCGTTAAAGGGTTTTAACTCCTTCGCAACAAAGGGAAAGGAAACAACAACAATAGCATCACGACCAACATCTCGCCTACGATACCAACACCATCGACATCGACACTTTGGCAAATGTCCATTACATTTTATCTTTGGTCACGTGTAAGTCTTGTCTTACAACATCGTAAATCTTTTATAATTTGGCCATGAGTCAATATCACACACGCTTACTTGAGGCTACTTGTGATGATTCCCACTCGTTCCCATTTGGTTTAATGGCATACGCTCACCGGGGGGAAAACGTGTAGATCCTTTTATTACTCGCTCCTTTTCACTTTGGCAATGACATTGGTCGTGGCGGAAGAAATGGCACATTGACTATTTAAAGTTTTCCCCATACTCATATCTGAAAGGAGAGCTTGGGAGCACTCAAGCTATTTACAAAATGGACATTCTCGCTAGTTTAAATAAAAATTCCCAAAGATTCCCAGTGTCCTTTCATCTCTATTTGGGGAATTTTAATCAGTAGTGTAGGTTGTGTGGGGGTTGGGGGGTGTACTGGTTTACTTGGAAAGGATTGAGTTGGGTGACCGACTAGTCATTTCGTTTGCTGACTCTCCTTTGTTGTGTCGTAATTAAAATGGCTTTGTAAGAATTTCACAAGAGAAGAATTTTGTATTAAGAAATTCCATAAATGGGAATGAAATTATGAATGTATTGCGTACTGACGAGATAAGCATTTGTAGGGAATTTCGTTTTAATCTCATAGTCATTATCATTAAGATATTATGTGTGTAGATAGATGTTGGCATGGAAGAACCTTGGTTTCATTTTGAAAAAAAAAATTATTCTTTGTATTGGATGGCTATTTGATTGTGTAAACACTACATAACTAAAATAAATTAAATGGAATTAATATGAATTAATTTTTATTAATTGTATAATTAATTAATTTTTTCTATATTAATTCGAATTAAATTCCATTGTTTATTGTAGTTTAGGTAAGGTTAGGTATAGTGGCCTCCCGATATATCAGACTCACTTAGACTATTCATTTCATTGTGATATTGCAGTAGTGAAATTCTCTCTTATCACTGAGTGCTGCCCCACGGTGGCGGGTATGCTCACCATTCCACCACGAGCTCCCATTTTTATTGAATATATTTTGCATTTGGGATCAAGTTTTTTGAAAGCCTATTTTTCTGATTCGGTCACGAAATTAATTGACCCAATTAATTTTTTTTTTAGTGAAATGTCTTCAATCACGAAAATGATAGTATCAATGACAGTTTTAATTGGGCATAATAAAATACTTGATAAAAAAATTAATTGATTTCATTAGCAAATTTCAATTAATGTTTTAATTGATTCAATTAAAAATTTAATTGATGTTGATTGCAAAACTCAATTAATTTTTTAATTAAAAAAGGTAACTATTTTCAATTACTTTCTGAATTGACTTAGTGTTTTTAGTTTGATTAACAATTGATTGGTTGAAATAAATTTTTAGTTAAAAATTAAAAAAATGTTCATCACTTTTTTTTAACTGACTTAGTCTTCCGAATTCGATTAAGAAGTTAATTGTATCAATTAATTTTTAAATTAAACATTTCAAAATTGACTTAATTGACTTAATGTTTCTATCTTGATAAAAAAGTTAATTGAATCAATTAATTTATTAATTGAAAAAATTCAAATTCAATTAACTTTTTAATTGGAAATATTTTGGTGATATTTTGTGTACGAGCTGTTAAAAGGTTTATTTATAAGTCTCTGGAAGCTGTTGATTTTTGGTGGCATGAAAACATAAAATTATTCGAAAACGCTGCACACAAGAAAATCAAAGAACTTTTAAAATTTTTAAAAATATTCAATACAAATAAAAATGTATCAAAGCAACAGTTAGTTACTACAATTTGTGAAATAATTTTTTTTAAATTAACATATGTAATTGCTATAATCAAAACAGTTTCAATAAACATTTAAAAAAATTTAAATATTCTATTTAAAAGAAGGTTCAAATTCTTTGCTTTAGATTTTTTTTCCAAAAAAAAACTAGGACATTCATCTTTGAAATAAAGTTAGGCAATTTCTCCTTAAAGTAAAGAAAAACATTTTTCATTCAAAGAAATTATGATTTTCACTTTGCTGTTTCTGAAATGTATGTTTAAACTGACATTTTTCTGTACAAGAAAACGGTATTATTATTTAATTTTTATAACTAACTTTTTATTTTAAAGAAATCGCATCTTTGGCTCAGAATTTGTACCAAAATCCTTAAGGAAAGTTCAAAATCTTTGATTCCAAGTAAACTTTTTTGTGTTATCAATCTTACAGCTCTTGTTATTATTTTCTGGCTCTTGTCTTGTGGGATGCTTTCGTCCCAAAAATTTAAATTAAAATTCCCAAAAAATATTTTTGAAAAGTTTTTATGAAAAATACAAAATAAACAAAACGTGTACCAAAAACGTTTTTTTTTTTTGTTTGAGTTTTTTTAAATTTCTGCGAAAATTTAAAACTTTTATCACAAAAAAAATTTACAAAATATATAATTTTGCAATAAAAAAATATTTTTTTATCCAAAAACACAGTCCATTTCGTTTATACCAAGCACTGTTCTTTTCTGACATTAAGTCTTTAATAAGACACATTTTGCAGTAGTATGTAATGTCGGAATGTTTGAGTTTTTTAAATTTCTGCGAAAATTTAAAACTTTTATCACCAAAAAATTTTTTTTTACAAAATATTTATTTTTGCAATAAAAAAAACATTTTTGGAATATATCTAAAAATATATGTAATTGTAACTTAACTTAATTTTAATTGATTTAAATTTAAGTTAAATTTTAATTAAAATCAATTTTAATTGTAACTTAATAATGAATAAATAAATAAATAACCATTGCTTCACGGTAGCCAACTAAAGGTTGCTTCTGTCAAATAAAGTTTCTTTACATCAGCTCGTGGGCACCGAAAACTATGCTATATGAATATAACTGATTGACTGTTTGCGTTGAACACCGGTGATCGTATTTATGAACGAAAGTATACTTCTAAATACTCAAGTAATAATTTATTTATTTATGGGACATATTGTCCAAATCACTGATGAGGGACAAAATTCTGTCCCGAGATTTCGCGAAATGATTTCACAATTGTTGAAAACTGTTTTTGGCATCATTAAAACTTGTTAAATTATAAATTTATTTGATTAATCAATCTTGTGATTGAGCGCTAAACCATGTAGAGTACACTGAAAAAACAATGAACCCACCAGGAAGAAAACTTACGGTTAATTTTAGAAAATTTTAACTAAATAGTATTACAAACGCTGGCATCATCCCGATATCACAAAAATAAGTAAATATTTTTCGACAAATTCAAGAAAAATTATTAGACATAATTAATTTTTTTTCACTTGTTAAAGGAAATTTTGTAGTCTAAAGGAAAAAATTGGAGTTCAAAATTGCAAGAATGTCTTTAGTGACATACGTAGCTCATGATGGACGCATTTGTAGTAAACGTTACAAATTTAAATAAATAATGAACTATTTTGTGACAAATACGAATTTAGTAAATCTTTATGCTTAATTTGTGTATAATTTGTTCCCCGTTTTTAGTTAATTTAACTAATGTACGCAAAAAATTATTAGAGTAAAGGAAACTTTCTCCAAACATAATAATTCCGTGAACTAAAATAAAGTTAAATTGGCTTTAGTGAAATAGGGAGTTCACTTTTTTTGAGTGCAGTTCACACAAAGGCTATTTTTATTAAATATTTTGAATTAATCTAAAATTTCAGAATCTGATCACGCTGTCTTTGAACTAAGCAAAATTTTGCTTAAAGGAAATATAAACATTTTTGATTTAAAGAAACCATCTTCAAAATCACGGATAAATTGTATCTTTAGATTCAAGAGAAAAATGCTTCAAATATAGGCTAAAAGTTAATTTGAGGATTTTGCATTTTTGTTTTTTTTTTGGAATTAAGAAAAGATTTTTTACTTTGAAGTACAGTCGAAGCTCTGTTTAACGAATATCCCATTTAGCGAAAATCCAATTTAACGAACGTCAAAATTCTTAACATTGAGTATTCTAAATAAGGAACAATTGGACAAAATTTACGTTCGATTTAACGAAAAGGCTTTTAATCTTAAGAAAATAAACAACAAAAAATCAGCAATATTTGACGATTGTGAGAATGGCTTAAGTCCTTAGGAAATATCGACAAAGTACAGCATTCCCAAGATATTTAGATTCCATTAACATGTTTGAAAACACATATTCAAAGGCCGGGTAACTGGTAAAGTTAGGTTAGATCGAGTGGCGCAGCTTCGCTACGGGAAATGGATCTACAACAGAACCGGTACAGGACTTCTCCCTGGTGTGAATAGACCAGTCCCAGTCCTGGCCGAAACGTATGGAAGCGACCGGTCACTTCAACAGGGCTTTGTCATTGACGGGGATAAATTTACGCTGCAGGCCACGGATTGGACTCATTCCAAACTACATGACCTGGGAGAACTTAGTAGGACTAGACAGGTCCTCATGAAACAGACTGGGAAAGAAAAACTTTTGGAATATGTTGGCCCATAGGTAAATGTCTAGATCAAATAAAATTTTAAAATAAAGAGAGTATAGAAATCAATAAATTATATGAAAATTTAAAAACTACGACAAACTCGAGCACTGGTACTAGTCCTGTAATAGGTCCGTTAGTGACAATATTTCGTAGGATTGCCAGTTGTACAGGTGGTGAATTTTTCCCTTAATAATGAGTGCTACCCGATTCTATATTTAGCTCAATGACAAGGAACCTCCGTCTTATAGCTGAAGATAAACTATGAAATACACAGGAATATCAACATCATTAGTGAGAGGGATAAACTACCGCTGAAAAACTTTTTTGGTGCCTGGTCGAAACGGCAATCTAGCATTGAGAGTACATCTATGCCGACAGGAACAGCGGAGTAGTGGTGTATGTAAGACGTTTTAGGAAGATGTTACTATGAACACTACCTATGCCTGGCCATTCTTGAAACCGGGCACTGGAAACAAATTAGGCAATTCGTCTAAGAAGTTAGAGCACACAAATTATGACATGGGTGTATATAGGCCCCCTTACGACAGCGAATCTTGGATCCTCTCTTGAATCTAACCTAACCTAGATATATCAAGTTCATCAGGATTATTTTAAGTATTATTTTTTAAGTGTCTCTGTGTTTTAATTTTTTCAACTGATTATGAATTTTTACTCATCTGGTAAAAAAACTACGATTTTCAATAAAAGTTAGTTATTCCCGTTCGATTTAACGAATTTTTCTAACCCCCATTTTCATGAAACTCCGTTAGTGCTACGTTAGCTAACTAATTTTTAAACCGATCTATGGACACATCTGTCATCTTGTCTATACATCCTATATGCCCGTTAGGAGCTTAACTGCTAGAATTTTTTCAGTTAAAGTTAACTGGAGAAAAGATATTTGCAATTTACTTTCTGTTAACTGACAGTTAAAGCCTAACGGAGCTACATGAAAATGGCCGTAAATAACGAAAGGGCCTGACAATATATCGTTCGTTAAACCGAGCTTCGACTGTATTTGTTATAAATTTAATTTTTAAATTGTCATTTGTTTGTACATGTACTGACAAAAGCCTGCCCCTTTCCAAAGATTTTGTCTATACACCAATGAAGAAGTGGAAATTTGAAGTAAAGATATTTTGAGGACACAATTTCTATGAAGTTTTAGTTTAGCGTACTTGATACTAGGCGATACATTTAAATTTATTAATTCTTTCAGCTTTTTTCTTCATGTGATATCATAGTTATCAGAAGCAGCAAAGTATGCGCTATAAGATGGTGGGGTAGGATTGTTGGAAAACCACTGCGATAACAGACCATAAATATAATCCACACTTAAAAACTCGATCAAATCCCTACCAAAAGAAAAAAGGTTTATATCATCTGACGCTGTAAGTTGGAAAGCAAATATAATAAACGACCCGTTTGAACTGTCAGCCTACACCATGTTATACACACTGTGCCAATACATTATATTGGTGTATGTCCTGCAACGAAATAAAAAAAAATGTCTCTGCACCAATGGCATAACACATAAATACATCATACAACCCTTCTAAATCTCCACAAGGCAAATAAAGGCCATTAAAAAACACAATGCAATCATTTAGGACAAAGGATATTTACATTTAACGGCAATAAAACTGAACCAGCGCTAAGAGAATAAATCAACATTTCTGAAATCTTTAAAAATGGAAAATTCAACTACACTCAAAAAAAGGTCATACTGATATGATGAAATTATTTTGTCAACTTTAAATTTTAATGTTTCATAAAATACGCTCTATATATCCATATATATACTTTAAAAATTGGATTCAAAGATTTTGATCTTCCATTAAAGATTTTGGTATTGATTCGGAATCAAAGATGGGTTTTCATTAAAATAATGTTTTCATAAAAAAATGTTTGCCTTACTTCAAAGACATGCGACTTTAACGGATGGACGAATATTTCCAAGATTCGTGTACTAAATTTAATTGAAAAAGTTTTTGAAACATAGCCCTGCTTTCAAAATCATTATTTTTATTAAAATTTCATTATTTTAAAGAAATTTTTTATTAATAATGTGTAAATTGCGTGTCCTATAATTTAGGTTGCATTACCCTTCATATTAGATCAGAATATTTACATTTAACGGCAATAAAACTGAACCAGCGCTAAGAGAATAAATCAAAATTTCGGAAATCTTTAAAAATGGAAAATTCAACTACACTCAAAAAAAGGTCATACTGATATGATGAAATTATTTTGTCAACTTAAAATTTTAATGTTTCATAAAATACGCTCTATATATCCATATATATACTTTAAAAATTGGATTCAAAGATTTTGATCTTCCTTTAAAGATTTTGGTATTGATTCGGAATCAAAGATGGGTTTTCATTAAAATAATGTTTTCATAAAAAAATGTTTGCCTTACTTCAAAGACATGCGACTTTAACGGATGGACGAATATTTCCAAGATTCGTGTACTAAATTTAATTGAAAAAGTTTTTGAAACATAGCCCTGCTTTCAAAATCATTATTTTTATTAAAATTTCATTATTTTAAAGAAATTTTTTATTAATAATGTGTAAATTGCGTGTCCTATAATTTAGGTTGCATTACCCTTCATATTAGATCAGTATTTTTTTCAGTGTAGGCAATGCGATGTCAAGGATACACGTAGAGAAGGAACAAACATGTTACATGTTCCTCGTCAAAAAAATGTGCTCTTGAAACATCAGTGTAATGGAAAAAATATTTACGTGATATTACGCAATGCAATTTTAATAAAATGTTTATTAAAATAAAGTTTATAACCATTGTTTAATTTTCTTTTTTTAATTTTGGACGCACATTTTGGAAATTTACGTACCTACGTTAAAGTTGTATGTCTTTGAACTAACCCATATTCTCCTTACATCGTCCTTAAATTAACTGAAATATTGAATCTTTATATTTAAGATAAAAAAGCTTCAAATATAGGCTAAGATTTATTTTGTGGATTTAGCATCTTTGGTTTATTTTTTTTTTTTTTTTGAATTAAGAAAACACTTTTTTTCTTTGAAGTATCCGTTGTAATTTGGATTTTTCAACAGACATTTTTTGTACGTAAATACACTCAAAAAAGTGAACCCTTTCACTAAAGCCGATTTAACTTTCTTTTAGTTCATGCAATTATTACGTTTTAAAAAAGTTTCCATGACTTTAATATTTTTTGTATACTTTAGTTAAATTAACTAAAACAGAGGAAAAAAATTACAAATGAAGCATAAAGTTTAACTAAATTTCCACAAAATAGTTCAGAATTTCTTAAAATTTTTAAATTTTTCCAATAATGAGCCCATATTGAACTTCGTATGACACTAAAGACATTCTTGCAATTTTGAACTTCAATTTTTTCCTTCAAACTAAAGGGCCTTTTTACCGTAATGGCAAAATGCCAAATCCGGCCAAAACAGTACGGAACAACCGTGTTTCTTCAGGAAAGGCAGCAGACGTTTATTCAAACACTCTTTCACGTAAATTTCTTGGTTGACAGTCTCGGAAGCTATGAAAATGCTGCTTTTCAAGCCACAGGTACAGATGGCTTGCCAAACCAGATATTTCTTTGCGAACTTTGACAGTTTTATGTGCTTGAAAATATCTGCTACCTTTCCCCTTCCTTTTGCCGTATAAAACTCCTGTCCCGGAAGCTGCTTGTAGTCGGCTTTGACGTAGGTTTCGTCGTCCATTACCACGTAGTCAAACTTCGTCAGCATCGTCGTGTACTGGCTCCGGGATCGCGCTTTGGCCGTCGTATTTTGTTTATCATCGCGATTTAAAGTCACTACCTTCTTGTAAGTCGATAGTCCGGCTCGTTTTTTGGCTCGATGCACGGTTGTAGACGATACACCCAGCTTATTTGCGGCATCTCAGAGAGAGAGGTTAGGGTTTCGCTTGAAACTACCGGCAACTCTTTGTCGTCTCAGCGGCTTCCGGTTTTCGATTCCCCCCGATCCAGACTTCCTGGCTGTCGACAAACGTTCCCCAAACACTTTAATTACATTTGTAACGGTTGATTTGGCAACTTTTAACGATTTTGCCAGCTTTGCGTGCGAGTAGCTCGGATTTTCGCGATGCGCGAGCAAAATTTTGATACGCTGCTCTTCTTGCTTGGACGGCATTTTGACAACTGAAGAGTGAATTCCAAAATCAAAATAGGAGCAACATTATACACACACCTTCAAAATGAGGGGTGTTCATTTGCATTTAAAAAAGCAAAATTGAAAGAAATACGTCAAGTTTATATTGACCAAATTTTGACCGTATCACCCTTTATAAAATATTCTTTAACAAGTGAAAATTATTTCTAATAAATTTTCATGAATTTGTCGAAAAATATTTACTTATTTTTGTAATATCGGCATGATGACAGCGTTTGTATGTTAATACTGTTTAGTTAAAAGTTGCTAAAAAATGTTTTATACCCACTACCAATGCGGAACGCCGTTCGGACTCGGCTATAAAAAGGAGGTCCCTTGTCATAGAGCTTAACATGGAATCGGGCAGCACTCAGTGATAAGAGAGAAGTTCACCAATGTGGTATCACAATGGACTGAGTAGTCTAAGTGAGCCTAATACATGGGCTGCCACCTAACCTAACGTAACCTACCCACCATCATAGAATGGTGGTGGGTCATTCCGTTTGTAACACATCGACATTTCGGATTTCCGACTATAAATAGGAAGACTATATATAGGGAGAAATTCTAAGGCGATATAACCATGTCCGTCTGTTGTAATTACGCTACAGCTTTCAATCATGGAGATGTCGTCCTAAAATTTGGACCAGTTTCGGTTTTTGTTTACAGACAGATCAAGTTCGAAGATGCATGTCCTGGTTTTGATGTAGCCCCCCCGACCCCCCGATTTGGGGTCTAGGGCTTCTAGAAACCGTATTATCAATCCGATTTTCCTGAAATTTGAAATCTAGAGATATTTTAGGCCAACAAATAGTTGTGCCAACAATGGTGCCTAGCGGTCCATGTTCTGCTATAGCTCCCATATAGACCGATCTCCCGATTTTACTTCTTGAGCTTCTAAAAACTCTATTTTCTATCCGATTTGCTTGAAATTGGAATTCTGGAGGTATTATAGGCCAACAAATAGTTGTGCCAACAATGGTGCCTATCGGTCCTTGTTTGGTGCCTATCGGTCCCAGACCGATCTACCGATTTTACTTCTTGGGCTTCTAGAAACTGTATGTTCAATCCGATTTTCCTGAAATTTGAAAACTAAAGGTATTTTATGACCACAAATAAGTTTGCCGAAAATAGAGTCTATCGATCCATGTTTTGGTATAGCCCTCATATAGACCGATATCCCGATTTTACACGCACAGAAAAAACATGTTTGGACATGGTTGCCGCATCCATTTAATGCTTATCTAGAGTATGTAATTGTCGCGAAAACCATGTATTTGGTCTTTGTAAAAATAATTTTCGAGCGGAGAAAAATATATGTTGGCAATAAGCATTTAAATGGTTCTCAAATGCCGCAAACATGTTCTATTATTTAAATGATAGAATTTGAGACCATTACATGGTCGGGAAAATCATGTACCTGACCAATTTTTTTACTTTTTTGCAGAGAAAAAAGTATTTTTATAGGTTACGTATAGACATGTCTAGAACCATTACATGACCATAAAGACCATGTACATTGTTTTCGTGACCATTTAATTTTTAACTTGTTTGCAGCGAAAATAATTTTATAAAAACATTGAGCAGGTACACACGATTTTCATTTTGAGCGTCAGTCGTGTGTTGATAGTTTCTTGGAATGGACGGAGAATACGGAATTATTGTGTTTTGTGTTAATTTATTTATTCAGAAGTGGCACGTGGTTTTATGGGAGCACAAAAAAGGAAAGTGTAATTGAAAAAAAAATGTACCTGATTTTTGTTCTGCATTTTGATATATGGTATCATTTATTTCTATTTGTACTCAAAAAAAACTTCTGATTCAATCACGAAATTAATTGATCCAATTAATTTTTAATTGAAATGTCTTCAATCACAGAAATGATAGTATCAATTAAAAAATTAATTGAAGGTCAATTTAAAAGTTAATTGATCCAATTAAAAAATTAATTGATACTATTATTTTTGTGATTGATTTTTGTTTCAATTAAAAAATTTGTTGAATCAATTAAATTTTTAATTGAATATTTTTTAAAACTCAATTAAAATTTTAATTGGAAACATTTTCGTGAAATTTTTTTGTGTGTAGTTACATGATGTCTGCGTTTGTATATTTGATGAGCACGAAATAAATATGGAATGATTACTTATTATTGAAATTGAACCAAAATAGAGTGTGTAAAAATATGTGATGTTTGCTTGCACGACATAGTAAATACAAATAAACAATGAATTAGTTTATAAATCAATAAAAACAAATAAATAAATTAATTTTTTGTTTTCTTTTCTCAAGTGGCTTCCTTTTTCGACGACGAAAAAAGTTTTTTCATAAAGATCGAAACATTTTAGGTTGTGACCATATTCTTTAAACTGGAAGAAAAACATTTTTGACGAATACCATAACATTTTAGATCGTGACCATTGTCTTTTAATGGAAACAAAATACTTTTTATCAATATAATAACATTTTAGATGAGGACAATTTTATTTTTCTTAGAACCATGTTCACTGAGCCAAGATGGTTGCAGGTGAAAATGTTACATGGTCGCCGCAAAAATAGATCCTATCATATTATTTTGCTCTTCGAATATGATTGTGACAATCATGTTTTTTCTCTGCGTGTTCTTCTTAGGCTTCTAGAAACCATAGCTTTTATCCAATTTGCCTAAAATTTGAAATCTTTTTAGGGTCATAAATAGGTGTTCCGAATATATTGTGTATCGGTAGAGATTTTTATATATCCCCCTTATAAACCCGCCCTCCGATTTGCGGTCTAGATTCTGTAGGTTTCTGTAGGTGAGTAATGGGAGTAAAAATCTACAGATTTTGGATTTCAAAGCAAGGCGTTAGTTCCTAATTTTCTTGCACAGCTGCACGAGATGTTTGCGGATCATCTAAAACTCTAACGAAAATGGTTGTTATAAATCTAGAATCTGATTTAGTCTTCATAGGTAGAATCTTTAAATTTATCTTCGGGATGCGTACTGGTTGAAATGGACTGCTTAAGAGAATATCTGTCATCAAACCCCCCTGAAATTCTATATATTACCAACCCGCTCCAACGAAGAGTTTTCAATGGAAACTATTTAATGTTATTCATGGTGGTGGGTATTTAACATTCGGCCCGGTCGAACTTACTGCTGTATATACTTGTTTTATTTTAAAGAAGCCGCATTTTTAGCTCGTAGTCTATACTATACTCCTTAAGGGAAGGTCATAATCTTTGGATCCAAGTAAACTTTTAATTCGGTAAAAAAATATATTATAAAAGTTGTTTGTTGTACTCGACCTGTATTTTGAGTTTTCCATTGTTTTGATAAAAACGAGCTCGAGGTCTGTATTATTAATTTATATTTATTCAATATATTGTGTTTTCATTGAAAGACTTCATTGGGAAATTTTTTGAAAAATATTACACCAACTGTTGAGTGAACACATAACGACTCGGGGTCTATTGTATTACTCAAATATTTTTTCGATGTGGTGATAGGGCGACAAAACTCATGTGGACTTTGTCAAATTATCACAAACATTGCTCCGTACTCCTACATAACCGTTTTTAAAGGGAAATCTATACTTTCGTTTAAGCCAAATATGTTTATGCCTTAATTATAGTCCCAATATGGGATCCGAAAATATAATTCACATAATCTTTATTACTTGGTAATTTTCTCTCAGTGAGTACACTCAACAAAAATTTACTTGGATCCAAAGATTTTGACCTTCCTTTAAGGATTTTGGTATTGATTCCGAGCCAAAGATGTGGGTTCTTTAAAATAAGGAAATTTTTTTGCGACCTATCTGGCTTTAAATCTAGGATTTATAAAATTAAAATTAGTATACAGATCTCATTTATTGAATTTTCATTATATTTTTCCGGTATATTAATAAAGCTATTCACGTACGAACAAATGCCAGTTTAAAAAATCCAAATTATGACGAAATATTTTCTTAATTCCAAAAAACAAATTAAACCAAAGATGCTAAATCCTCAAAATAGCCTATATTTGAAGCGTTTTTATCTTAAATCTAAAGATTCAATATTTCAGTTAATTTAAGGGCGTTTTCTTTAAATCAAAAGTGTGTTTCTTTACTTTAAGGAAAATTTGCCTTAGTTTAAAGACAATCAACTTTAACGAAGGGACCCAAAAAAAAAGTGAACCCACCATGGAAGAAAATATAGGTTTATTTTAGAAAATTTTAACTAAAATAGTTTTCTAATTGCAACATGTTACAAATAAGTTTATAATTTTTGTCAAATTGAAGAAAATTTATAAAAAATAATTAATTTTTTTCTGGTATGTAAGAAAATTTCATATGTTGAAGGAAAAAATTGGATTTAAAAATTGTTAAAATGTCTTTAGCGCTGTACGATGTTCAAGACAGGTACAATTTTAGTAAAATTTACTCATTTGAGAGAATTATGAACTCAATTTAAGCAAACTTCTGCCATATTAGGAAAATATGAACTAATTTATTTTTTAGTAAAATTGTGCACTATATTTGTATACAACTTTTTTTCTTATTTTTAGTTCACATCATTAAAGTTATCAAAAAATTATTCAAATAAGGAACATTTGCTCATATTGTGCAAAATCTAACTAAAATCAACTAATCTTCATGAACTAAAATAAAGTTTAGTTGGCATTAGAGCCCCTTTTTTCTGGGTGTAAATTTAATGAAAAAAATTTGTTTTTTGAAAAATTATAAAATTTCTTATAATTAATATTACATTATTTTAAAGAAATTTGTTTGTAAATAGTGTGTAAGTTGCGCATCCTAAAATTGCGTAATCTTTAATATCATGTAAATATTTTTTCAGTGTAGAAATACAAAAATTTTGAGTTATCTCTAAATGGGACATTCTGATGATCTATCAACCAGCAGGACCATTTAAGTGATACCATTGAAAATATCCTCTCAGCAGTCTTTAATGCGATTAGGCATGTAAATGGATTTGTCGGGCTGTGTGTGTGTATGCGAGACAAAAGGTGTGAAATGACAGGCAAATAAAGTTAACCATGTGATATATCACACATGCAATTCACACAACCCCCTACATATATACATATGTAGACTACTGAAAAAAAAAACACATACCGTCAAATATAAGTGTCCTGTATAAATTATATACATAAGTGGTTGTGAATAAATGCATAAGGAGGACGAGGGGATGAGTGTTACAGTTCGTTGTTTTTTGAGTTTTTTTTCTTTAACAAGGATTTATTGCTATGTTAATGTGATGATAACAACGCTTCGTAATCTGTCATCTGCATACAAGTGGTTACTCTTACCCTTATTGTTGGCCATACGATAATCCATGTATGAAGGAGTGCACAATAATTCCATGGTCTATATACATTCATCCGAAGATATCTATAATGCCCCCCAAAACGGAATTATTATAATATTGTTGAAGTTTTCTCTTTTTTTTTTTGCATGGTGCTATTCTACATACGAGTATACTATGTATGCAGACACTGTCTTTGTCAGTTACTGGGGCGTTGACACACAATGCCTTCCTAAATTAGACATGCGATTCACACAAATTTTGGCAGTATAAGCAACCGTAAATATATGATAAAATTGTAATTGGCTGAGATAAAGATTTTACGGAAATTTTTATATTTCATTACGTTACTATTTATAAATGGAGAAATATGCATGTATCAAATTTAAATAAATTAAATGGTTTTAACATTTTGCAAGAAAGTATTGTAAATAAGATGTACACTGAAAAAAAAAAGAATGGCGCTGTGATTATGGGCTCTATGAAAACGAGCCTAAAAATGACCCCAAAAACTAAAAGTTTTATACCAAAAACATTTTTTTGTTTTAAAGTTTTTATTTTGCAATAAAAAAATAATATTTGATAAAAAACAAGTATATACAGCAGTAAGTTCGGCCGAGCCGAATCTTAAATACCCACCACCATGAATCAAATATTAGGGTTTCCTTTGAAATTTCAGGGGGGCTTGAGGACAGATCAGGCAGACCAGTTCAACCAGTACACTTCACGAAGATAAATTTAAAAATTTTACCTATGAAGACTATATCAGATTCTGGATTTATTAGAACCATTTTTGTTTGAGTTTTAGAGGAATCATTAACATCTCTTGTAAGTGTGTAAGAAATAACGTCTTGATTTGAAATCTTAAATCTGTAGATTTCCCCCGAGAAGTAAAATCTGAAAAATTTTACATTGAGTTTCAAGCAATTTTCATGATCAGTGCGCCTTCCATACCCTCAAGAAGTGAAATCGGTCTATATGGAGGCCTTAGCAAATGGACCGATAAAAACTTATTCCGATACACGTTTTTGTGAGCCTTAAATACCAGAATATTTACAATTTCGGGCAAATCGGATAAAAACTACGGTTAATACAAAGTTAAATCGGGAGATCGTTCTTATGGGGGCTATACTAAAATATGGACCGATACTCACCGTTTTCGGCACACCTCTTTATGGCCCGAAAATACCTCTAGATTTTCAATTTCAGGCAAATTGGATAAAAACTACGGTTTCTATAAACCCAAGACCCCAAATCGGGAGGTCGGTTTATACGGGGACCATACCAAAACATGGACCGTTGCTCACCATTTTTGGCACACCTCATTATAGTTCTAAAATACTTCTAGATTTCAAATTTCAGGTAAATTGAATAAAAACTGCGGATTCTAGAAGCCCAAGAAGTAAAATCGGGAGATCGGTCTATATGGGGGCTATACCAAACCATGCGCCGATACTCACAATTTTTGGCACACCTCTTTATGGTCCGAAAATACCTCTAGATTTCCAATTTCAGGCAAATTGAATAAAAACTACAGTTTGTATAAGCCCAAGAAATAAAATTGGGAGGTCGGTCTATATGGAGGCTATACCAAAACATGGACCGATACTCAACATTTTTGGCACACCTATTTATGGTCATAAAATACCTCTAGATTTCAAATTTCAGGCAAATTGGATAAAAACTACGATTTCTATAAGCCCAAGACCCAAACTCGGGAGGTCGGTTTATATGGGTACAATATCAAAACCTGGACCGATATAGCCCATCTTCGAACTTGACCTGCCTGCAGACAAAAGACGTGTTTATGCAAAATGTCAGCACGATTGCTTCATTATTGAAGACTGTAGCGTGATTACAACAGACAGCGAGACAGACAGACAGACGGACATGGTTATATCGTCTTAGAATTTCTCCCTGATCAAGAATATACATAAAAAACATCAACACTTTATACATAAAGTGTTGAAAAACATGTTCTATATTTGCACGATTTTTTGCTTTGTAGTCAAGATTCAAAAAAGACAACATATTTAAAGACAATTTCATTAAATTTAAAGATTTTTTCTGAATTATTAAAGTCAAGTTGACCTTAGCCCAAACATTTTTTCTTTCATCTTATGATACCCATTTTAAATGAAATCACTTAATTATAAGAACAATACGACTTCTTTGAAATGTTTATCGGCTTTTTGGACAAGGAAAAAACTTAATATTAGAAAAATGCGTCTTCTATGCTAAGCAAAATTTGCATTCGTATTTTAAATACATGAAATCTTTGACCTCACAACAATATTTTTTTTAGTGTGGATAGTGTGTTGGCTTACAAACTGAATGGTCCTCGGTTCGATTCTCCGTCCAGGCGGAGAACAACATTGTATGTATTAAGGCCGGTACTCTGTTCTAGTTTGGCGTTGAAACTCCATATAAAACCAAAAAATGCGAAAAACTAGCGAAATTTTTTCCATTTGTGGTACTTTGTTTTTTCGAGTTGAAAAACTGACGCTTATAGCATGGCACCATTTGCAATGTGAATTAAGAAATAATTTATTTATTAAAACTATTTGTGTGGGTTTATAACGCAAACACGGATCATATTTTTGTTCCGAAAATATACAAGGGATCAAAGGAATAGCAGATCAATTGCCCAAGGAAAAATAAAATGTTAATTTTGTAATAGCAAGCAGCAACCACCAACTTAATTCAATATCGCTTCCTGTTAAATAGCGCTCCCTGTTACCTAAATAAACACCGCTTTCTATGTGCGAAATAATGGTTTCTATAAAATTTTTTCGCAAGAATGAACATAGTACCAGCCTTTACAGAAAAAAGTGCTAAGAACTGAAAAATCTCTTTTTTTAACACAATCTTCTTTGGGAGACAAGCATATAATACTTTTGGGCTCAACATGCTTCGAAACATGTAATATGTTCACATAAAACAAACATAACGGCCGTAAGTTCGGCCAGGCCGAAGCTTATGTACCCTCCATCATGGATTGCGTAGAAACTTCTTCTAAACACTGCCATCCACAATCGAATTACTTCAGTTGCGGTAACGCTTGCCGATGGCAAGGCATCTTATAACCTCCCAACACCATCTTCTAAATTGTATGACAAAATTATCTATAGAAAGAAAATTTTGACAAAAATTTCTACAGAAATAAAATTTTAACAAAATTTTCTATAGAAATAAACTTTTGACAAAATTTTCTATAGAAATAAATTCTTGGAAGATTTTTTTTGGCTCGTGTGGCAACCATGATTATGAACCGAATAAAATTTAAACAAAATTTTCTATAGAAATAAAATTTTGACAAAATTTTCTATAGAAATAAAATTTTGACAATGATGAAAATTTTATTATGAACCGAATAATATTTTAACAAAATTTTCTCTAGAAATAAAATTTTGACAAAATTTTCTATAGAAATAAAATTGTGACAACATTTTCTATAGAAAAAAATTTTGGTACATTATTTTTGGCTCTAGTGGCAACCATGATTATGGACCGATATGGACCAATTTTTGTGTGATTGGACCAATTTTGGTATGGTTGTTAGCGACCATATACTAACACCACGTTCTTAATTTGAACCGGCTCGGATGAATTTTGCACCTCCAAGAGGCTCCGGAGGTCAAATCTGGAGAACGTTTTATATGGGGGCTATATATAATTATGGACCGATATGGACCAATTCTGGCACGGTTGTTAAAGATCATATACTAACACCAAGTTCCAAATTACAACCGGATTAGATGAAATTTGCTTCTCTTGGAGACTTCGCAAGCCAAATCTGGGGATCGTTTTATATGGGGGCTATATATAATTATGAACCGATGTGGACCAATTTTTGCATGGTTGTTAGAGACTATATACCAATATCATGTACCAAATTTCAGGCGGATCGGATGAAATTTGCTTCTCTTTGAGGCTCCGCAACCCAAATCTGGGGATCGGTTTATATGGGCGCTTTATATAATTATGGACCGATGTAGACCAATTTTTGCATGGTTGGTAGAGACCATATACCAATACCATGTACCAAATTTCAGCCGGATCGGATGAAATTTGCTTCTCTTAGAGCAATCGCAAGCCAAATTTGGGGGTCCGTTTATATGGGGGCTATACGTAAAAGTGGACCGATATGGACCAATTTTCGCATGGTTGTTAAAGACCATATACCAACACCATGTACCAAATTTCAGCCTGATCGGATGAAATTTGCTTCTTTTAGAGCAATCGCAAGCCAAATTTGGGGGTCCGTTAATATGGGGGCTATACGTACAAGTGGACCGATATGGACCAATTTTTGCATGGTTGTTAGAGACCATATACCAACACCATATACCAAATTTCAGCCGGATCGGATGAAATATGCTTCTGTTAGAGGCTCTACAAGCCAAATCTGAGGGTCCCTTTATATGGGGGCTATACGTAAAAGTGGACCGATATGGCCCATTTTCAATACCATCCGACCTACATCGATAACAACTACTTGTGCCAAATTTCAAGTCGATAGCTTGTTTCGTTCGGTGTGTTAGCGTGATTTCAACAGACGGACGGACGGACGGACATGCTTAGATCGACTCAGAATTTCACCACGACCCAGAATATATATATACTTTATGGGGTCTTAGAGCAATATTTCGATGTGTTACAAACGGAATGACAAAGTTAATATACCCCCATCCTATGATGGAGGGTATAATAATGTTTCGGCATAATAATAATGTATCAAATAATATATGTGCTTCCTGCAAAATATTTTTGGAACATATATATGTTAGAGAAGCGATATTTTATGAGGGTGTAACTATAGTATAAATGCCGACCAATTTTTGTGTGGTTCTTGGTAGGTCAGATACTCAAATTAAATATGGGAATCCGATATTTGCCAAAATCGACTAAACAACTTTAAACAAAAATGTCGATAAGTTGGCATTGGGTGAAAAAGGGAATACGATGAAAATATTTCTAAGTTTGAGAGTACGTGTAGACAATATAATTTATTTTAAAAATTACTTCAAACACTTTACATATGAGATGACTTTTGATGGTATAAAATGAACGAATATCGAAAATTTAAAAAACCAAAAATTCGTTAGACCAAATTCAAAAATTTCAGATTATACAGTCCTTGATTGCTTATTTGCTTAGTGTGATGGTTTTTTCATATCTGCGGTCAAATCGAATCTAATATTTTAAAGCCATATACAAAGAGGTAAACATCAAGTAAATAATCCCAACCTGAGATAAACAAACCCTTTTCGTTTCTATTCCATAGAGAGATCCCATTTGCGAAATGTCAATCACGTGTGGCTGCTGTTCTTCATCAATAGTGAAAGGATATGCATGGAATATTGATGTTGATGATGATAAATCGTAAGCCATACACATAAAATGTCAATCTGTTGATATTCCTAGTATTGTGAATGCAGCTTTTGAAGAGACCGGAGATTATCAATGGTGATGTTGATGATGATGATGATGGACCCCTACCAAGTTATTGGACAAATATTTGGCCAATGTCCTGAAAATATTTGATTATGAGTGGTAGTACAGATGTTAAACAAAACACCCACTTTTTTAGTTAAGCAGCACATGTATCGAAGTACTGAAGGATATCATATCCAAAGAATGGGAGTGTGGTTGGGTAGATGAGCATGAATAGATTCGAAATTTTTATTTTAATTGACATTTATGGTTTTTTTTGAAACCCTATTTTATAGTGATGTCAATAAAATTTCACCTGGATTGAGTGATTGATTATTTGATAAAATCGGATTTTTACTCAAAGCCGGTACTATAAGCTTATCTGACCATCCTCGTATATCTACATTGATGTGTAGACCAAATTATTTAATTGTGCAGAGTATATCGAACTAAAAGAAAACCATAACGCATAAAACATTTTTAATACAATTTCACGGCCAATCTGTTTACTTTGTTATTTTTTTTTGCAAAGTTTTCTTGAACCATCCATCACATGGGAGTACACACTCGTAGACACATTCAAATAAATGTATGTTTCTATAACCAAAAACTAACCGAAATAGCCATTTATTTTGCATTTGTTACACTTTGACCACCAAAAGTGTTATTTAAACTTTTGTTGTGATAGTGATGTGTCTGAGTTCGTGGCTTGTAATCACGGTTGCCACTCGTGTCAAAAATAATCTACCAAAATTTTAAGAAATTTACCAAATATCTACCAAACATAACAAACCAACATTCTATTTCTATGGAAAATTTTGTCAAAGTTTTATTTCTATAGAAAATTTTGTCAAAATTTTATTTCTATAGAAAATTTAGCCAAAATGTTATTTCTACAGAAAATTTTGCCAAAATTTTATTTCTATAGAAAATGTTGTCAAAATTGTATATCTATAGAAAATTTTGTCAAAATTTTATTTCTATAGAAGATTTTGTCAAAATTTTATTTCTATAGAAAATTTTGTCAAAATTTTATTTCTATAGAGAATTTTGTCAAAATTTTATTTCTATAGAAAATTCTGTCAAAATTTTATTTCTAAAGAAAATTTTGTCAAAAATTTATTTCTATAGAAAATTTTGTCAAAATTTTATTTCTATAGAAAATTTTGTCAAAATTTTATTTCTATTGAAAATTTTGTCAAAATTCTATTTCTATAGAAAATTTTAACAAAATTTTATTTCTATAGAAACTTTTGTCAAAATTTTATTTCTATGGAAAATTTTGTCAAAATTTTATAACTATAGAAAATTTTGTCAAAATTTTATTTCTATAGAAAATTTTGTCAAAATTTTATTTCCAATGAAAATTTTGTCAAAATTTTATTTCTAAAGAAAGTTTTGTCAAAATTTTATTTCTATAGAAAATTTTATTAAAATTTTATTTGTAAAGAAAATTTTGTCAACATTTTATTTCTAAAGAAAATTGTGTCAAAATTTTGTTTCTATAGAAAATTGTGTCAAAGTTTTATTTCTATAGAAAATTTTGTCAAAGTTTTATTTTTATAGAAAATTTAGTCAAAATTTTATTTCTGTAGAAAACTTTCTCAAAATTTTATTTCTATAGAAAACTTTCCCAAAATTTTATTTCTATACAAAATTTTATTTCTATAGAAAATTATGTCAAAATTTTATTTTTATAGAAAATTAAGTTACATTTTTATTTTTATAGAAAATTTAGTCAAAATTTTATTTCTATAGAAAATTTTGTCAAAATTTTATTTCTATAGAAAATTTTGTCAAAATTTTATTTCTATAGAAAATTTTGTCAAAATTTTATTTTTATAGAAAATTTTGTAAAAATTTTATTTCTATAGACAATTTTATTAAAATTTTATTTCTAAAGAAAATTTTGTCAAAATTTTATTTCTAAAGGAAATTGTGTCAAAATTTTATTTCTATACAAAATTTTGTCAAAATTTTATTTTTATAGAAAATTTAGTCAAAATTTTGTCAAAATTTTATTTCTGTAGACAACTTTCTCAAAATTTTATTTCTATAGAAAACTTTCCCAAAATTTTATTGCTATACAAAATTTTATTTCTATAGAAAATTATGTCAAAATTTTATTTTTATAGAAAATTAAGTTACATTTTTATTTTTATAGAAAATTTAGTCAAAATTTTATTTCTATAGAAAATTTTGTCAAAATTTTATTTCTACAATTTTATTTTTATAGAAAATTTTGTAAACATTTTATTTCAATAGAAAATTTTGTTAAAATTTTATTTCTATAGAAAATTTTGTCAAAATTTTATTTCTATAGAAAATGTTGTCAAAATTTTATTTCTATAGAAAATTGTATTAAAATTTTATTTCTAAAGAAAGTTTTGTCACAATTTTATTTCTAAAGAAAATTTTGTCAAAATTTTATTTCTATAGAAAATTTTGTCAAAATTTTATTTCTATAGAAAATTTTGTCAAAATTTTATTTCTATAGAAAATTTTATCAAAATTTTATTTCTATAAAAAATTTTGTCAAAATTTTATTTCTATAGAAAATTTTGTCAAAATTTTATTTCTATAGAAAATTTTGTCAAAATTTTATTTCTATAGAAAATTTTGTCAAAATTTTATTTCTATAGAAAATTTTGTCAAAATTTTATTTCTATAGAAAATTTTGTCAAAATTTTATTTCTATAGAAAATTTTGTCAAAATTTTATTTCTATAGAAAATTTTGTCAAAAAATTTTTTTTCTATAGAAAATTTTGTCAAAATTTTATTTCTGTAGAACATTTTGTCAATATTTTATTTCTATAGAAAATTTTGTCAAAATTTTATTTCGAAAGGAAATTGTGTCAAAATTTTATTTCTATACAAAATTTTGTCAAAATTTTATTTTTATAGAAAATTTAGTCAAAATTTTATATCTAAAGAAAATTTTGTCAAAATTTTATTTCTTATATTATGGATGTTTTTATTATATTCGACCTGCATATAGATTTTCCAATTGATAATTGTTGATAAAAACGAGCTCGAGGTCTGGTTTTTATCAAATTTTTTTTCTAAAGAAAACTTTCTCAAAATTTTATTTCTATAGAAAACTTTCTCAAAATTTTATTTCTATACAAAATTTTATTTCTATAGAAAATTTTGTCAAAATTTTATTTTTATAGAAAATTAAGTTACATTTTTATTTTTATAGAACATTTAGTCAAAATTTTATTTCTATAGAAAATTTTGTCAAAACTTTATTTCTACAATTTTATTTTTATAGAAAATTTTGTAAACATTTTATTTCATTAGAAAATTTTATTAAAATTTTATTTCTATAGAAAATTTTGTTAAAATTTTATTTCTATAGAAAATTTTGTCAAAATTTTATTTCTATAGAAAATTGTATTAAAATTTTATTTCTAAAGAAAGTTTTGTCACAATTTTATTTCTAAAGAAAATTGTGTCAAAATTATATTTCTAAAGAAAATTTTGTCAAAATTTTTTTTCTATAGAAAATTTTGTCAAAATTTTATTTCTATAGAAAATTTTGTCAAAATTTTATTTCTATAGAAAATTTTGTCAAAATTTTATTTCTATAAAAAATTTTGTCAAAATTTTATTTCTATAGAAAATTTTCTCAAATTTATATTTCTATAGAAAATTTTGTCAAAATGTTATTTCTAAAGGAAATTTTGTCAAAATTTTATTTCTATAGAAAATTTTGTCAAAATGTTATTTCTAAAGGAAATTTTGTCAAAATTTTATTTCTATAGAAAGTTTTGTCGAAATTTTATTTCTATAGAAAATTTTGTCAAAATTTTATTTCTATAGAAAAGTTTGTCAAATTTTATTTCTGTAGAAAGTTTTGTCAAAATGTTTTTTCTATAAAAAATTTTGTCAAAATTTTATTTCTATAGAAAATGTTGTCCAAATTTGTTTCTATAGACAATTTTGTCAAAATTTTATTTCTATAGAAATTTTTTCAAAATTTTATTTCTAAAGAAAATTTTGTCAAAATTTTATTTCTATAGAAAAATTTTTCAACAGTTTATTTCTATAGAAAATTTTGTCAAAATTTTATTTCTGTTGAAAATTTTGTCAAAATTTTATTTCTATAGAATTTTTTGTTTTTAATTTTATTTCTGTAGATAATTTTGTCAAAATTTTATTTCTCTAGAAAATTGTACCTCTTAAAAAATTTTATTTCTATAGAAAATTTGGGAGCCACCGTGGTGCAATGGTTAGCATGCCCGCCTTGCATACACAAAGTCGTGGGTTCGATTCCTGCTTCGACCGAACACCAAAAAGTTTTTCAGCGGTGGATTATCCCACCTCAGTAATGCTGTTGACATTTCTGAGGGTTTCAAAGCTTCTCTAAGTGGTTTCACTGCAATGTGGTACGCCGTTCGGACTCGGCTATAAAAAGGAGGTCCCTTGTCATTGAGCTTAACATGGAATCGGGCAGCACTCAGTGATAAGAGAGAAGTTCACCAATGTGGTATCACAAAGGACTGAATAGTCTAAGTGAGCCTGATACGTCGGGCTGCAACCTAACCTTCTATAGAAAATTTGGTCAAAATTTTATTTCTATAGAAAATTTTCTCAAAATTTTATTTCTATAGAAAATTTTGTCAAAATTTTATTCCTATAGACAATTTTCTCAAATTTTTATTTCTATAGAAAATTTTGTCAAAATGTTATTTCTATAGAAAATTTTGTCGAAATTTTATTTCTATAGAATATTTCATCAAAATTTTATTTCTATAAAAATTGTATTTCTATAGAAAATTTTGTCAAAATTTTATTTCTATAGAAAATTGATGTATTTGGAGAGGTATATTTTGCAAAATCTACCAAAACATTAAGAATTCTACCAATCTACCAAACAGTAAAAAATTTACCATTTTTGGTAGAATTCTACCAACTGTGGCAACCTTGCTTGTATTGTGTAGGAAGGATTCATCGTCGATTTGTTTATGGTGATGACATTTGACAGTTGACATTTTGTATCATTAATCTTGGAATGCATAACCATTCATAGAGTACATAGAGGAATGTCGTAAATTTAACACGCAGACAAAACATGTGTCATTCTGGCAGCACGCATACTGAATGACCAGCAGGATAAACATAAAAGCACTTGTGATATACTCTCGTGTTTTTTTTTTTTTTTTGTTTTCTTTGAACTCATCTAGTCAATTTCATGACATTTTCAACACATATTGGTGTCGAGAACATATCTGATATATAATGTTTATCGTCGCGTGTTTTTTGTATTCATTTGGTCAAGTTGTGAAGATAGGAGGTTACACCAAAAACGAGGAAAAATGTGCTATGTGAACAAAATGCAATTTTTTTCCTGTGATACATCACAGATAAGAATTTTACGACAAAATTTTTTTTGCGATATTTTTATATTTTTAGTGCTACTCAAATCGTTTGCAACGCTATTTATTTCCAGTTAAAAAGAAATGGTCAATTTACTGAAAATAAAAATATTAGAATAACGAATAGAATGTAAAGCTTTTGTTTATTAATTCATCTTTAACGATCTTGGAACATAAGGCAGTTAAAGACAATGTTTTTTTTTGTATAAAATACCAAAAGGTATTGCTTCTTTAAAATAAGGACATTTTTATACCCACCACCATAGAATGGTGACGGGGGTATAATAAGTTTGTCATTCCGTTTGTAACACATCGAAATATCGATTTCCGACTATATAATGTATATATATTCTTGATCAGGGAGAAATTCTAAGACGATGTCCGTCTGTCTGTCTGTCTGTTGTAATCACGCTACAGTCTTCAATAATGAAGCAATCGTGCTGAAATTTTGCACAAACTCGTCTTTTGTCTGCAAGCAGGTCAAGTTCGAAGATGGGCTATATCGGTCCAGGTTTTGATATAGTTCCCATATAAACCGACCTCCTGATTTGGGGTCTTGGGCTTATAGAAATCGTAGTTTTTATCCAATTTGCCTGAAATTTGAAATCTAGAGGTATTTTATGACCATAAAGAGGTGTGCCAAAAATAGTGAGTATCGGTCCATGTTTTGGTATAGCCCCCATATAGACCGATCTCCCGATTTTACTTCTTGGGCTTATAGAAACCGCAATTTTTATTCAATTTACCTGAAATTGGAAATCTAGAGGTATTGTAGGACCACAAATACGTGTGCCAAAAATTGTGAGTATCGGTCCATATTTTGGTATAGCCCCCATATAGACCTATCTCCCGATTTTACATCTTGGGCTTATAGAAACCGCAGTTTTTATTCCATTTACCTGAAATTGGAAATCTAGAGGTATTGTAGGACCACACATACGTGTGCCAAAAATTGTGAGTATGGGTCCATGTTTTGGTATGGTCCCCATATAAAACGACCTCCCGATTTGGGGTTTGGGCTTATAGAAACCGTAGTTTTTATCCAATTTGTCTGAAATTGGAAATCTAGAGGTATTTTAGGACCATAAAGAGGTGTGCCGAAAGTGGTGAGTATCGGTCCATATTTTGGTATAGCCCCCATATAGACCGATTTCCCGATTTTACTTCTTGGGCTTCTACAATCCGAAGTTTTTATCTGATTTGCCTGAAATTGGAAATCTAGAGGTATTGTAGGACACAATAATTATGTGTGCCAAAAATTGTGAGTATCGGTCCATATTTTGGTATAGCCCCCATATAGACCGATCTCCCGATTTTACTCTTGGGCTTATAGAAACCCCAGTTTTTATTCAATTTACCTGAAATTGGAAATCTAGAGGTATTGCAGGACCACAAATACGTGCGCCAAAAATTGTGAGTATCGGTCCATGTTTTGGTATGGTCCCCATATAAAACGACCTCCCGATTTGGGGTCTTGGGTTTATAGGAACCGTAGTTTTTATCCAATTTGTCTGAAATTGGAAATCTAGAGGTATTTTAGGACCATAAAGAGGTGTGCCGAAAATGGTGAGTATCGGTCCATATTTTGGTATAGCCCCCATATAGACCGATTTCCCGATTTTACTTCTTGGGCTTCTACAATCCGAAGTTTTTATCTGATTTGCCTGAAATTGGAAATCTAGAGGTATTGTAGGACACAATAATTATGTGTGCCAAAAATTGTGAGTATCGGTCCATATTTTGGTATAGCCCCCATATAGACCGATCTCCCGATTTTACTCTTGGGCTTATAGAAACCCCAGTTTTTATTCAATTTACCTGAAATTGGAAATCTAGAGGTATTGCAGGACCACAAATACGTGCGCCAAAAATTGTGAGTATCGGTCCATGTTTTGGTATGGTCCCCATATAAAACGACCTCCCGATTTGGGGTCTTGGGTTTATAGGAACCGTAGTTTTTATCCAATTTGTCTGAAATTGGAAATCTAGAGGTATTTTAGGACCATAAAGAGGTGTGCCGAAAATGGTGAGTATCGGTCCATATTTTCGTATAGCCTCCATATAGACCGATTTCCCGATTTTACTTCTTGGGCTTCTAGAATCCGAAGTTTTTATCCTATTTGCCTGAAATTGGAAATCTAGAGGTATTTTCGGGTCATAAAGAGGTATGCCGAAAACGGTGAGTATCGGTCCATATTTTAGAACGATCTCCCGATTTAACTCCTTGGGTTTCTAGAAACCGTAGTTTTTATCTGATTTGCCTTAAATTGTAAATATTCTGGTATTTTAGGCTCACAAAAACGTGTATCGGATTAAGTTTTTATCGGTCCATTTGGTAATGCCTCCATATAGACCGACTTCACTTCTTGAGGGTGTAGAAAGCGCACTGATCATGAAAATTGCTTGAAACTCAATGTAAAATTTCCAGATTTTACTTCTACAGATTTAAGATTTCAAATCAAAACGTTATTGTATAATTTTCTTGCACACTTACAAGAGATGTTAATGATTCCTCTAAAACTCAAACAAAAATGGTTCTTATAAATCCAGAATCTGATATAGTCCTCATAGGTGAAATCTTTAAATTTATCTTCGGGAAGTGTCCTCAAGTCCTCAAGCCCTCCTGAAATTTCAAAGGAACCCCTAATATTTGGTTCATGGTGGTGGGTATTTAAGATTCGGCCCGGCCGAACTTACTGCTTTATATACTTGTTAGGTAGTTATTTTGCTTCAAATCTAGACTGTCGAATTTTGTCGATATGTAAACAAAGCTATTCACACTGAAAATAATATTGACCTTAAAGCCGGTACTCTGTTCGGTTTTCGCGTTGAAACTCCATACAAAATTAAAAAATGCGAAAAACTAGCGAAATTTTTCCATTTGTGGTACTTTGTTTTTTTCGAGTTGAAAAACTGACGTTTATAGCATGGCGCCATTTGCAATGTGAATTAAGAAATAATTTATTTATTAAAACTATTTGTGTGGGTTTATAACACAAACACGGATTATATTTTTGTTCCGAAACTATACAAAGGATCAAAGGAGCAGCAGATCAATTGCCCAAGGAAAATAAAATGTTAATTTTGTAATAACAAACAGCAACCACCAACTTAATTCAATATCGCTCCCTGTAAAATAGCGCTCCAAGTTACCTAAATAAACACCGCTTTCTATGTGCGAAATAATGGTTTCTATAAAAATTTTTCGCAAGAATGAACATAGTACCGGCCTTAATATAAAAGATTATGTCACCTAAATTGTAGGACGCTTAATTTACACAATATTAAGTACAAATTTCAGATAATTTTAATTAAAAGAATTTGTACACAAAGAAAATTTCATTAAAATGGAGCCAACGAAAATTTTTCATTGACGTAACGAAAAATTTTCATTAATACAATCACCCTTATTCTTGAAGTCGCTCTCGCCGTCGCTTTTTGTCGCTTTTCGTCTGTCGCCACTGATTGGTAATCCGTTCGTCAATATATTCTGCTATCGATGAAAATCGGTATTCCTGGTGTCGCTTTTTGTCGCCGTTAAATTTACCAGCGACGAGTTTAGTGATTAATTTTTGAAGAAGTTATTTAGACACCTTGGTGCAATGGTAGCATGCCCGCCTTGCATACACAAAGTCGTGGGTTCGATCCCTGCTTCGACCGAACACCAAAAAGTTTTTCAGCGGTGGATTATCCCACCTCAGTAATGCTGGTGACATTTCTGAGGGTTTCAAAGCTTCTCTAAGTGGTTTCACTGCAATATGGAACGCCGTTCGGACTCGGCTATGAAAAAGGAGGTCCCTTGTCATTGAGCTTAACATGGAATCGGGTAGCACTCAGTGATAAGAGAGAAGTTCACCAATGTGGTATCACAATGGACTGAATAGTCTAAGTGAGCCTGATACATCGGGCTGCCACCTAACCTAACCTAGACTTTATTAATCGAACAATTGAAAAGTAAATTTAAAAAATTAAATTTTGTAAGAAGTAAAGTGACTAATCTTCAAAAATTACAAAAAATGAAAAAAGGAACTAGATATCAGCCATTAGATGAACTAGACTAACTCCAACGATTTAAAACCAATTGGAACAAATGGTTTGTAGTTCAATGCCTTTGGCCTTTAGAGACAAATGGTAAAAAAGAACACTGTACAATTAAAGTAAACGTGTTGATTTTCAATTACATTTATTTTTAATAGAAATCCTTCAAGGCCAAAGTATTTTATTTAGCACCAAACTTAGGTAACAATTGTGTCGAACTTTGAATGATCCTTGGACACATAATGTCAACGTCGTTCCAATTGTATATGCCGGATGTTGTTATTGTCCTAATGTAGATATGTAAATCATTTCCCGAGTCAAATTTATAATTTATTTTGATTTTCCAAGTCAATATTGTATTAAGGCCGGTACTCTGTTCGGTTTTCGCGTTGAAACTCCATACAAAATTAAAAAATGCGAAAAACTAGCGAAATTTTTCCATTTGTGGTACTTTGTTTTTTCGAGTTGAAAAACTGACGTTTATAGCATGGCGCCATTTGCAATGTGAATTTAGAAATAATTTATTTATTAAAACTATTTGTGTGGGTTTATAACACAAACACGGATTATATTTTTGTTCCGAAACTATACAAAGGATCAAAGGAGTAGCAGATCAATTGCCCAAGGAAAATAAAATGTTTATTTTGTAATAACAAGCAGCAACCACCAACTTAATTCAATATCGCTCCCTGTAAAATAGCGCTCCAAGTTACCTAAATAAACACCGCTTTCTATGTGCGAAATAATGGTTTCTATAAAAGTTTTTCGCAAGAATGAACATAGTACCGGCCTTTACAAACAAACTGCATTTTAAACGCAAATAATTAAAATTCAGTTTTGCACATCAGCTGATTGTTTTCTTTCACGATGATCCTTGTGCCATTGATCTCAGCGTCGTCGCCATTTTTGTAGTTTTGGAAGCTTTAACTGTCCTCGAATATATATCCACATTTTTTCCGCGTCAAATTAAATATTTTTTCTTGATTTTCCGACTTAGAATTGCGTCAGAAATAAAAATATTTTAAACCAAAAAAAATAAAATTCACTGAGTAGTTGTAAATTCCTTAATTAATTTGTTTAATTTTTATTTATTTATATATATAAATTTTTTTATTTAGTTTTTAGTTTTTTTATTTAGTTTGTATTATGTTATATCATTTTTTTATTTATTTTATTGAGTCTTTTTACTAACTTTTTATGTTAGTATTGCTGTGTTACTCACATATTCATGTTTTTCTTTTTACTTTTTTATTTTTTTTTTATTGTTCTTATTTTTTAATTTTTTAAATTGATAATTTAATTTATATTTTTTAATAGTTTTTTTTTCTTAATTTTAATAATTTATTTGTTGTTTTAATTATTGTGTATTTGTTTGTTTCAAATTCTGTTTAGTCACTTATTGATACTATTTTTGTTATTAATTTCTACTTTTTAAGCTCCTAATTTTTATAATTTGTAATTATTGCAGTGTTTGTGTAGTTTTGGAATCCGTATATGGCTTTGCAGCTTGGATTCGCCAAGAAAATAAATAAAAAAATTCTTTTTTTGCACATCAGCTGATTGTTTTCTAGTGATATCGGCCTTTTATTACCGAGTATTGTAATTGGTACAAAAAGTAATCGTCGTCGTCGTGGTCGCCGTCGCCACTTCGCAGGAATACCAAATGAATGACGAGACGACTTAAAAGCGACAGACGACAAAAAGCGACGGTGAGAGCGAGGGCGACTTCAGGAATAAAGCCTAGTACTAAGATCACGTTTTCACGCGAAAAACTGTTATACTCCATATAAAAAAGGTTAGCGCGGAATAAATGCGAAATCTTTGTTTTGAGCATTTTAAAGCAAATATTTATACAACCCTGGATTTTTCGCATGAAAAAATAGGCAGGTATATTATTTCGCATAAATAAGTTAACATCCCTTGGTTTGAGACCCTATTTACGGAGATATATGAAGATATTCGTTTTTCGCATAAACGAACTTAGTACTAGGCATAAGGGTGAATTTGTTTAGTGAAAAACGAGCTGTCAAAGATCTTTAGGTTTGAGCTTTGTACCCCCAAATCGACCTCAGGTCGTGGATAAAAGAGGAGAAACAGGAGCTCGATATCCACATTCTTGGCTACAATATCCCCACAGCCAAGAACCCTTATATTAACGAAACCCAATAATCATTCTAAGACAGTGAACACCACCAGAACATTGGATTTTTTTTTGGTGTAGAAATAGAACAACTTCTGAACGAGAGCAAATCTGTTAACAACCTCTTCTCTGCCCAAGCCAGTAAAATAATTTGCGGCAGTATCGGAAATACGTTAATTATACTTCATTCTACTATTCCGGTCCAAAAATCAAAAAAAAAATATTCAAACTATCAAATATTTGTGATATTTTTTTAATGTATTTTATTATAATTGACGAATAAAATAATAATAATGACTATCATTACGAGTTTTTCTAAAACTATAGAAATCTTTGCCATTACATTGATGCGTTTTATTTCATTTTTATTGCTAAATTTGATTTGTGTGTTTTTAACTTCAATTTAATTTCATGTATAGGGCCATTAGGCCACTACCAAACGGTCTACCCAAATGTTTAGATAAAGCAAGTAAACTTATAAGTAGTAAAAAAATACATATATAAATCATCACAAAATTATAGAAGACTGTCTTCATTTGGGTGGTGGTATAATGACGATATTGGTGGTGTTTATGGTATTGGTGATAACAACCACCACAGGATGTAGATGATAAATTAAACAAATTGAAAAATAATTTATAAAGCACAACTAGCAGTAAAAAGAATAGAAAAAAATCAACAACAACAAATGTTTTCACTGTGCTCAATTTGTTTTTGTTTTCCCAAACTCATATCATAAATTTGGAAGTTGCCAAAAAACGAGCCATAAATATTAAAATTTATTGATACATAATAGAAAAGAATAATGGTAAATGGAGGAGTTTTAGAAAAAAAGTTATGTTTCGTTACAATGAAAAGGAAAATAATAAAGCATAAATATGAATACTATAACATTTTTTTTTTAAATTAATTTCAACCAAAAAAAAGAAGCACAGCTATTTCATCAGAATGTTTTTGTTTGCTTTAATAGTAAATGTTCATTTGTTTTTGTTTTAGTAGATGTGATTACAGTATTATATAGAGAACTTGCTCCGCAAGTGGAATTTACAATTCTTTATCGAACAAGAATTCACCCAAAGCACCATGGTTGGTCATCATCTTCTTGAGGGTGCTCAATTTACCAGCCAATTCACGTTGACCGTGCAATTGTTCTTCCAAATAGACACCTGTCAAGTAGTCAACCAAATGATAGTAATTGTATTTCTTCTCACAGGTACTGATCAATTTGCGAATAGACTTGGTGACTTCAGTTTCCAATTTGAGGGCATCTTCCAAAGCTTCAGCACCGCTTTCCCATTCATCCTTGCTGACGGTCTGAAAACGAATAGAAGAGGAAAAAATGGAAAAATTAGAAATATTCAATTTATGATAGATTAAAAAATGTAGTCATTGTAATCTTGAACTATTATTTTTTTATTTAGTTCATTTTGATTTTTTTAATTAGCTTAAAAACATTTACTTATAAAATCTAATACTTACAGGAGTGGTAATCAAATCGGTGATGCTATCGGTCAATTGACCACGCATTGACAAGTATTCAATCAATTTGGAACCATGTTCACGTTCTTCCTTGGCAGATTTGAAGAACAAATCAGCAAAACCTGGACGATTGACGGTATCACGTGAAAAGTGGGCTCCCATAGCCAAATATTGGTAAGAGGCATGAATTTCCTTTTGGATTTGATTACGCATGGCAACCAAACAATCACCACGTAAATCAATCCATTCGGTAGGCAATTCAGGGTTGGCTAAGGAACCTAAAATACAAGAATGTGAAAATTCGAATTTAAAAGTTTGTATTTAGAAAACTATAAAACAAAAGTATATTTGATAATTAATGATTATTGAAAATTATTTCTTTACATAAAGTAATATTTCATGAGAAATTTTTACAAATTGCTTTAGATTATCGCCATATAAAAAAGAAATATTAAGGTATAGTTTTAAGTAAATTACCCAACAATAAAATAGTTAAGTAAGGCAATTGTCTAGCCCTACTAATGGTGGATTAACGTTTCTATCTGGTCTCAAATATGACTGTTTTGATATAATAGTCTAGTTCTTGCAATGATAAGATTACAAATTGACTTTGTTAACTTTGTCGATACATAATAAAATTACAATGGTTTTGGTTGACAACAAAAATAGTCCATTGTAAAATTCCCATAAAATGGTCATATGCCTTCCATATGTTAAAAACTTATTGAACCCTTCTCTTACCCACATTCAGATAAAAATTTTCTTGATCTGTAGTCATTCCATTGTTTTGTCAATATCGATGGGTCTGGCTTGGCGTAGTGCGTCAAGTGATTTGCAAGTCTAAAGGCAATAGATGCCATTTAACATTAAGAGCATAAATGTTTTTTTTTACCATCACATGACTCATTTTTAAAGGAGCGATAACCGACTTCTTGAGAACATTCTAGTTCCTCTGGAATTTATAAGGTGATTTCTAATCTGATTTGAATAAAATTAAAAATTTATTTTAAGATTGGTTATACGTTCAATCTCATAGAGGTAGGGATACCTTTAGTTCGATATTTCGGGTAATTGACCGGACTGAGGATACATACTTGCGTCCGGCTACATTCCCTGACACCCATATTAGGTGATTTTCGGCCTGCTTAGTCGTCTCATAGAGATTTATGGCAGCATATATCCGTTTACGAATTGTACACAAAGTTCAAACGAATGTATGGCGTAGCTACATATACATATAAAAAATCAAACCGATTATGACGAAATTTTCAGTATAATGACTCTAACATTTTTATGTATTTTGTAATGTGCAGAATCTATGACGGGATTGGTTAAATGTATATTAGACCTGAACCCATCTCAAATAGGATTTCCACGTTAAGATTTATTTTCATAAGAAAATAATATCATTTTAATTTTTAAAACTATTTCAAAGTTGAATTGCAGAGGAAAATAACTTTTTAAAATAATTACCCCCATTTAATGATCATGTGGACGATGTTTTCGAAAACCATAGAGAAAATTGATTGCCAATTCAAGTTATTTTCAACAAACAATGACTCAAACATTTCTAAATTTCATCATAAGGGTAAATTACAGAAAAATATACCCATGTCATATGCCCTCCCCGTTGCGGAAGGAAAGTACAAAAATAACATAATTAGCTGTCATTATGATGAAAAGAAGGTAAATTCCCTCAATTAGACAAAGGCAATTTGAGACCGAGCCGACAATTAGAGCATAATAAAAAAAAAGTAGAATAACATCACAATGGAATCTTTATTCTAATGGTGAGAGGATCACAGTACAAAGTTTTTTTCTATTGGGGGAAAAAAGAGAACCTACTAAAATCTCTTTTTGTAGAGATCTTAAACTCTTTGAGAAAGAAGGAACATCAGCGTATATAGTTATTTGAAGACCGTGTGCAAAATGCAAGTTTTTCCCCTCAATGAATTGTTTTTGTTTTTTGTGAGACCCATCTTAATTGTTCTCGGAAATTCTAGAGAGAATAGTTCTCGTATATCGTTCTTTGTTGTGTGTGTTTTTTTGGCGGGTTCGTGTGAACTTTTCTTATCAGTTTGTGTTTTTCTTCATACCAGACGATATGAATCCACCACCACATCACTTTGTTTATATTTTTTTACATCATGGCTACAGCTTTGTTTTATTTATTTTTTTGTTTATTTCTGTATTGTTATTGTCTTCATAAGCCAGCCATGTGGTGTCATAGAATTTGTTTTTTGAATTGTTGTACATTTTTTTGCTGGGCTTTCAAAACAAAAAAACCATTACCCTAAGCCGTGTGCAAAACCATGTATGGGGAATAGAGTTCCTAGCAGAGCTAGATATGTAAGTGGGGCTTACAAAGAAAATGAAAACTTTGAATTACGATTTTTTAAGACAAAAAAGTTTTGACCATTTAAGTGAGTCAAAGTATTTGATGAATAAGAATTTAAAATCTATAAGATACATTTTGAAAAAAGAAATATAGAGACATAAAGCTTGCGATATACTATATACTGATTCCAAAGCTATATAGTTTTGAAAGATTTGTAGAGATTTGGAATATTGCGCAGAAAATGTATTGTGTTTACATCAAAATTAAAATTCTATATCAACCGATTCGTGCTTTATATGAAAAAATCACGTATATTATTGATATATACAGGGTCCAAAGTAATTTAAGTTCACTGACCATTATTATTATAGGAGATTATTTTTAAATGAAATGCAAAACCTCCACTAATTTTAATATAAAGCAATATACGCATAATGGTGAATCACAATTGATTCGCCATTTTTACATTGTGAAAATGTTAAAATTGTCTTGCAGGCAGTGGGATTTGTGTTCAATCCGAGACTCGTGACTCTTATGTGATGAGAATGGTCAAATTTTCAATTACTGCATTGTATAGAATAGGACCATCAATAGCGACTGTGGATGAAATTGTTTTATTGGTCCATTTAGAGGAAGAATTCGTCTCATTTGGGGAGGAAACGTGTTGCTTCACAACAACAATGCAACGTGTAGCAACTAAATGAAAACTTTCCATGAATTTAGCATCGAATAACTTTCGTATTCACCGTTTATTCCCCAGCTATTGACGAATATTTGCTTGGAAGAAATTGTAGTCGAATTAAGAGGTAATCGCCTAAACTGATTGTGCTTCATTAAAACAGAAATAAAAATTGAAGGTTAGAGAAAAATTTTATGGGTTTAATTCTAGTAGCATATGTATGTATCACCCTTCTTATAATCACTCAAACGATCTAGCTTTCCTCAATATCGTATTTAGACTAGCTTTCCGTCAAACAAAACTATGAAGTGCTTTTAAATGTCATACAACATTGGGGGTTCTACGTTTAAAAATCCTGTGGGGGCAAACAATTATTAACAAAATAATCATAAATTGATTTTGTGAAGTGCAGATCCTTCTTCTAGTAGTAGTAGAAATAGAATATTGAGAAATTACTTATGACATAAACGCTGGATATTTCTTTTTTTCCAGGAAGTCGACAAAATATACAACTATTTTTTGTTTTTTATTTTGGGAGAGGTCGTTTCTGAACAATTATTGACTTTGACCCAAGATCTGCTATCTGGAACCAGACTTTACGAATACCAAACCGTAGAATATTTAAACATGATGAGGTAGTAGATAAATAATATGAAATCAAAAAATGAGCTTAGGAAGACCTTGAAATATGGTTATAAAATCTATGGTTGCAAAGTTCAATTCACAATATCTACCAAAAAAAATCAATTCGAAATACAACAGCTATGAAATTTTAAATAAAAACAACAATGGGTGGTCTAACATAGTTGATATTGTAGTTTGGCATAAGGCCGTGTGCAAAAAAAGTACTATATGAGAGAAGTTGGGAAAGAACCCAGAATTCATATATTTACAATTACTCATTACAAGGCGAGATAACGCTAGGCAACCATGAGTAAATGAGTATTTTACAAGAGCGAATTTATGTTAATAAAATTTAAAATGCAATGCAATAAAACAATGCTCTTGTGATTCATATAACATACATGGGAAATGAATTTTTTAATTTCATATTTTTTTAAATAATTGCAAGAGGAAACAATACATTTGTTGGTAAATGTAAATTACATTCCAGAATAAAATGTGTGGTTTACTTGTGCTTCTGCTAATGTTAACATATAACATAAATATCCAGCAGCACTGTAACTTTGTAAATGAGCTTATGTTATACCGGTAATGTAAATAGCATGCAATGTTATGTTTTGCTATTTCTTTCCGATTCAACCCCAATATATTTTCTTTTATGACTCTCACTTTCATCATCAATTTACTTTTGTTACGAAATTTACTTCAAAACATAAAGAAGAAATAACGTTATGCAAAAAAAAATCGATGACCATACATAACGGTTGCATGGTGCTTGGTACCAAAGACAATTAAAGAAGAAGACATGAATTGGGCTTTGATAGTGTTAGTGCTAAGAACCAGAGATTAGCCCCATACTTGTAGGAAAAGCGTTTCGAACTTACTGGTTTGATACAGACAATTTTTATTTTACTATTTTCTCAAAAGTTCCTGCCAATTTCTGTGTCGTTTGCACTAAATTATTAATTAAATGTTTCATGAAGTGTTTTCGTTCTTTCAAAAGTTAAAAAAATTGCTAAAATAAGAGAATTAAGTTTTGTTACGAATGCAAAATGAAAAGAGAAACCGAAAAAAAGTTGCAACTTTTCATCGAACATGTATGGGGCTAATCTCTGGTTCTTGAGAAAAAAGAATAACAACATGCCCAATTCATGTCTTCTTCTTTAATTGTCTTTGCTTGGTACACAAAAACTGGTTTGTTATGATAAAGACCTATACTCAGGGTCAACTTGACCAGATTTGAATGACGTTATACAGTTGTTTTCGTAGATCGGAAATTATCAGAAAACAATATTGAAAAATAAAAATATTTAGAAGTCAAAAAGACAACAGAAATAAATATAAAAACAAAAATAAATTCTGAAATGTATAACAAAATAATGTTAATGATTTAACATTCTAGGTCTTAGGCGAGTTGTTATAAATTAACCCTCTCTTTCTCTCTGTAAACGAGAACTACTGCAATTTTGCTCTTTCTGTTGTTACATAGTATAGATGAGGAATGTTTTCTTTGTCTTGATTTGGTCATATTGATTTTTTGTTTTACAAAAGTTTCCATATAATGCGCATTTAAAAATAATTTAAAAACACTATTTTATTAAAATAAAAGTTCATGAGGTTACATTTTAGCTATACGTAGAAATACTTACATTTTAGTTCGGCGAATACAGCAGGGGCAACAACGGCCAAAACGCAGAATCCTACTAAGAATTTCATCATGTTTGCTTCTTCTTCTAATTTCTCTTATTGGAAAATCACAGTTAGAATTTTGGTATTATTTTTCACAAAATTGTTTAGTGTCCTCTTCTGAATGTCTCACTATGCTAAATGCACAAAAGAAAATGAATTGATTTGGTCAATTGTTCCACAATTAAATACGAAACACTGGCGACAATGATGAATTTCAACTTCACAATGTCTTCTTTTGTTGTTTTTGCTGTGTGGCTTATTACTTTGCCTATTCACGATATTCGGTGCTTGTCAAAAAACCTTTATACGCACTGGCATAGAAGGCGACAGATGACAATTGAGAAAGAAATCTGGTGTAGTACCTTTTTGACAATTGAAATCTTTTTGCTTTAATTTCAGTAATTCCCTCAATGCGAGGAGGAGGTTAATAATTTTATTTCTTTGTTGTTTTGCGTATACACTACGGCGAAACGTACGAATATGAACTGTTTAATATTGAGACGATGTTAAACACTTTTAAATAAGGCAGAGCGTAACTGTGCTATAGAAACCAAACACAAACACAAAGCCCCACAGCAAAAACAAAATAATCTCTGAATTTTGCTCTCTCTGTCGTTCTCTTCAAATTTTAGCTGCACTCATTCCCGCTAAGTTACGTTCGTAATCATATGTGGAAACAAAATAATAACAATTTTCTTATCTCTAACATTTACATAAAATTCAATATGTCGACTTCGTTCAATTGAAATTTGCTTGATAGATAATTTTCAAAGCGGCACGTTTAAAATATAGTTTTTAATTGCTCATCGGTAGCAAGTTATTGAAATGTATTTGAAATTGCACTCTGCACTGTGTTGTAGGAAAAATGCGTTTTCGTTTTCTCTTTGCAACATGCAATATGGCCTGTCATGGCGTCTTGTCGTAGGTTTTCTGATAGAGAAACAGCTGTTCGTTGTTATTGTGTGAGTTACGACAAATTCCCTTGTTTTTCTTAATCCACGAACAAAATCAATGTCTAGTAGAGTTGCCATGTCAGACATGATGTTATCTGGGTGATAACGAAATATATTAATAAAGCACACTTTTGAGGATTTTCTATTGTGCCAAATGCAAAATTTTAAACCACGTCACCGGTCAATATATGTAACGTGACTTCATTTAGTTCCATTAAAAGAATATTGTCATATTTTTATGATGAGATTTACCAACAGATATAGGATATCAATGGACGTATCATAGATGTCACTATATTTGAGGCGCCTTTAATTTATGGAATTACATATCAGAAACGTGATATTTTATACTCTGATTAGAATTTTTAGGCATAGTAACAAAAACTGGAAATGTTAAAGGGTTTCAGCTTACGTTGATTCACACAAATAAAATTTGTAGGACAGAAAAACGTCAAGGTAATTGTATGTACCTTGATACAGTAATGAAATACAGAGCGGTCTGTTTTTATTTCAGCTTAAAACCATTTGACTAAACTACAAATGTAGCTTAACCAACAGAAAAAATCCACTTTTAATCTCTTGCAAGTTTACGTTTTACTGGATTTTATGTTACAATAAGTTGGTAAAATATATTTTTATGTTAAAGGAGCTGTTCCTTTATTGTTTTTATGTTGTTTTAGATTTTTTTGTAATAAAAAGACCTCACAAATGTAAGCGACTTTATTGTGCAACCTTTTTTAAATATGCGACTTTTCAGCGGTAGTGCTGATATACACAGAAATATCAAGTGAAGAGTTTAAAAACGGAATGTTTTTATTTTCTCCTAAGTATGGAAACTATTCCCAAGTCACAAGAATGTGCACGCTCACAAAAAATCGCTTCTGTAACATATACTCCCAAACATATTTTGCTTCAAGCATATACATTTTTGGCTATTGCCCAAACATTTATATATAATATGTTTGAAAGCATATTGGTCTAAAAAATATATGTTTGGGTAGTCAATTTCCAAACATTTTGTATTTTTGCATCCAAATTCAATAATGTTGTCTTCCAAAAAACAATATGTTATTATGTGAACATATAATATGTTTGGAAGCATTTTGCACCCAAAAATATTAAATGCTTAAAAAAATTCTCCCAAACAATATTGTGCTCAAAATTTTATTTATTTATTTATATATTTACAATCATAATGAATTATGAAAATAAACAGGTAATATAGGTGCTAACAACATTGGTTTTCGACCTGAATGCTCAAAATTTTGTTTCTGCCCAATTGTATATTACCCCACATCTTTCTCACTTCCACGAGATTTTTTAGTTCTTTTTCTGTAATACAAACATTGTAGAAGAAATTATTCAATTGTATGATTTTTATACCCTTCACCACTACTGTGGTACAGGGTATAATAAGTTTGTGCATTTGTATGTAACGCCAAGAAGCAGTAATCATAGACCAACCTTTTAGTATACGGATCGGCTTAGAATTAAATTCTGAGTCGATTTAGCGATGTCCGTCTGTCTGTTGATGTATTTTTGTGTGCAAAGTACAGCTCGCAGTTTGAGTCCGATTGTCCCAAAATTTGGTACAGGGTCCTGTTTCGGCTCAAAGACGATCCCTATTGAAATCGGTTCAGATTTAGGTATAGCTGCTATATATATTTTTCACCGATCTGGTCATAATTGGCGTGTATATCAACCGATCTTCCTCAAATTCCGTACATCCGAATATTTTATGAGTCTCGAAAAACTTGCAAAATATCAACAAAATCGGTTCAGATTTAGATATAGCTCCCATATATAGCTTTCGCCCGATTTACACTCATTTGCCCACAGAGGCCAATTTTTTGCTCCGATTTAGTTGAAATTTTGCATAGGGAGGAGAATTGGCGTTATAACTATGCGTGACAAATTTGCTTGAAATCGGTTCAGATTTGGATATATCTCCCATATAAAGCTTTCGCCCGATTTACACTCATATGACCACAGAGGCCAATTTTTAACTCCGATTTAGTTGAAATTTTGCACAGGGAGTAGAATTAGCATTGTAGCTATGCGTGCCAAATTTGGTTGAAATCGGTTCAGATTTAGATATAGCTCCCATATATATGTTTTTCTGATTTCGACAAAAATGGTCAAAATACCAACATTTTCCTTGTAAAATCGCCACTGCTTAGTCGAAAAGTTGTAAAAATGACTCTAATTTTCCTAAACTTCTAATACATATATATCGAGCGATAAATCATAAATAAACTTTTTCGAAGTTTCCTTAAAATTGCTTCAGATTTAAACGTTTCCCATATTTATACCCTTCACCACTACTGTGGTACAGGGTATAATAAGTTTGTGCATTTGTATGTAACGCCAAGAAGGAGTAATCATAGACCAACCTTTTAGTATACGGATCGGCTTAGAATTAAATTCTGAGTCGATTAAGCGATGTCCGTCTGTCTGTCTGTCCGTCTGTCTGTCTGTCTGTTGATGTATTTTTGTGTGCAAAGTACAGCTCGCAGTTTTAGTCCGATTGTCCTAAAATTTGGTATAGGGTCCTGTTTCGCTTCAAAGACGATCCCTATTGATTTTGGAAAAAATCGGTTCAGATGTAGATATAGCTGCCATATATATTTTTCGCCGATCTGGTCATAATTGGCGTGTATATCAACCGATCTTCCTCAAATTCCGTACATCGGAATATTTTATGGATCTCGAAAAACTTGCAAAATACCAGCCAAATCGGTTCAGATTTAGATATAGCTCTCATATATAGCTTTCGCCCGATTTACACTCATTTGCCCAAAGAGGCCAATTTTTAACTCCGATTTGGTTGAAATTTTGCACAGGGAGTAGAATTAGCATTGTACCTATGCGTGCCAAATTTGGTTGAAATCGGTTCAGATTTGGATATATCTCCCATATATAGCTTTCGCCCGATTTACACTCATATGACCACAGAGGCCAATTTTTAACTCCGATTTAGTTGAAATTTTGCACAGGGAGTAGAATTAGCATTGTAGCTATGCGTGCCAAATTTGGTTGAAAACGGTTCAGATTTAGATATATCTCCTATATATAGCTTTCGCCCGATTTACACTCATATGACCACAGAGGCCAATTTTTAACTCCGATTTAGTTGAAATATTGCACAGGGAGTAGGATTAGCATTGTAACTATGCGTGCCAAATTTGGTTGAAATCGGTTCAGATTTAGATATAGCTCGCATATATATGTTTTTCTGATTTCGACAAAAATGGTCAAAATACGAACAATTTCCTTGTAAAATCGCCACTGCCTAGTCGCAAAGTTGTAAAAATGACTCTAATTTTCCTAAACTTCTAATACATATATATCGAGCGATAAATCATAAATAAACTTTTGCGAAGTTTCCTTAAAATTGCTTCAGATTTAAATGTTTCCCATATTTTTTTTTTACTAACAGTGTGTTCTCCCCTAGTACATTAGTCGACTTAAATTTTGAGCCTATAGATTTTGTAGAAGTCTATCAAATTCTGTCCAGATCGAGTGATATTTAAATGTATGTATTTGGGACAAACCTTTACTTATAGCCCCCAACACATTTGACGGATGTGATATGGTATCGAAAATTTAGATCTACAAAGTGGTGCAGGGTATAATATAGTCAGCCCCGCCCGACTTTAGACTTTCCTTACTGGTTTTTATTTTAATTTTACCTTTTGCCGGACGGGGATTCGAACAGCGGACCACACAGTTTGTAAGGATCAAAGAAGTAGCTGATCAATTGCCCAAGGAAAAATAAAATGGTAATTTTGTAATAACAAGCAACAACCACCAACTTAATTCAATATCGCTCCCTGGTAAATAGCGCTCCAAGCTACTAAACACATATATGTTTATAGGCTATTTCTAAATTAATATATGTTTGCATCCAAGCATATTATATTTAAAAACATTTTATGTCCCAAACATAATATGTTCTAACATATTAACATATATGTCCCAAACATGTTATGCTAGCTTATGAACATTATATGCTTGCACTCAAAAATATTGTGTTTAAAAATTTGTTTTCCAAACATATAATGTTTATAGCCAAACATATGAAGAACAGTCTTTTTCATCCGTGTGGACATGCGAACCATTACACTATTGTGGTTCATAATTGTACCACTGTGGTGAGTACATACTTTTGAAAGATCCTTATACCAACAGAAAAAATATCACCATAATATTCCAATTACAAAAAAAATTGATTAACTTCAAGTTTTTTCATTTAAAAAATTAATTGATTCTATTAACTTTTTAATCAAGATAGAAACATTAATTTAATGATTGAAAAATTCTAAATGTTGCGTTAGTGCTACGTTAGCTAACGAACTGTTAAACCGTACTATGGACATATCTTCTGATCATGCTTATATATTCCATATAGAAACTTAACTTCTGAAATTTTTTCAGTTAAAGTTAACTGGAGAGAAGATATTTGCAATTTAATTTCTGTTAATTGGCAGTTAAAGCCTAACGGAGCTACATAAAAATGACCGTATGTCAGTTAATAAAGTGATGTATTTTTTTTATTTAATTAGAAATGTATTTCAAACAAAAAATTTTTTTAGCCAACTAAAAACACCAAGTCAGTCAAGAAAGTAATTGAAAATTGTTGCGTTTTTAATTAAAAAATCAATTTCGATTAAATTTTTATTTAAGAAATAATTGAAATTAGCTAATGAAATGAATTAATTTTTTAACCAAGTATATTTTTGCGCCTAAATAAAACTGTGATTGATACTATCATTTTTGTGACTGAAGACATTTCAATTAAAAAATTAATTGGGTCAGAACAAAATTTTTTTGTGTGCCCCATTAACATTAGGCTCGAAATCTACTAAAAAGGATTTGAAATCCCTTTTTATAAGTCAAATGACAGTTGAATTCACAAAACGCAAAGTTTTTTTGAATCTTTATTTTGCTGACCGCTACAATACGTAATACGAAATTTTCACAAATTGTCTTCATCCATAAGGAATGTAATTTGTAAAAATGCCATGTCTAATGCTTAGTACTAAGTTCGTTTCTGCGAAAACCGAATATCTTCATCTATAGCTGAGTACTATGTTCAGTTTTCAAGCTGAAAACCAGCTTTTTTTCACGGTTACTTTTCTTAATTAATTAATTTAGAAATATAAAATGATTATCAATCAATTCATTGGATCTTTTCCATCCATTATTTGATAAGACTTGATAAAAATATAATAGTCTTCATAAATATTTTTGTACTTTTAATTTAGTGTTTTGGTGAAAAAACCGAACATAGTACTCACCTTATCTCTGTAAATAGGGTCTCAAACCCAGGGATGTTAACTTATTTATGCGAAATAATATGGCTGCCTATTTTTTTCGTGCGAAAAATCCAGAGTTGTATAAATATTTGTTGGAAAATGCTCAAAACAAAGTTTTCGCATTTATTCCGTGCTAACGTTTTTTATACGGAGTATACCAGTTTTTAGTGCGAAAACGTGATCTTAGTACAAGGCTTAAAGACGTATCGGTCGACAAGTTATTGGCAAATTAAAATTTTGCCTTAGACGAATTCGTATAAATATTCGTATATTATTGTTAAGAAATATTACCCATAAAGTAGAATTAAACGATTACAAACAATAGTGGAGACCCGTGGTCGTCTAAATGTTTTTCACATTTGGGAAGTCTCTAGTTTTGGGAGGTTTTCGTTTCTCAAAAGGTTAATTTTTATTTCAATTAATCTTACAAGCAGGGCTAAAGGCACATAACCAATTCCTACATTTTCAAACTCAAAGAAAATAGTTTCGCAGGTCTACCGAAATTACTCAAAATATAATCTGGAAGAAAACTATTTTCTGATTTCAATAACGTAATTGAATCAATCTTCTAATGAATTTTCTTCAATGGCAGAAATGAGAAAATCAATCACCGATGCCAACTAAGAAGTTGAAAAATATTTGAAATATGTTTAATGTACAGATATAAACAAACTTAAGATACAAAAAGAGAATTTCCCCACCTACGCAGAAAGCAAATACGTTTTGGATTCAATAACGAAATTGAATTAACTATTAATTGAGATTGCTTTAAACGCAGAAAGAATCGTCGACGTCAACGACTACCACAAGGATTAATTTCTAATAATTTTTAGACACGAATCAAAAAATAAGCTATAAGTAATTTTTAAAGCAACATAATGATGAAATTTGCAACATTAAAACCTTCTTATATAATAAAAAAAGAAATATATTATAAATTGTTCTAATCAATTAACCAACCAAAGAATAACTAGGTTAGGTTAGGTGAGGTGGCAGTCCGATGAATCAGGCTCACTTAGGCTATTCAATCCATTGTGATACCACATTGGTGAACTTCTCTCTTATCAATGAGTGCTGCTCGATTCCAATGACAAGGTACCTCCTTTTTATAGCCGAGTCCGAACGGCATTCCACATTGCAGTGAAACCACTTAGAGAAACTTTGAAACCCTTAGAAATGTCACCAGCATTACTGAGGTGAGATATTCCACCGCTGAAAAACTTGTTTGTGTTCGGTCGAAGCAGGAATCGAACCCACGACCTTGTGTATGCAAGGCGGACATGCTAACCATTGTACCACGCCCTCCCTAACTAACCACAATAGCAAAACTTTGAAAAGTGCAACTTGATTCCTTAAGTTTATTTTATTCTTATATTATGCAGAATGAATAATACAAAATTTTTATAGGAATTTATTAATAATTTTTTTATACTTATATAATGAATTTTCAAAAATATTTCTCCAAAACTGAAGTTTCATAAAACATATTGCTATACGAAAGAAATTTCTTATATCCATATACTGTCGGTAACGGGTGTAAGCACATCTTATATAAAGGTAAGTACTATGTTCACATTTCGCGTTGAAATTTTCGTGGTTACTTTATTAAAACACTTCAATATAAAGCAGATAAATTAACTCAATTGATGCGAAGGTTCTTTTGATTTTGACAAGACTACAGGAACAAGTTGGCTTTTTTTATAATTTTGATTATTTAAGGAAAAGTAATCACAAAAATGAAGTGGTTTTCAACTCGAAAACCGAACAAAGTACGCACCTTAAGAAAATTAAAAACACCATACCCTCGTTTTCTTACGAATAATAATTGCCTATAAGTAAAAAAACGCATATAAGAATAAAAATTGGTTATTTTACTCCTCTTAAAATAAAATTTTTCTTATAAACAATAATTGCACACATTAAAAAATGCAATGTGTTTTTTCTGACATTCTTATATTCGTTATGTGTAGTCTCTACGGAAATTTTTTAGAAGTTTGAATATGTATGTGAAATATATCATTGATTCGAAACTGACGTCATTTCCTGCGATGGTTAAAATTCTATGACACTCATTGAATGCTAATACCAATTGATGGACAATAAAATCAAAATATCCTACCCATCAAAAGCCCATACAGGGACGTTGACAACCCTAAACCCAAGAAAGCTAAACACACCAACAATGACCATTGATACTTGTAACGGTATGAGTCACAGAAGAGCACACCCCACCACAAAAGAAAACATAACGTCACATACATCAAGCGAACAAAATCACTGTAGTTCCCCAACAACAAAATCCAATGGTCGCCATATTGAATGAGAAACAACTGGAATGAGAGAGAACGAGAGCTAACAAGAGTGCAAAACAAAAGCAAATTGTCGTATGGGGATTTTAGGAGGAATACAAGTATCGATCCAATTCAAGTATAAACAGCAGTTTCAAAAAGTTAATTCAACGAGTCAGTAGCAGACATCAGAAAAAGCAAAATATAAACTAGCAGCACAAAGAATATTTCCAAAAAAGATTTACATTTCAATTTAAGAGGAATATAAAATGTAAGTTGGTTATAATATGGATTATGGGCTCACAACGCACCAAATTTATTGATAACAAATTACTATGGGGGTGGAGTGTTGAATAAAAGCATACAAATTTCCATTTAAATATAAAAAGCTAAAAGAGACAAGTCGTTATTCGTAAATTGAACATCAACGAAAACGCATTAGAGAAGCAAAACGAAAAACACAACCACAAAAAGTATGTTAATTGTGAATAAAGTGTTGCAAGTTTTGAGTTTATTCCTGGATTGTAAAATTTTGTGTTTATATTCAAATTAACTTGGCATTTCCAATCATTGACGAAAAATTTCTTTTGTGTTTTTTTTTCTCGAACTGTTTCTTATTTGTAGAAAAAATTTATAGTACACAACAAAGAAAAATAAGAACTACAACAACATGAAGTCATTTGTGGCCTTTGCTGTGCTCGCCGCTATTTGCGCCGTAGTCAAAACCGAAGAGGTCTGTCACAATAATGTGGTCAGAGCTTGCTCTTCTTCCACTCTCTCTGGTAAGTTTTTATTTTAATAACATTAATGTAAAAGACCTTTCCTGTTAGAACTTAACATATAAACCAACATGGTAATTGCTAAATGGCATTAACAGAGTAAAGTAATTAACAGAATATGTATAGCGTTGTAATAAATGTAAAATTTGTCATTACTGTGTAAGAGCAGGGTCCGTTAATGCTGTTTTTCATTATCATGTCTCTGTTATTAGTTCAATGTATTTTCATATTCTGATAATGTACATTTCCGGATGCTTTTTTCTATTTTCCATTCCAATTTTTTAATTAAAACAAAACAAATACAATCATTGACCAAAAACAAGCAATTACCGGAATGTTTGCTAGTGAAAGTAAGCATTTGTTTACAATTCGTTTTGTAGATTTCGTCATTAATTTTTTTTGTTTTGTACTGGGTGACAGTTACTTTTGCAGCCATTTTAACAAAGTCAATTCCCTATTTTATATGAATCCAATTTGCATTAAAGAAATACATGATTCAATCTTATTGCCGTTCTTGTTTAGCATTCAGGAAAGCAAGTATAGTAAAAAGGCCCCAACTAGAAAATTTGGGTAAGACCAAAAAACAAACTATAAGACAGTAGGACTAAACTACTCAAATATTTTCCCCTATTCGAGCTTAATCTTAATCCCTCGATATTGATAATTGAACTGCCAAATTCCAGAGTTCCAAATCCGACTTTTAATTTTTTTTTGCAAGCTTCAAATTGGTTATTGGCAGTTCTTTCTATAAAGTACAAAATTGAAATGGATTTCAAAATAAATTTGAAGTCGGTCTTCCATTTATTTAAAAATGATTTTCATTGGCGCAATCTATCCTTGTCTCGGCCCCGTAGACATGCATTTCGGAGTAACTCTACCGTGTGATTCCGCAACGGTATCTGGTGTAAGTCCGTGGGGTTAACTGGACACGAAAGTTGATGCCTTGCGATCTTAGGTGATTGATTACTTTGCCTGTATTCATGTAGTATTTTTGAGTTCCGGAGTGCAACATAGCTGATCAAATACCCGATATCCCTGACCGAAGGTGCGAATGACTGCTGGTCTCTCCATCCAGTATTCTCTCATTGTAACTTTGTTCGATGTACGATATTTTCCACCTGCTCAACTCTGGTGTTTCGATATTCCTTAACTGCGAATACCTTTCAAATGTCGTACTACTGACAAGCTCAGACCTTGGGTGTCCCCAAATTCTGTCAAACAATATCCTTGATGTGGTCATGGGTAATAGGTATTCAAATTTGTCGACAACAATCAAATGGCCTTCATAATATTTGCATCTAAAAAAATTACGAAACGCAAATTGTATATATTTCGATCGATTGAAACTGCATTTTCGTATTAACCTAAGGTCAACTTAGATTGATAATGACAATATAATAAATAAGCAGTTCTACGTTTCCAAACAAAAGAGCGGAGCGGAATTGGGTTTTATTTTGTCTATGAAGTAACTGTCGCCAATCGTTTTAGTTTTTCACTTCCCTATAAACTTGCATTTTTGTATAGAACTAAACCGTTTTTCTTTTACTTTTTTAATTTTTATTTATTTATTTTTTTCTATTCCCTCCATTTAGGTCCTTCCATCTGTAATGCCCGTTATGGTGGTATTGATCATGTTGAACCCGAGATCCAAGCCTATGTTAACTCTCAATTGACCAAATCCTATGAATACTTGTTGTTGGCCACCTATTTCAATTCCTATCAAAAGAATCGTCCCGGTTTCAATAAATTGTACCAAGGCCTATCCGATCGTTCATTCGATGATACCATTGATTTAATCAAGAAATTGACCAGCCGTGGTGGACGTGTTAACTTCAATACCGTACATGAAAGCCCTGCCTCTGTATCGAAACAACGTATGCAAATGGAAGTTGATGAATTACACTCTTTGGCTATGGCTTTGGATAATGAGAAACAATTGACCAATGGAGCCATCCATGTCCATACTCGTTCGGTACATGCCAGTGAACGTGATCCTGAAATTGCCCAATACATGGAAGAGAAATTCTTGGGCAAACAAGCTGAAAGTGTACGCAAATTGTCTGGTTATGCCAATGATTTGTCCAAATTGATGAACCAACAAGATCCCTCATTGGCTGTCTATTTGTTTGATGAATATTTGCAAAAGCAATAAATTTAAACAGCGAAATATGAAATCCCTATAAGAGTAGCCGAAAAGACAAATTAAGAAGGGCTGGGAGAGGGAGAAGGTCATAATAGAATTGATAAAAAGCAAACGCAAATGTTTTGTAATTAAAACAAACAACACCTTACATACAACTAATAAAATAACACCTGATCGACCCTCGCTCTTTCCAAAAAGCATTTAGATATGTCGTTTTATTGATTGAGGTTTGCTTGAATTCAAAACTAAAAAAAACAAAACACTTCCTATAATTTGAAATTATTGGAGATGTAGTATTACAACAACAAACAAATTTTTATTTACTTTTCTTTTGTTTATTATAAAATAATTGAAAACCACTATTGTTAATAAAGAAACCAATAGCAACAACATCAATATCTACAATATGTATTTAACACATTATAAAAAAATTCGAAATAAATTCTAGCCTCACACAGCACACTACGAAAAAAAACATGAATTACAAACTCTTTATTATTGTGATATCTAAGCGTTTGCATTGTATTTCTTTAGTTTAAATCAAATCCATAGAAATGATTATTATTTAATAATAAATAAAACACGGCGGTGTGAGCCTGATAACAATAAAAAAAAACAACAAAAGAAACGTGTGCATTTTTATTGTGGTCTAGATATTCTGGCTGCCAGTGAACTCTTATCTTTTTTCCCTCAATTAATTTATGTTACTTGTCTGTTATTTAACAGAAGTTGTATCTGTTGGTAGCGATGGTGATTAGTTTCCGTTTTGTTTATATATCTTTCTGAACCATTTGTTTACCATTGAATTTTTTTCTTCTTGTTTTTTGTTTTATGCCTATTTTCTAAACATTTTTTTTTTCGGTATTGTTTAGGTCGTTATCATTGTTTAATTTTGATTATTTTTATTCTCAATGTCGTCGATTTCTCAATTTGTTTAACCTTTCTATATTTGCAAATGCTATCTCGAATTTTCTCTGAGCAACCAGAATGCAAATTACGAGCAAAATTTGTGTACATACATATGTACTTCCCAGAGTATAATGTTTTCGTTATGAGCCAGAAAATTCTCGTCTTTTTGTCTAGAAGAGGGTGAAATAAAATCGAAATACAATGTAGCATCCCAGCAATAAACTTTTGACATTCTTGGATTTTGCTTCGAACAAGATATTGAACACCATAAGATATATGCTATAGCCAATATGGAACTTCCATTAAACCTCATTCACTTCCAAATTCCACTTTATCAAAATTTCGACAGTCATTTGCCTTATAAAAAAGGGTTTTCAACACCACTTATAATTGATTTCGAGTCTAATATGAATGGGCTATTAGCACGGTTGCCACAGTTGGTAGAATTCTTGATATTTTGGTAGGTTTTGCAAAATATTCCTCTCCAAATAAGATATACTTCAATTTTGATCGAAATATGATTTTGACAAAATTTTCTATAGAAAAAGTTTTGACAAAGTTTTCTATAAAAATAAAATGTTGACAAAATTTTCTATAGAAATAAAATTTTGATTAATTTTCTAACGAAATAAAAAAACCTATGGAAATAAAATTTTGACAAAATTTTCTATAGAAATAAAATTTTGACAAAATTCTCTATAAAAATAAAATTTTGATTAATTTTCTAACGAAATAAAAAAATCTATGGAAATAAAATTTTGACAAAATTTTCTATAGAAATAAAATTTTGACAAAATTTTCTATAGAAATAAAATTTTGACAAAATTTTCTATAGAAATAAAATTTTGACAAAATTTTCTATAGAAATAAAAATAAATTCTATGAAAGTACAATTTTGACAACATTTTCTATAGACTAAAATTTTGACAAAATTTTCTATTGAAATAAAATTTTGACAAAATGTTTTATAGAAATAAAATTCTGACAACATTTTTTATAGAAATAAATTTCTGACAAAATTTTCTATAGAAATAAAATTTTCTATAGCAATAAAAAAATTCTATGGAAGTATAATTTTACAAAAATTTCTATAGAAATAAAATTTTGACAAAATGTTCTATAGAAATAAAATTTTGACAAAATTTTTTATAGAAATAAATTTTTGACAAAATTTTCTATAGAAATAAAATTTTCTATAGCAATAAAAAGAATTCTATAGAAGTATAATTTTGACAAAATTTTCTATAGAAATAAAATTTTGACAAAATTTTATATAGAAATAAAATTTTGACAAAATTTTCTATCGAAATAAAATTTTGACAATAGAAATAAAGAAATAAAATTTTGACAAAATTTTCTATAGAATTTCGATAAAATTTTCAATAGAACTAAAATTTTGACAAAGTTTTCTATAGAAATAAAATTTGGACAAAATTTTCATAGAAAATTGGCAACATTTGGATCAACAACTTCAAAACAAAATTTTTTAAATTTGGTAGATTTTTGGTAAAGTTTTCTTCAAATTGTGGGAGATTATTTTTTGGATGAGTGGCAACCGTGGATATCGGACGATTTTGGCCGACATCAAAAGTCGATTAGGCGAATTGCGAATATTGTAAAATTTGATCTTCGGATTTTGTACCTCAATTTTGTTCATAAGGAAAAATCGATTCGAGTCGAAGGCAACGAGTTAAATTTGGAACATATAAACAATTCACTTTAAGTAAATTTTGCTTTAAGGTACCTACTAAGTTTGAGTTTAGCCGCTAAAATCGTCATTTTTTCACGATTACTTTTCTTTAATAATCCATTTTAAGGAATACAAACTTTGTGAAAATTTGCTTTGGGCCATTCCCCAAATAAAATAAAATATTTTATTTGGGGAATTTGCAACAAATATGCATAATTTTATGCCTTTTTTTAATGATGTAGTTTTCACTTTAGCGGTCAAACTCGAACTTAGTACTCACCTTTAGTTCAAAAAAATATACCATTTGACATAAGGGACGAAAATTTTAATCAAAGAAATGAAAGTATCAATTAAAAAAAAATAATTAATTGATACTATTCATTTTTGTGATTGATTTTTGTTTTATTTAAAAAAAAATTGTTGAATCAATTAATTAAATTAAGATTTTAATTAGAAACATTTTCGTGAAATTTTCTTCTGTGTTATCTTTGCTTAAATTTTTATAGCCTCCACCATTGGATATTAACTTTGTCATTCCGTTTGTAACACATCGAAATATTGGTCTAAGACCCCATAATGTACATATATTCTGGGTTGTGGTGAAATTCTGAGACGATCTAGCTATGTCCGTCTGTCCGTCCGTTTGTGGAAATCACTCTAACTTCCCAACGAAACAAGCTATCGACTTGAAACTTGGCACAGGTAGTTGTTATTGATGTAGGTCGGATGGTATTGCTAATGGGCCATATCGGACCATGTCTACGTATAGCCCCCATATAAACCGATCAGCAGATTTGGCTTGCAGAGCCTCTTGGAGGAGCAAATTTCATCCGATCCGGTTGAAATTTAGTACGTGGTGTTAGTATATGGTCCCCAACAACCATGCTCAAAATTATCCATATCGATCCATAATTATATATAGCCCCAACAACCATGCATAATTTGGTTCATATCGGTCCATAAGTATATATAGCTCCCATATGAAGCGATCTCCAGATTTGAACTCAAGAGCCTCTTGGAGGAACAAATTTTATTCAATTCCATTTTAATTTTGTACGTTGAGTTAATATATTGCCTGTAACAACTACACCCTCAAAAAAAAAATCGCTTCTGTAACATATACTCCCAAACACATTTTGCTTCAAGCATATAAATTTTTGGGTATTGCCCAAACATTTATATATTTGATTTCTTCCAATATATAATATGTTTGAAAGCATATTGGTCTAAACATTATAATATGTTTGGTAGTCTAAGTTCCAAACATTATGTATTTTTCCATCCAAATTCAATAATGTTGTCTTCCAAAAAACTATAAGTTATTATGTGAACATATAATATGTTTGGAAACATTTTGAACCCAAAAATATTATATGCTTAGAAGAATTTTCTCCCAAAGAAGATTGCGCTCAATTTTTTTTCTGCCTAATTGTATTGTCCCTCACATTTTTCTCACTTCCATGAGTTTTTTAGTTCTTAGCACCTTTTTCTGTAATACAAACATTGTAGAAGAAATTATTAAATTTTATAATTTTTTTAAATTTTACCTTTTGCCGGACGGGGATTCGAACAGCGGACCACACAGTTTGTAAGCCAGCACACTAACCACAGGGCTACGTAGCTGTTATGGTCATCAAGAGATAATTATCGTTATAAGTCATATTTATATAGCATAGCTTGTGCGCCCACGAGCCGATGCAAACATAACATTGTTAAACATACATTTGTTGGCGACGTGGAGCAGTGGTTGGTACGTCCGCCTTGCATGCCAAGGGTCCTGGATTCGATCCCTGCTTCGACCGACACCATTTTTTTATTTTTTTTTTTACATATATTTTTTTACGTATATTCCAAATACGTTCGGAATATACCGAAAAGGTGTTCAACATTACATACTACTATATTAACTTTTTACTACGAAAATTTTAAGGTTTGTCTTATAAAAGACTTAAATTCAGAAAAGAACAGTGCTTGATATACACTGAAAAAAATATTGTCGGGTGGCCAAAGATATCATGTCCCTAAAATAAGAATACAAATTTTGCTTAGCTTAGACGACGCATTTCTCTAATATAAAGTTTTTTCCATGTTCAAAAGTCGATAAACTTTTCAATGAAGTCGTGTTGTCCTTATAATTAAGTGATTTGACTTGAAAATGGGTATCATAACATGAAAGAAACAATTTTGAACTAAGGTCAACTTGACTTTGATAATTCAGAAAAAATCTTTAAAACTAATGAAATTGTCTTTAAATTTGTTGCATTTTTGCATCTTGACTACAAAGCAAAAATCGTTAAAAAAATAGGACATGTTTTTCAACATTTTATTTTAAAGACGTTTTTACTTGAAACATATCACAATTTCTACTGTCTTGTTTTTAACGGACTTTTTATAGCATGTGAAAAAAGCTGAAAAAGCGAAAAAATAAAATTTGCTTCATAGAGTCAAATACACAAAAACCACATTTAAAAGAGAATTGTGTCTTAAAAGTATCCTTACTTGAATTCTCGGCTTCATTGGCTCGGAATCAATACCAAAATTTTTAAAATATAGACACAATCTTTGGAACCGGGCATGCTATTTTTTAGTGTATAGTGCCCTTTCGTTAGTTTTTATGAAGATCCCTTTAATTACCTTTGTTTGAATATTTTGACTTACTCGTCCTACACATAAAAAAAGTGAACTCTCTATTTCACTAAAGCCAATTTAACATTATTTTAGTTCATAGAAATATTATGTTTGGAGAAAGTTTTCTTTACTCTAATACTTTTTTGTGTACGTTAGTTAAATTAACTAAACCCGAGGAAAAAATATACTCAAATGAAGCATAAAGATTAACTAAATTCGTGTCGTCCACAAAATAGTTCAGAATTTGTTTAAATTTGTAAATTTTACCAAAAATGCGTCCATCGTGAACTTCGTATGTCACTGAAGACATTCATGCAATTTTGAACTCCCAAGTTTTTTCTTCAAACTACAAAATTTTCTTTAACAAGTGAAAAAACTTAGTTATGTCTAATAAATTTTGTTGTATTTGTCGAAAAATATTTACTTATTTTTATGACATCGGCGTGATGCCAACGTTTGTAATACTGTTTAGTTAAAATTGTCTACAAATATTCAAAATTTTTTAAAATTTTCTAAAAAAAAAACCGTTTTCTTCCTGGTGGGTTCACTGTTTTTTCAGTGTACGTTCCGGTTTGTTTTGACGAAACAAAAAAAAAGTGCCCCTAATGCGAAAATGATAAACAAAACTCATGTTTTTTTTAATGTCTTTGCACCACAGGAGCCACCGTGGTGCAATGCTTAGCATGCCCGCCTTGCGTACACAAGGTCGTGGGTTCGATTCCTGCTACAACCGAACACCAAACAGTTTTTCAGCGGTGGATTATTCCACCTCAGTAATGCTGGTGACATTTCTGAGGGTTTCGAAGTTTCTCTAAGTGGTTTCACTGCAATGTGGAACGCCGTTCGTACATGGAATTGAGCAGGACTCAGCGATAAGAGAGGATCACCCCTGTGGTATCACAATGTACTGAATAGTCTAAGTGAGCCTGATACATCGGACTGCCACCTAACCTAACCTAACCCTAAATAATAAATAAAAACAATTGAAGCAAAGATTATTAACTTTATTATAATTAAAACTTCAATATTTTAAAGAAATTTGTCCTTAGTATTTTGTAAATTGCACATCCTAAAATTTAGGTTGCGTAAATATTTTTGTCAGTGTATAATATAGCCTTTCGTAAAAGTTTTTACGCAATCCATAGTGGAGGGTACATAAGATTCGGCTCGGCCGAACTTTCGGCCGTATACTCTTGTAGTTAAAATAACCCAATAAACACAAGCATTGGAGAAATGCTTATATTCAATACGCTTTCAAACATTTTTTCAAAGAGTTAGATTAGAATTCAATTTGAGAAATTGTTGAGAAATTGTGTCTTAAAATTTAGGTTGCATAAGCGCTCCCATATTAGGTCAATATTTTGTTCTTTATTGCAACTGACACACGTACTCACCCACATAAACACAAAATATGGCAAAATATTAATTAAAAATATGAATGCAATTTCTATTCACATAAGGTGCGGGGTTACAGCATGTGTCTAATAACCCTTTTTCCATATATGGCGGCTAGCTACACCTCCTGGTAACATATGTTAGGACAAAATCAAAATTTTTCCTTCCAACAATGGCATAAACTAAGAAAATCCTTTAGCACAAGGATGATGCCATATACATATTTTGTGATAGTTTCATGATAGTGGAATAGTTCCCAAAAGGAAGTTTCTCCAAATCGTATTTTTAATTGTGTTTTCCATTATTAAAATGCATAAATTAATTTTTATGGCCACCAAACCCATCTACGCTTCAAGCTAAGAGCAAATAGATTTCAAACATGCCATAGAGACATTTGTTGCTTTCTTACCCCACTGCCGATCCGAATAGGGAAATAAAATGCACTGCAACACCTTTTCGCTAAGCAAAATTTATAGCCAACACCAAGTGGCGGCATTAACCCCAAATAGGAATCTCAAATAGAGATATGCTTGAAGACATTTTGGGATAGTTAAACCGCAACACCTTGTGTGGTTACTGCAAAGATATCTATAATGGTAATTATCCATCTGCAACACATGAGCCTTTCTTCCTCCTATAGGACTCTTCTAAGAGCCCATGTATTTCCTTGTTCTCGAGTCAAAGAAAAAAATATTGGATCCGAAAGGTATTACTTTGATTTGTGTAAGGGTTTTGGGGTAATTTGAACTTTTGCCTCTTTTCTCCCCCGCTTGCTTGCTTCTCTAACAAATTAAACATAAATGACCACATTTATGAACCGGAACTTAATTATGTGGATAATGGGAGAGATGGACTATGACGACCAACAAAACCCAAAATGAACTTCCTCCCCCTTTAATAAGGGCAAATAAAAAAATATGTTTTTGCCATAAAAATAACATTTTAACAATGGAACACAAACCAAATTGGTAGCAGTATCGCATATGAGAGTTCACCCATTTTTTTTTCTTGTGGTGGGAGAGGGGGTTAAAGAAGGGATTTGTGGGAAGCAGGACATGTTTTAAGTACCACCAATTAATATTAAGTGGATTATAATATTATGACCTGAACAAATGAAATGTTCAAAGATACACGCACACATATCGCCCGCCTATAATGCCAGAGGTGACATGAAGTGATATGATGGTATAGTGGCAGGCCTTTATGGGAAGGTTGTAACAATTCCTACGAATTCAAATTTTGCTTAGCATAGGAGACGCATAAAACTCAATGAAATAACACATGGTAACATCTCCCTAAGTATTAAATTTCTCCTGTTGCGCCAAACTAAAATCGTCAATTTTTAAAATTTTTAAATATTTGCACATTAAAGGATATTTATTCACGAACAAAATTTCTGTTGGGAGTGATTGTTTTACTTAATTTATATCTAAAACCTGTTTAAGTTAATAAGCCCAAATTCAAAAACTCTTGACTTAATAAAATAATTCATGTTGGTAGATTATTTTTAACTCGTGTGGTAACTGTGCTAAGTGAGGCCCTATTTTCTACAACCTACCCACAAGCAATTCATTACCATCTCCCCAATTAGACCATGGTAGCAATCACTATCATCATCTGGCCTGTAGGACTCATTAACCTATCCGTTTGGTGTGTGTGTGTGTGTTTCCTTTTCACACTGACTTTGAATTCATTCACTCTTCTCTTGGCAATCACGCAACCGATGTCCCATATGGTCATTAAAAGGACATTCAGTCACAATGAATGAATCAGGATCATTGTTTTAATTTCATTTCAACTCGTTTTCTCCTGATGGGGGAGACAGGACGATGATCGACTTACTTCGACATTTTACGTTGACCAGATACTATGTTCTGGTATTCTTTTATATTTAATTGTTATTATCATTATTATTTATTTGCGCAGGGACATCATGTGTGTGTGTGTGTGGATTATAACAGAGATGGTTAAACGTTGATAAATGAAAAAAAAAAATAACAGCAAAATCACGATGAAAATGATGGGAGAACAACGTGAGATGGAAAATTACTTTGGGTGGTCTTTCGTAGACACAAATTCTCATAATTGTGCTCGGTTAACCCAAGAACACTAAATCTCCTTTTTACACTTTAATACTAAACTTCGACGACTTTTTCAAAAAGTACAAAATTTTCATGTATACAATATATTAAAAAAAAAACACACACTTTTCCTGAAGAATACAATTATTTAATAAGAAAATAAGAGAGAATTCATTATATTGTTCAAATATTTCATAAAATATTACAATATTTTTTTCTCATAATCAATTAATCAATTAATTCAATTAATCAATTTGGGTACACCCACACGCTCACAAAAAATCGCTTCTGTAACATATACTCCCAAACATATTTTGCTTCAAGCATATATATTTTTGGGTATTGCCCAAACATTTATATGTTTGATCTCTTCCAATATATAATATGTTTGAAAGCATATTGGTCTAAACAATATATGTTTGGGTAGTCTAAGTTCCAAACATTTTGTATTTTTGCATCCAAATTCAATAATGTTGTCTTCCAAAAAACAATATGTTATTATGTGACCATATAATATGTTTGGAAGCATTTTGCACCCAAAAATATTATATGCTTAAAAAAATTCTCCCAAACAATATTGTGCTCAAAATTTTATTTATTTATTTATATATTTACAATCATAATGAATTATGGAAATAAACAGGTAATATAGGTGCTAACAACATAGGTTTTCGACCTGAAAGCTCAAAATTTTGTTTCTGCCCAATTGTATATTCCCCGACATCTTTCTCACTTCCACGAGATTTTTTAGTTCTTAGTACCTTTTTCTGTAATAAAAACATTGTAGAAGAAATTATTCAATTTTATGATTTTTTTTATTTTAATTTTACCTTTTGCCGGACGGGGATTCGAACAGCGGACCACACAGGTTGTAAGAATCAAAGAAGTAGATGATCAATTGCCCAAGGAAAAATAAAATGTTAATTTTGTAATAACAAGCAACAACCACCAACTTAATTCAATATCGCTCCCTGTTAAATAGCGCTCCAAGCTACTAAACACATATATGTTTATAGGCTATTTCTAAATTAATATATGTTTGCATCCAAGCATATTATATTTACAAACATTTTATGTCCCAAACATAATATGTTCTAACATATTAACATATATGTCCCAAACATGTTATGCTAGTTTATGAACATTATATGCTTGCACTCAAAAATATTGTGTTTAAAAATTTGTGTTCCAAACATATAATGTTTATAGCCAAACATATGAAAAACAGTCTTTTTCATCCGTGCAGAGAAGAAATATGAACTCCTCAAACATGTTTTAAGAGCACAATGCTATTTTTGGGTGGTGACCATGTAACATGGTTTTCGCAACCATGTTATTTTCTCGGAAATCGGAAAAAATGTATCTGATTTCGGCAAGCTGGTTATATTTGACAAGAAAATAATATTTTAGTGACAAACATGTTACATGGTCACCATACAAAAATAACATTTTGCTCTTCAAACATGTTTGAGGTGATCATATTCCTTCTGTGCGTGTATTCACGAATTGCTGAATTTGGAAATTTTTCTAGTCAGAGAGCACAATGTTCGGAAATTCACGCCTTCTGTGCCAGAGCAGAAACTACTTTTCCCTTCCGAGTACAATGTTCTGTTTACTTCCGAATAAAACCTGAGTTTATATGTTTTTATATGTTTAGTTCAATAATAGCTAAGTCGGAACTCAGTCACAAACATTACCGCTGAAAAATTTTATTATGATTTGGTTTAAAATGGAAATGGACCCATGACCATTTTCTAGTCATTGGACCATGGTGGCCCCCCAACCGAATGGTGATTGAAATCGGTTAGCACGAATTTACTCGAAAGCTTGCATTTGTTCGAGAGCATGTGTTATTATGTTATAATCGCGGTTCTACCAACTGTGGGTAGAATTCTATCTAAAATGGTTTTTAGATTTTTTACCGTTTAGAAAAATTGTTGATATTTTGGTAGATTTTGTGAAACATTCCTCTCCAACTAAGAGGTACTTCAGTTGTCTACAGAAATACAATTTTGACATAATTTTCTATAGAAATAAAATTTTGACATAACTTTCTATAGAAATAAAATGTTGACAAAATTTTCTGTAGAAATAAAATCTTGACAAAATTTTATATAGAAATAAAATTTTGACAAAATTTTATATAGAAATAAAAATTTGACAAAATTTTCTATAGAAATGAAATTTTGACAAAATTTTCTATAGAAATAAAATTTTGACAAAATTCCGTATAAAAATAAAATTTTGACAACATTTTCTGTAGAAATAAAATTTGACAAAATTTTCTATATATAGAAAATTTCGACAATTTTTTTTTAAGAAGTAAAATTTTGACAAAAATTTATATAGAGGTAAAATTTTGACAAAATTTTCCATAGAAATAAACTTTTGACAAAATTGTCTATATATGTAAAATTTTGACAAAATTGTCTATAGATATAAAATTTTGACAAAATTATTTATAGAAATAAAATTTTGACAAAATTTTCTATGGAAATAAAATTTTGCCAAAATTTTCTATAGAAATAAAATTTTGACAAAATTGTCTATAAAAATAAAATTTTGACAACATTTTCTATAGAAATAAAATTTGGCAGAATTTTCTATATATAGAAAATTTGGACAATTTTTTTTTACAGAAGTAAAATTTTGGCAAAAATTTCTATAATAATAAAATTCTGACAAAATTTTCTATAGAAATAAATTTTTGACAAAATTGTCTACATATGTAAAATTTTGACAAAATTGTCTATAGATATAAAATTTTGACAAAATTTTCTATAGAAATAAAATTTTGACAAAATTTTCGCTATGGAAATAAAATTTTGACAAAACTTTCTATGGAAATAAAATTTTGCCAAAATTTTCTATAGAAATAAAATAAAATTTTGTTTATAAATATAAATTTTTGGCAAAATTGTCTATAGATATAAACTTTTTACAAAATTGTTTATAGAAATAAAATTGTGACAAAATTTTTCTATAGAAATAAAATTTTGACAAAATTTTCGCTATGGAAATAAAATTTTGACAAAACTTTCTATGGAAATAAAATTTTGCCAAAATTTTCTATAGAAATAAAATAAAATTTTGTCTATAAATATAAATTTTTGGCAAAATTGTCTATAGATATAAAATTTGTACAAAATTGTTTATAGAAATAAAATTGTGACAAAATTTTCTATAGAAATAAAATTTTGACAAAATTCCCTATAAAAATAAAATTTTGACAACATTTTCTATAGAAATAAAATTTGGCAAAATTTTCTATATATAGAAAATTAATTGTCTATATATGTAAAATTTGGACAAAATTGTCTAGAGATATAAAATTTTGACAAAATTGTTTATAGAAATAAAATTTTGACAAAATTTTCTATAGAAATAAACTTTTGACAAAATTGTCTATATATGTAAAATTTTGACAAAATTGTCTATAGATATAAAATTTTGACAAAATTGTTTATAGAAATAAAATTTTGACAAAATTTTCTCTATGGGAATAAAATTTTGACAAAATTTTCTATGGAAATAAAATTTAGCCAAAATTTTCTATAGAAATAAAATTTTGACAAAATTGTCTATAAAAATAAAATTTTGACAACATTTTCTATAGAAATAAAATTTTGATAAAAATTTTCTTTATGGAAATAAAATTTTTCCAACATTTTCTATAGAAATAAAATTTTGAGAAAAATTTCTACGGAAATTAAAATTTCGACAAAATTTTCTACAGAAATGAAAATTTTGACAAAATTTTCTATAGAAATAAAATTTTGCCAAAATTTTCTATAGAAATAAAATTTTGACAAAATTGTCTATAAAAATAAAATTTTAACAACATTTTCTATAGAAATAAAATTTGGCAAAATTTTCTATATATAGAAAATTTGGACAATTTTTTTTACAAAAGTAAAATTTTGGCAAAAATTTCTATAATAGTAAAATTCTGACAAAATTTTCTATAGAAATAAATTTTTGACAAAATTGTCTACATATGTAAAATTTTGACAAAATTGTCTATAGATATAAAATTTTGACAAAATTTTCTATAGAAATAAAATTTTGACAAAATTTTCGCTATGGAAATAAAATTTTGACAAAACTTTCTATGGAAATAAAATTTTGCTAAAATTTTCTATAGAAATAAAATAAAATTTTGTGTATAAATATAAATTTTTGGCAAAATTGTCTATAGATATAAAATTTTTACAAAATTGTTTATAGAAATAAAATTGTGACAAAATTTTTCTATAGAAATAAAATTTTGACAAAATTTTCTATAGAAATAAAATTTTGACAAAATTCCCTATAAAAATAAAATTTTGACAACAAAATTTTCTATATATAGAAAATTAATTGTCTATATATGTAAAATTTGGACAAAATTGTCTATAGATATAAAATTTTGACAAAATTGTTTATAGAAATAGAATTTTGACAAAATTTTCTCTATGGAAATAAAATTTTGACAACATTTTCTATAGAAATAAAATCTTGACAATTTTTTTTTTAAGAAGTAAAATTTTGACAAAAATTTATATAGAGGTAAAATTTTGACAAAATTGTCTATATATGTAAAATTTTGACAAAATTGTCTATAGATATAAAATTTTGACAAAATTGTTTATAGAAATAAACTTTTGACAAAATTGTCTACATATGTAAAATTTTGACAAAATTGTCTATAGATATAAAATTTTGACAAAATTTTTTATAGAAATAAAATTTTGACAAAATTTTCTCTATGGAAATAAAATTTTGACAAAACTTTCTATGGAAATAAAATTTTGCCAAAGTTTTCTATAGAAATAAAATTTTGATAAAATTTTCTATAAAATTAAAATTTTGACAAAATTTTCTATAGAAATAAAATTTTGATAAAAATTTTCTTTATGGAAATAAAATTTTGCCAACATTTTCTATAGAAATAAAATTTTGAGAAAAATTTCTACGGAAATTAAAATTTCGACAAAATTTTCTACAGAAATGAAAATTTTGACAAAATTTTCTATAGAAATAAAATTTGGACAAAATTTTCAATAGAACTAAAATTTTGACAAAATTTTCTATAGAACTACAATTTTTGTCTAATTTTTCTATAGAAATAAAATTTTGACAAAATTTTCTATTGAAATAAAATTTTGACAAAATTTTCTATAGAAATAAAATGTGGACAAAATTTTCAATAGAACTAAAATTTTGACAAAATTTTCTATAGAACTACAATTTTTGTCTAATTTTTCTATAGAAATAAAATTTTGACAAAATTTTCTATTGAAATAAAATTTTGAGAAAAATTTCTACAAAAATCAAAATTTTGACAAAATTTTTTATAGAAATAAAATATTGACAACATTTTGTATAGAAATAAAATTTTGACAAAATTTTCTATAGAAATAAAATTTTAAGAGGTACAATTTTCTATAGAAATAAAATGTTGACAACAATTTCTATAGAAAATTTTCTCAAAATTTTATTTCTATAGAAAATTGTACCTGTTAATTTGAGAAGAACGATTGTAAAATCTACCAAATCATCAATAATTCTACCAAACCACCAATCAGTAAAAAATCTAGCATTTTTGTTAGAATTCTACCAACTGTGGCAACCGTGATAGCGGGGCAATTTAATAGTCTTCCTTTTGAATAACATACCCATCTCTGGGTATTTCCTACACATACCATTTGTATATATGCTCATTGCTAATTATTACAGGGATTTGATGAGCATAAGCAGACACACACACATGCTTACAAACAAACGGACAGTATTACATCTGATTTCCGTTGGATCTGTGTATTTCCGGTTTATGCAAAAGGACATTTCCTATTTATGAAATCCATAGAGCAAATGAGAGACAAATAATTACAATAACTATTTATGATATGACCAGCCGAAAGCGGATTCATATGGTCCATAGTCAGTTGTTGTTATTGTTGAACCATTGTTTGCCTCTATAAATATCATAATAAGACAATAATTTTCATAGTTTAATGCCTATTTAACGTGCGTTCAATATTAGCCTCAAAATGGGCAAATTAAAGCGTAAAAGTCTCGTAACAAAGAACTGTAACATTTGCAACACCAAGAACTTTATGGGGGATAATGGAGAAAAATCTTTGTTAGGAACCAGTTCGAAGCATATTTCTTTAATTACCGTAACAAATTGTGGCGGATCAACATCACAAAATGAAAGGTTTACATTTAAAGGGAAAACGTAAAAACTTTTTGAGGGGAAAATTATGAAAAAAAATTACAAACAATTTAAGGGTTAAATTAATGCGTGAATAAATTTTGAAAATATGGTTTAAATAAGGCAGTTGTTCTTTTTTTCACTTAAAGCAAAATAAAATAAAATTCTAGTTTGAATGTGTTTGGTTATACTGTTTTTTATAGATTTTTACACTGAAAAAATATTTACATTATATTAAAGATTATGCAACCTAAATTTTAGGATGCGCAATTTATACAATATTAGGGACAAATTTTTTAACCTAATGACATTTTAATTAAACTAAAGTTTATAACTTGAACTAGGGCAAATTTTCCTTAAAGTAAACAAACACAGTTTTGATAGGCTAAGACTTATTTAGAGGATTTAGCGTCTTTGGTTTAAAGTTCTTTTTTTTTTTGAATTAAAATAACCTTTTTTACTTGGAAGTATCTGTTATAATTTGAATTTTTAAACTGGCACTGTGAAAAGAGAATGAAAATGCTGTAAATGAGATCTGTATCCTAATTTCAATTTTATTGATCTTAGATTTAACAGCAGATAGGTCGCTAAAAAATTCTTTATTTTAAAGAAGCCGCATCTTTGTCTCGGAATCAATATCAAAATCATTTAAGGAAGGATAACATTTTTGACTCCAAGTAAACTTTTTTTGGAGTTTAGAAAATCGAAGAGCATGGTATTGTTTGGGGGAAAGTAGTACACTGAAAAAACAGTGAACCCACCAGGAAGAAAAATTTCGGTTAATTTTAGAAAATGTTGAATATTTTTAGAAAATTTTAACTAAACAGTATAACAAACGCTGGCATCACGCCGATGTCATAAAAATAAGTAAATATTTTTCGGCGAATTCAAGAAAATTTATTAGACTTAATTAATTTTTTTCACTTGTTAAAGAAAATTTTGTAGTTTGAAGGAAAAAATTGGTGTTCAAAATTGCAAGAATGTCTTTAGTGACATACGAAGTTCATGATGAACGCATTTGCAGTAAAATTTACATATTTAAAGAAATATTGAACTATTTTGTGGAAGCCACGAATTTAGTTAATCTTTATGCTTCATTTGTGTATATTTTTTTCCTCGGTTTTAGTTAATTTAACTAACGTACGCAAAAAATTATTAAAGTAGAGGAAACTTTCTCGAAACATAATAATTCCATGAACTAAAATAAAGTTAAATTGTCTTTAGTGAAATAGAGAGTTCACTTTTTTTTGAGTGTAGGGAAAGTACGTTTGATAATAAAATTTAAATTTCCTATTTTCACCAAGTAATTGCTTTTAACACACTGAAAAAACAGTGAACCCACCAGGAAAAAAATGTTGGTTAATTTTTAGAAAATTTTGATTATTTTTCAAAAATTTTAACTAAACAATATTACAAACACTGATATCACAAAAATAAGTAAATATTTTTCGTCGAATTCAAGAAATCATTAATTTCACTTGTTAAAGAATATTTTGTAATTTGAAGTAAAAACTTGGAGTTCAAAATTGCAAGAATGTATTTAGTGCCATTCGTAGATGGGTGCGTTTGTAGTAAAATAATGAACTATATAATAATGAACTATTTTATAAGAATCACGAATTTAGTAAATCTTTATGCTTCAATTGTATATAATTTTTCCCATTTTTATACCCACCACCATAGAATGGTGACGGGGGTATAATAAGTTTGTCATTCCGTTTGTAACACATCGAATTCGATTTCCGACTATATAAGTATATATATTCTTGATCAGGGAGAAATTCTAAGACGATATAACGATGTGCGTCTGTCCGTCTGTCTGCCTGGCTGTCTGTCTGTTGTAATCACGCTACAGTCTTCAATAATGAAGGAATCGTGCTGAAATTGTGCACAAACTCGTCTTTTGTCTGCAGGCAGGTCAAGTTCGAAGATGGGCTATATCGGTCCAGGTTTTGATATAGTCCCCATATAAACCGACCGCCCGATTTGGGGTCTTGGGCTTATAGAAATCGTAGTTTTTATCCAATTTGCCTGAAATGTGAAATCTAGAGGTATTTTATGACCATAAAGAGGTGTGCCAAAAATGGTGAGTATCGGTCCATGTTTTGGTATAGCCCCCATATAGACCGATCTCCCGAGTTTACTTCTTGGGCTTATAGAAACCGCAGTTTTTATTCAATTTACCTGAAATTGGAAATCTAGAGGTATTGTAGGACCACAAATACGTGTGCCAAAAATTGTGAGTATAGGTCCATATTTTGGTATAGCTCCCATATAGACCGATCTCCCGATTTTACTTCATGGGCTTATAGAAACCGCAGTTTTTATTCAATTTACCTGAAATTGGAAATCTAGAGGTATTGTAGGACCAAAAATACGTGTGCCAAAAATTGTGAGTACCGGTCCATGTTTTGGTATGGTCCCCATATAAAACGACCTCCCGATTTGGGGTCTTGGGCTTCTAGAATCCAAAGTTTTTATCCTATTTGCCTGAAATTGGAAATCTAGAAGTATTTTCGGGTCATAAAGAGGTGTGCCGAAAACGGTGAGTATCGATCCATATTTTAGTATAGCCCCCATAAGAACGATCTCCCGATTTAAATCCTTGGGTTTCTAGAAACAGTAGTTTTTATCTGATTTGCCTGAAATTGTAAATATTCTGGTATTTTAGGCTCACAAAAACGTGTATCGGATTAAGTTTTTATCGGTCCATTTGGAAATGCCTTCATATAGACCGACTTCACTTCTTGAGGGTGTAGAAGGCACACTGATCATGAAAATTGCTTGAAACTCAATGTAAAATTTCCAGATTTTACTTCTACAGATTTAAGATTTCAAATCAAGACCTTATTTTATAATTTTCTTGCACACTTACTAGAGATGTTAATGATTCCTCTAAAATTCAAACAAAAATGGCTCTTATAAATCCAGAATCTGATATAGTCCTCATAGGTGAAATCTTTAAATTTAAGTCCTCAAGTCCTCAAGCCCTTCTGAAATTTCAAAGGAAACCCTAATATTTGGTTCATGGTGGTGTGTATTTAAGATTCGGCCCGGCCGAACTTACTGCTGTATATACTTGTTTTAGTTCATTTAATTAACATGCGCAAAAAATTAATAGAGTAAAGAAAACTTTCTCAAAACATAATAATTCCATGAACAAAAATAAGGTTAAATTGGCCTTAGTGAAATAGAGGGTTCATTTTTTATATCCTAAACCACATAGTGGTCAGGGTATAATAAGTTTGATCGGCCAAAAAATGTGCCTACCAGAAATATTGATTTTAGACCCCATAAAATATATACCGATCGACTCAGAATCACCTCCTGAGTCGATCTAGCGCTTGGTGTCCGTCCGTCCGTCTGTCCATGTATTTGTTGCTCACAGGATTTCGGTCGCAAATATTAACCGATTTTGATGAAATTTGGTACAGGGAGTTTTTTGGGCACAAGGACGAACGCTATTGAATTTGGAAGAAATCGGATCAAATTTAGATATAGCTCCCATATATATATGTATCGTCCGATTTCGGCAAATGGGGTCACGTTGCGCGTTTTTTCAAACGGATCGTCACCAAATTTGGCAAAAGGTAATCTTTTTCATCGCCCTTTAAGTCTGCAAAATTTCATCTAAATCGGTTCAGATTTAGATATAGCTCTCATATATATGTATCGCCCGATTTTCCCAAATTTGGCCACAAAACTTTTATTTATCAACCGATCTTACTCAAATTTGGCTAAATATAATCTTCTATAGCACTAACTATATGTGCAAAAAATCATCGAAATCGGTTCAGATTTAGCTATAGCTCCCATAATATGTACCGCCCGATTTTACTAAATTTGGCCATAAAACCCTTACTTATCAACCGATCTTACCCAAATTTGTCTAAATGTAGTCTTCTATAGCACTAACTATATGTGCAAAAAATCATCGAAATCGATTCAGATTTAGATATAGCTCCCATATATATGTATAGCCCGATTTTCCCAAATTTGGCCATAGAACCCTTATTTATTAACCGATCTTACTAAAAGTTGGCTAGATCCAGTCCTCTATAGTACTAACTATATGTGCAAAATTTCATCGAAATCGGTTCACATGTAGATATAGCTCCCATATATGTATCACCCCATTTTGAAAAATTCGCCCCTAATAACCTTATGTTTGACCATACAGGCCTCATTTCTTAACTGATCTTACTCAAATCTTGCACAAGGTAACCTTTTGTGGTATTAATCAAACCCACAAAATATTATGCAAATTGCTTCAGATTTAGATATAGCTTCCATATATATGCATCGCTCGATTTTCCCAAATTTGGTCATAGTACTCTTATTTATTAACCAATGTTACTCAAATTTCAAATTTTTATGTACTAGCCGATCGTACTTATACCTACTTGTAGCTCTTACATAAGAATATTGCTCGATTTTTACAAATTTGTATTTATTACCCACACTAATTTAACGATTTTCTCTTTTTTAATAATGGGCTCAATATTAGTGGCATACTAACTCTTTATTTTTATAAAGATTTAACAAAAAAGATTACTAATTTGGGTAGAATTCTACCAACTGTGGCAACCGTGGTGGTAATACAAATTTATTTTCTAAGTTATGTACGTTGCATATTCATGTTTTAAGATAATAAAGTACTTAGAACCATTTTGGTTTTGTAAAATTTTTTAAATTTAACGAAAAATATAGTAGGGAAAATTGTTTGGGAATGTATAGGAAAGTAGGGAACTTTTTTTGTCCTTGTAGGGTAAACCGAACATTTTCCCTGGCAACATTGACTATGAGCTATAGTCAGATTGACACAAAGCACCCATAGACATGTACCCCTTAATTTTCTTAAATATGCAACTGCGGTTTATCTCCCAGACCTATATGTTACCCCACAAATGCTTATGATTACTAATTCTGTAATGGTGGTTTAGGGTATGATATAGTCGGCCCCGCCCGACTTTCTACTTTACTTACTTGTTTTTGAGTGCACTTCAATTAAGAAAAGGTTATTGATAAAAGTTTATTGATGGTTACACTGAAAAAAAAGCTTGGCCGGTTCCAAAGACTTTGTGTTTACTTTAACAATTTTGGTATCGATTCCGAGCCAAAGAAGCGGGGAATTTAACTAACGATACTTTTAAGACACAATTCTCTTTTAAATTTGGGTTTTGTGCACTTAACTGTAGGAAGCAAATATTAATTTTTCGCTTTTTAAGCTTTTTTTTTTCTTCATATGCTATCAAAGTCCTTTAAAAACAAGTTAACGACAACTTTATTTTCCAAATTCAGACACAACTTCCAGAAAAAATTATATTATGTTTCATGTAAAAAGGTCTTTAAAATAAAGTGTTGAAAAACATGTCCTATTTTTGAACGATTTTTTGCTTTGTAGTCAAGATGCAAAGACAACAAATTTAAAGACAATTTCATTAATTTTAAAGATTTTTTCTGAATTATTAAAGTCAAGTTGACTTTAACCCAAAATTTTTTATTTCATGTTATGATACCCATTTTTTAGTTCAATCACATAATTATAAGGACAACACGACTTCATTGAAAAGTTTATCGACTTTCGGACAAGGAAACAAACTTTATATTACACTCAAAAAAATGTTTACTTGGATCCAAAGATTTTGATCTTCCCTTAAGGATTTTGGTATTGACCCCGAGCCAAAGATGCGGCTTCTTTAAAATAAAGACATCTTTGACGGACCTCCCTGGCTTTAAATCTAGGATAAATAAAATTAAAATTGGATATAGATCTCATTTATCGAATTTGTATCCTCTTTTTGCGATATATTAATAAAGGTATTTATGTACAAACAAATTCCAATTTAAAATCCAAATTATGACAGGTACTTCAAAGTAAAAACAGTTTTCTTAATGTTAAAAAAAAAAACTTTAAACCAAAGATGCAAATCCTTAAAATAAGTCTTAGCCTATATTTGCAGCGATTTTATCTTAAATTTAAAAATGCAATATGTCAGTTGGGTTAAAGACGATTTCTTTAAATTAAAAATGTTTTTCTTTATTTTAAGGAAAATGTGCCTTCAAAGATCTACAACTTCAGCAGAGAGACGGAAAATTTCAAGATTTGTGTCCTAAATTTAATGAAAAAAAATTTTGAAGCAAGGATTATAAACTTTCATTTAATTAAAATTACATTATTTTAAAGAATTTTGTCTTTAACTTTGGGTAAATTTCGATTCCTAAAATTTAAGTTGCATAATCTTCCATATTAGGTCAATATTTTTTTCAATGTAGAGAAATGCGTCTTCTACGCTAAGCAAAAGTTGCATTCGTATTTTAAGGACATGAAATCTTTGGCCTCACTACAATATTTTTTTCAGTGTAGGTTAGGTATAGTGGCAGTCCGATACTTCACTTAGACTATTCAGTCCATTGTGATACCACAGTGGTGAACTTCTCTCTTATCACTGAGTGCTGCCCGATTCTATGTTAATTCCGAGTCCGTATGGCGTTCCACAATGCAGTGAAACCACTTCGAGAAGTTTTGAAAAACTCAGAAATGTCACCAGCATTACCGAGGTGGGATAATCCACCGCTGAAAAACCGCTTTGGTGTATGGTCGAAACTGGATTTGAACCTTCGACCCTGTGTATGCAAAGCGGGCGTACTAACCATTGCACCACGGTGGCTCCCAAAGTTTATTGATAATGGGCGTAATAAAATTGGGGCTCATTTTAAGGTTGAGAAATATTAAGAAATTTGCAAGCGGTCATTATGGCTCAGGGATGGAAAATGCAGTACTATAGTACTTTTTTCAATACTTTTTCACCCCGGTCAGTACCGTAGTACCCCCGCGAAGGATTTGGTACCTTTTGTGTAGACATTTTTGAGTCGATATCAGATTTATGGTACAATGGCTTTGACAAAATATTTTAATATTTTGAGAAAGTCTTTATCAACCTTATTTGCTAATAGTCTTTTACAAATAGGGCAAAAAAGACATGTTCATGTGGGAAGAAAATCTCGATTTTGTAAAAGACATAGTAAAAAAAGGATTTTATTGAACTTCAAGAATGTTTTAGTCGAAAAAAGAATGCGATTCCATATTATTAATTTTTTATTTCGGTAGAAAATGTTGTCAAAATTTTATTTCTATATAGAATTTTTGCAAAATTTTATTTTTATAGAAAATTTTGTCAAAATTTCATTTCAATCGAAAATTTTGTAAAAATTTTATTTCTATAGGAAATTTTTTCAAAATTTTATTTCTATAGAAAAAATTTTGCAAAATTTTATTTATATAGACAATTTTGTCAAAATTTTATTTTCTTTAAAATTCAGTCTCTTGACAATAATCTTCCAGTGAAATTTTTGTTGAAATTTAGTAAAAAGTACCTTTCCGCTCAAAAAATACCTTTTTTGTACTTTCTTAAAAATTGTATTTTCCATCCCTGTTATGGCTACGTCATAGCATCGACAATTGCGAGAGAGATACACTGAATCATTCAATATGGTAGTAAATAATTTTACATATTGGCTGACGTGGCTCAGCCTTTTGCGCTTATTATTATTAATTATTTTTTTTTGCAACAAGGGAAAAATCTTTACCCCCGCGGTACTGGTTGCTAACGTCAATAGATTGTTATTTTTTTTCCTTTAACAGAAATAAAAAAAAATATTTTTACAATATAAACTGATAAGAAAGCCTTTACTGCGCTAGAATTATAGACAGTTGGTAATTTGGTGTATTTAAAACAAAAAAGTCTATCATTGACATTATCTGGTCAGTCAAATGGTTAATACGTTGAACCAGAAACATATTTGACCATTTTATGTCTCTTTGCATTTTCATTATGGTCATAAGAGTTTAATCCCAAAATCATGACATCAGAGGCAATATGGCGGTCATGGTCAAGGCATTGATAACGATCGCTACCCCATTGCCTTTCCAAATTTGGATTTGAAAAATCTAGTCCCGGTATAATAGCAATAAAATCGTGTGCAATACCCACATAAGTGGCAAATGATAAGAAGTATTAGCTTCAATATCTATTATTTGTAGTGCTCCCAGTATTTATATTCGCTAATATTAGTTGATAACAACATTGTTGTTATCCCTGGCTAGGGAATATAAATTAAAATTTTAGAAATGTATATGCACTAAAAAAAAGTTTATGTGGATCCAAAGATTTTGACCTTTTTTAAGGATTTTGGTATTGATTCCGAGCCAAAGATGCGAGTTCTTTAAAATAAGGAAATTTTTTTGCGATCTAAATCTAGAATCTAAAAAATTAAAATAAGAATACAGATCTCATTTATCGAATTTTCATACTATTTTTCCGGTATATTAATAAAGCTATTCACGTACAAACAAATGCCAGTTGAAAAATCCAAATTATGACGGATACTTCGAAGTAAAAAATATATTCTTAATTCCAAAAAAAAAAAAAACTTTAAACCAAAGATGCTAAATCCTCAAAATAAGTCTTAGCCTATATTTTAAGCGTTTTTATCTTAAATCTAAAGATTCAATATTTCAGTTAATTTGAGGACGATTTCTTTAAATCAAAAATGTGTTTCTTTACTTTAAGGAAAAGTTGCCTTAGTTTAAAGACATGCAACTTTAACGAAGGGACGCATTTTTTCAAAATGTGTGTCCTTAATTTAATGAAAAAATTTGTTGAAGCAAAGATTATAAATTTTCTTTTAATTAAAATTTCATTATGTTAAAGAAATTTGTCCTTAATAGTGTGTAAATTGCGCATCCTAAAATTGAGGTTGCATAATCTTTAATATCACGTAAATATTTTTTTCAGTGTGGTATGTTCCCCGGGAGAAAATAAAACAGATGAGGAAGACGTCCTGACCCGACGATTCTCGTGCGAAAATTTTCGTTATTGATGACTAGGAAATATGTTCATAACTCACGACGGAAATATTAGCGAGTAAAAGTAAAAAAATAGCACAAATACACTCAAAAAAGTGAACACCACTAAAGCGAATTTATTTCTGTTTTAGTTTATGGAACTATTATTATGAAAGTTTTCTGAAAAGAGAAAATGAACTAAAAAAGTGGACAAAATATACACAAATGAAGCATAAAGATTCAATAAATTCGTATCTACCACAAAATAGTTCAGAATTTCTAAAAAATTGTAAATACCAGAAATACGCCTTTCTTGACCATCGTAAGGCACTAACGACATTTTTTTACAATTTTGAACACCAATTTTTTCCTTCACACTATGAAATTTTCTTTTGCCCATGTTCCCAAATCCACTTCCAGGTGAATGTGAATCAATTCCACGATTTTCGTGTCCTATAATCCATTTTCACCGGAATTTTCGTGAAATCAATTCACTTGCAAAAGTCTTGGTGAAAGTTGAATTATGTCCAAGATGGGTGTATTTCCGGTTGAAAAAAGTACTCGCGTAAAAAATTTGTAATGTTTTATATTTAATACATGATTTTTATTGAAACTGCATCATTTTCAATTAAAAAAAATAATAAATTATAATAAGTCTATTGATTCCACTTATTTTGATTTCCGCCTTAGTGATTTTTTGGGTGATTTGCGCAACCCAGCTGGTTACAGAAAAGTTCAAAAAAGACAGTGGAATTAAGAACACCAAATTTTCACGTTCGTGGATTTGACGTGAATAGTGGAAGTGAAATTGAAGTGGATATCGGAACATGGGTGTTTATCAAGTTAAAAACAAAATATTTATATCTAATTTTAGACATTTTACTTTAATTTCTCGAAAAATATTTACTTATTTTTGTCGAGATATCTGCGTTTGTAATGTAGATTAGTTAAAATTTTCTAAAATTAGCCTAAACCAAAATTTTCCTTCCTGTGGGTTAACTGTTTTTTGAGTGTAGAACAAAACCTGGAAATTTATCACAAGCAGGGTTTTTTCGTGAAAGTGAATTATATCGTAAACGTTAATTTTTATGAAAGTGAATTATATCGTAAGTGTGAATTTTGTCATGATCATAGGTTAGGTTACGTCGTCTCGGTTTACGTTGTTTCGATTTACGTCGTCAAATTTTTCGTTCCTTCAAACTTCGATTTACGACGCCATTCGATTTACGTCGTCGACTTTTTTGCCCACATTATAAAAAACGCCTTCCATAAGAACAATAAGTATCAACGATGATGACATCGAAACATTTTTTTCTGAAATTCTTACTGAATTGCCTTTATTTTTGAAGATTTTTTATTATGTACACACACATACATACATAAATGGACTTAGGAATATGTATGAGCAATTTTTAATTCGGTTTACGTCGTTTCGATTAACGTCGTCAAATTCCGGAACCAATCACGACGTAAATCGAGGGATTACTGTAATTTCTAAGCCCCTCGTCTGGCAGATTTATTGCAATGATAGTTCAATTTATTGTTTAGAAATTTACAAAATCATTTTAATCTTTGGTATTCAGAAATAAAGTTTCTCGTGATGGAATTCAAGCGCGATAGTGTGATTTGGGTGGGACATCATAAGTGACTATCGTTAGAGCCTAAACCACTGTTACCACTCCAGTCAAAAATAATCTACCGATATTTTACCAATAATCTACCAAATTTAAAATCAAATTTTTGTGAAAATTTTGTTTCTATAGAAAAGTTTGTCAAAATTATTTCTATAGAAGAATTTGTCAAAATTTAATTTATATAGAAAAATTTTGTCAATATTTAATTTCTATAGAAAATTTTGTCAAAATTTTATTTCTATAGAAAAGTTTTCCAAAATTGTATTTCTATAGAAAATTTTTTTCAAAATTGTATTTCTATTGAAAAGTTTGTCAAAATTTAATTTATATAGAAAATTTTGTCAAAATTTGATTTCTTTAGAAAATTTTGTCAAAATTTTATTTGTATGGAAAATTTAGTTAAAATTTTATTTCTTTAGAAAATGTTGTCAAATTTTATTTCTATGGAAATTTTTGTCAAAATTTAATTTATATAGAACATTTTGTCAAAATTTTATTTCTTTAGAAAATTTTTTCAAAATTTTATTTGTATGGAAAATTTAGTTAAAATTTTATTTCTTTAGAAAATTTTGTCAATATTTTGTTTCTATAGAACATTTTGTCAAAATTTTACTTCTATAGAAAATTTTGTCAAATTTTATTTCTATATAAAAGTTTGTCAAAATTTTATTTCCATGAAAAATTTTGTCAAAATTTTATTTCTATTTGTTTAGTTCGGCTTAAGGTCATATGAATAAAAACAGATGCTGTTGTTTTTTTGAGTTGTATTTTTATTCAAAATTATCCAATATTTCGAAACATTTCCAATGTTCTTCTTCAGGGAAATTTCTTTATAAAAATAACAGAAAACATTTTACACATTAATAAACAAAAATATATATCAAAATCCAAAAATATTGATAATTACTTTTAGAAGTAAAGAACAATGAATTTATTCGCAAACGAGAAATAAAACGCAAAACGAGTTTTATTTCTCTAGAACTTTTTGTCAAAATTTTATTTCTATAGAAAATTTTGTCAAAATTTTATTTCTATAGAAAATTTTGTATAAATTTTATTTCAATAGAAAATTTTGTCATAATTTTGTCAAAATTTTATTTCTATAGAAAATTTTGTCAAAATTTTATTTCTATAGACAATTTTCTCAAAATTTTATGTCTATAGAAAATTTTGTCAAAAATTTATTTCCATGGAAAATTTTGTAAACATTTTTTTCGTGAAAGTGAATTTTATCGGAAACGTTAATTTTTATGAAAGTGAATTATATCGTAAGTGTGAATTTTGTCATGATCATGATTTTGAAGAAATTTTACTCACGTACATTTTTTTCACGCACGAGTGACTGATATTTATTACAATCAACTTCAGGTTGCTATCATTTCTAAGCCGCTCGTCTGGCAGATTTATTCTAGTGGTAGTTCAATTTATTGTTTACAAATTTACAAAAACATTTTAATCTTTGGTATTCAGAAATAAAGTTTCTCGTTTTGTCAAAATTTTATTTCTATAGAAAATTTTGTCAAAATTTTATTTCTTTAGAAAATCTTGTCAAATTGTTATTTCTATAGAAAATTTTGTCAAAATTTTATTTCTATAGAAATTTTGTCAAAATTTTATTTCTATAGAAAATTTTGTCAAAATTTTATTTCTATAGAAAAATTTGTCAAAATTTTATTTCTATAGAAAATTTTGTCAAAATTTTATTTCTGTGGAAAAAAATCTTTACCAAAAATCAAGAATTCTACTAATCCACAAAACAGTAAAACATCTACCATTTTTGGAAGAATTCTACCAACTGTGACAGCCGAGGCCTTAACACACACCCCCCCCCCCCCCCAACAGAATTTAATTTTTTTCTCGTACCATTGATCATTACTCCAATACAATCAACTTCACGTTGCTATCATTTCTAAGCCGCTCGTCTGGCAGATTTATTCCAATGGTAGTTCAATTTATTGTTTACAAATTTACAAAATCATTTTAATCTTTGGTATTCAGAAATAAAGTTTCTCGTTTTGTCAAAATTTTATTTCTATAGAAAATTTTTTCAAAATTTTATTTCTATAGAAAAATTTGTCAAAACTTTATTTCTATAGAAAAATTTGACAAAAATTGTATTTCTATAGAAAATTTTGTCAGATTTTATTTCTATATAAAATTTTGTCAAAATTTTATTTCTATAGAAAATTTTGTCAAAATCTTATTTCTATAGAAAAATTTGTCAAAATTTTATTTCCTTAGAAAATTTTGTCAAAATTTTATTTCTTTAGAAAATTTTGTCAAAATGTTATTCCTCTAAAACATTCTGTCAAAATTGTATGTCTATAGAAAAATTTGTCAAAATTTTATTTCTATTGAAAACTTTGTCAAAATTTTGGTTCTATAGAAAAATTTGTCAAAATTGTATTTCTTTAAAAAAAATCTTTAACAAAAATCAAGAATTCTACTAATCTACAAACAGTAAAACATCCACCACTTTTGGAAGAATTCTACCAACTGTGACAACCGCGGCCGAAACACATACACATGAGCCATTGAATTTCGAAAAGTGTAAAGCTCACCGATGCCCAAAAGAAAGTTAGAAAGAGCAAAGGAGTTTCTTGGATTGTCAGTAGTCAATTGAAACAAATACAAACTGATTCTAGAATTTGATGAAATTTCCGACAGTTTTTGCTTTTGAACTATACAATAAAAAAAGCTAAAAATATCGCGTTTTACTCAGTTGCATTACATATGCGCCATGCTGTAAAAGCATACCATTTTATTAATTTTTTCTAACAATAAAGCCTCTATCAGTTCTTATTCTATGAAGTTATTCAATTAATATTCTAAAATAAATCAGAAACAAAGGATTTTTTCGAATTTCTCATTTTCAAATTCCATCTCACCATAAAGACCATTTTATGGCTAACTGCAACTATGCAACGTTTGCAATTTATTTTCACTTTATCACCGTTCTTGTTCTCACAACTCCACAATTTGTTTTCTACATAACTGGGGAGAAATTATCTTCGTGGTCTATATCTTCAGAACAGTAAAAACTTTTTGTATTTAGAAATGGACAAACTTTATCCATATCAAAGTCAGCAACACACTTACTTTCCTATAGCGATAGAGGACATATGGACCTGTCTAAGTTACGTACACTCATATTTAGAAGGAATGTTTTTTGTGAGAGTATGAGAGAATTATTTTTACACAGGATATGACTTATTGGCTTTCATGCATGGACAACAAGGATATGGTGGCAGTATAGCATTACCATTAAATGCATTAGTGTGCACTTTCACCGAAAATCTAATAAAACTTTTTGTAAATCACACACACACGCACTCACACTAACTCGCACCCACACAACCATCAATATTTACACGCAATCCAGCCATGCCTTAAGTGAATAAGGGCCAGACATTGACTTTGAGATATTTGTAGATATTCACAAACATATTCCAATGCGATTTTTTCCACTATGCATATATTTATTGCAGGAGGCACAGTGATTTGTGGTCAATCGGAACACAAATTAAACCAAGAGAAAAAAATGTTCTCATTTTTCATTCTTATACCCCGTACTAGATTCTGGAACAGGGTATTCTAAGTTAGTGAATATGTTTGCAACACCAAGAATGAGAGGAAAGAGACACGTGGCTGCCCAGGGCCGGCCTAAGTACACGGTTGCTACTCGTGCCAAAAATAATTTACCAAGCTTTGAAGAAAATTTTACCACAAATCTACCAAATTAAAAAAAAAAAAATTTGAAAGTTTTGATCAAATATTTGTGGTTAATTAAAAAAATTCGAATGAATTAGTGATTCCTCCTATTAGCGAAAATTTTTTGGTATATTAATATAATTCATTTTTTTACTAACATAAAATAATTTTCACTTGTAAAGGGTAATACGGTCAAAATTTGGTCAATATAAACTTGACGTATTTCTTTAAATTTTGCATTTAAAAAACCTGAACACCCCTCATTTTGAAGGTGTGTGTGTGTAGAATGTTGCTCCTATTTTGATTTTGGAATTCACTCTTCAGTTGTCAAAATGCCGTCCAAGCAAGAAGAGCAACGTATCAAAATTTTGCTCGCGCATCGCGAAAATCCGAGCTACTCGCACGCAAAGCTGGCAAAATCACTAAAAGTTGCGAAATCAACCGTTACAAATGTAATTAAAGTGTTTGGGGAACGTTTGTCGACAGCAAGGAAGCCTGGATCGGGGGGAAATCGAAAACCGGAAGCCGCTGAGACGACAAAGAGAGTTGCCGGTAGTTTCAAGCGAAACCCTAACCTCTCTCTCCGCGATGCCGCAAATAAGCTGGGTGTATCGTCTACAACCGAACGACGAAACCTACGTCAAAGCCGACTACAAGTAGCTTCCGGGACTGGAGTTTTATATGTCAAAAGGAAGGGGAAAGGTAGTAGATATTTTCAAGCACATAAAACTGTCAAAGTTCGCAAAGAAATATCTGGTTTGGCAAGCCATCTGTACCTGTGGCTTGAAAAGCAAAATTTTCATAGCTTCCGGGACTGTCAACCAAGAAATTTACGTGAAAGAGTGTTTGAATAAACGTCTGGTGCCTTTCCTGAAGAAAGACGATTGTTCCGTACTGTTTTGGCCGGATTTGGCCTCCTAGCCATTACGGTAAAAAGGCCATGGAGTGGTACGCCGCCAACAACGTACAGGTGGTTCCCAAGGACAAGAACCCTCCCAACACGCCAGAGCTCCGCCCAATTGAGAAATACTGGGCTATTGTCAAGCGGAACCTAAAGAAGGCCAAACAAACTGCTAAGGACGAGCAGCAGTTCAAGGCAAACTGGCTTTCTGCGGCGAAGAAGGTAGACAAGGTGGCTGTACAAAATCTGATGGCAGGTGTCAAGCGTGAGGCCCGGCAATTCGGATTTGGAAAAGCGAAAGCCTAACTGAATATTTTTCCTGAATTTTATACTAATTGAAGTTGAAAAAGAAATTTAATTTGATTTTTTAAATAAACGATTTCACCGATTTACACGCGTTTTCCCTTGACCAAATTTTGACCGTATCACCCTTTAGTAAAAGGGAATTGTGACGTAAATGTGTCCTCACTTCTATTCTCTGCTTCTTTGGCTCGGAATCAATACCAAAGTCATGAGCGTAAAGACAAAATCTTTGGAGCCGTGAATGCTTTTTTCAAGTGTGTGATTACACGGATGAAAAAGACTGTTTTTCATATGTTTGGCTATAAACATTATATGTTTGGAACACAAATTTTTAAACACAATATTTTTGAGTGCAAGCATATAATGTTCATAAACTAGCATAACATGTTTGGGACATATATGTTAATATGTTAGAACATATTATGTTTGGGACATAAAATGTTTGTAAATATAATATGCTTGGATGCAAACATATATTAATTTAGAAATAGCCTATAAACATATATGTGTTTAGTAGCTTGGAGCGCTATTTAAAGGGAGCGATATTGAATTAAGTTTGTGGTTGTTGTCCTTGGGCAATTGATCAGCTACTTCTTTGATCCTTACAAACTGTGTGGTCCGCTGTTCGAATCCCCGTCCGGCAAAAGGTAAAATTAAAATAAAAAAAATCATAAAATTGAATAATTTCTTCTACAATGTTTGTATTACAGAAAAAGGTGCTAAGAACTAAAAAATCTCGTGGAAGTGAGAAAGATGTCGGGGAATATACAATTGGGCAGAAACAAAATTTTGAGCATTCAGGTCGAAAACCTATGTTGTTAGCACCTATATTACCTGTTTATTTTCATAATTCATTATGATTGTAAATATATAAATAAATAAATAAAATTTTGAGCACAATATTGTTTGGGAGAATTTTTTTTAAGCATATAATATTTTTGGGTGCAAAATGCTTCCAAACATATTATATGTTCACATAATAACATATTGTTTTTTGGAAGACAACATTATTGAATTTGGATGCAAAAATACAAAATGTTTGGAACTTAGACTACCCAAACATATATTGTTTAGACCAATATGCTTTCAAACATATTATATATTGGAAGAGATCAAACATATAAATGTTTGGGCAATACCCAAAAATATATATGCTTGAAGCAAAATATGTTTGTGAGTATATGTTACAGAAGCGATTTTTTGTGAGCGTGTAGATACCATTTCAATCACAGAAAATCGAATGAAAATATTGCGTTGATGTCAACTAAAATTGGCTTTAAAATTCGACCTTTTAAAAAAGTAAATTTTTTCAAATTTAAATAAAAAAGTTGAAAAGAATTTTACTTTTTTAATAAAATCACTATGTACAACAAAAAAAAAATATTTTATAAAGCATTTTTCTTCGAAATTGGAAATTTGGTCCGCTGGAGGGAATTTTGGTCCGATTTTGGAAAATTTTGGTCCAAAATAAAATTTCGTAGTGGCAACGCTGGTGGTTTTATAAATTTCACTAGCGTGGAGATGGAAATACAATACACCCTTACAAAAAATCGCTTCTGTAACATATACTCCCAAACATATTTTGCTTCAAGCATATACATTTTTGGGTATTGCCCAAACATTTATATGTTTGATCTCTTCCAATATATAATATGTTTGAAAGCATATTGGTCTAAACAATATATGTTTGGATAGTCTAAGTTCCAAACATTTTGTATTTTTGCATCCAAATTCAATAATGTTGTCTTCCAAAAAACAATATGTTATTATGTGAACATACAATACGTTTGGAAGCATTTTGCACCCAAAAATATTATATGCCTAAAAAAAATTCTCCCAAACAATATTGTGCTCAAAATTTTATTTATTTATTTATATATTTACAATCATAATGAATTATGAAAATAAACAGGTAATATAGGTGCTAACAACATAGGTTTTCGACCTGAATGCTCAAAATTTTGTTTCTGCCTAATTGTATATTCCCCCACATCTTTCTCACTTCCACGAGATTTTTTAGTTCTTAGCACTTTTTTCTGTGATACAAACATTGTAGAAGAAATTATTCAATTTTATGATTTTTTTATTTTAATTTTACCTTTTGCCGGACGGGGATTCGAACAGCGGACCACACAGTTTGTAAGGATCAAAGAAGTAGTAGATCAATTGCCCAAGGAAAAATAAAATGTTAATTTTGTAATAACAAGCAACAACCACCAACTTAATTCAATATCGCTCCCTGTTAAATAGCGCTCCAAGCTACTAAACACATATATGTTTATAGGCTATTTCTAAATTAATATATGTTTGCATCCAAGCATATTATATTTACAAACATTTTATGTCCCAAACATAATATGTTCTAACATATTAACATATATGTCCCAAACATGTTATGCTAGTTTATGAACATTATATGCTTGCACTCAAAAATGTTGTGTTTAAAAATGTGTGTTCCAAATATATAATGTTTATAGCCAAACATATGAAAAACAGTCTTTTTCAACCGTGTAGGTACATCATATAAAACTTGCAAATACGCGAGATGTGTGTAAGTTTGCCAATGCTGAATATGTAAATAGTGTTTGGCGTGAGTTTTTGTGTTTGTACACACAAGACAATAGTTCATGTGTAGGGAAAAATACAATGATTTGCGGGAACAAATGAGAGTAAACACTGACCCTCAATAGACAAAAATGTCTTGATATGTCTTATAAGACGTCTTGTGCAGGCCTTTAGTTTGTATTCCTAGATCGAAAGTCAATATCCGTCATGTTCATAAGATTTCGATTAACGCCTAAATTCGATTAAAGTCAATTATACTCATGCATATTTTTAAATACTTAGCACCACTGTATCCACTCCCTGGTCTGATGCAATCCTTAACGTTTGCCATATGTGGAATGTGTTAGCTATTCTTTTTTGCTACTGGACGATGATGCTCTAATGAATTTCCGATAAAAGTTTTGCTTTCATTTTTGGTCTGGAAAGCTTTGAAAATTTTGCAGACTAATTTTATTTACAAATTATGATTTATTGGTTTTTAATTTACTCAACGTTGCTTTGATAAAGGAAATCAAAAGCGAAACCCGAAATTCTTTAGAAGAGATGAGAGCATGGGTTTCCGCCACTTAATATGACTAGCAAAGCGTAGAGAATTACCAAGAGTAGACAGATATCCTTTTTCTTTTTATTTAATGAATATTAAATATATGCAACAATGAATTGAATTGAAGTGCTACATTATAAAGGGAAAATAAAATCATAATCATGAAAAATTATGGCAATAAAGACAAATGAACTATGGAGAGGGAGAAGGGAGAGCGAGTGAGAAAATATCTGCTACCCTTCATATACAAATAATGAAATATTTGCATGCAACCCTCGTAAATTTTAATCACTCTATTCGCACACCAACTCATACACTCACACATTCTGTTATATGCAAATACTTTGTATTCTTGGGACCTTACATGGATCTATGATACACGCCACACACACACTCACGTTTACATAAAGCCAGCAAGGTTAGTTAGTAGATGTGAAAGAATGCCCCTGGAAGAGCCACACATAAGGGATATTGTCTACTACAAGGATGAGGATGAGCTCGCCTGCATGGGATTGTATTTAAGAATACTACCAAGGTTTGACCCCAACCATTGTCATGTAAGTTGTTCCTCTTTAACATGGCAATGCAATGCACTTATGTGGGTGTTTTCCTGTATGTATGTGTGTGTTGGTTTGTGTGAGATAGGGAGTCAAACATTAATTTGCCTCATGTTGCATGGCCAAAAAAGATAAAAGTCAATGCAACGTGCAATGTCGTTACACATGACCAACAAATGCTGATGACCAAACCCAGACATTGTCGTTGTACTCATTGTCATGGGGCATGGTGGGCCAAAGTACACACTTGTGGCACATCAAAATATCACCACCACACCACTACCATAGCAAAGTCCAAATTGGAATGAATGAAGAATATGCAAATTTTACTATGATGCTTAAATTTTTATGGATATTTTTTTAAAACTTTCTGGAGATACAGGAAGCATTGTGTCCCGGAAAACATAACTCCAGAAATTTAATTCAGATATTCGATTTCGTCTACCCCGCCGAATATTCTACGAATATACCCGTAGAAATAATCATGAACGGCGTTCACGTTTTAAGACGACCTGTTCATGATACTGAATCAAAATTAACACACATGTGGTGTCAAACGGAGAACGGACGGTGTTAACCCTCTAATGCCCCAATTTTTTTGCCAGCTGATTAAATTTTCAATGTTAACGCCACGAAAGCATGAAAACTAAACAAGAAAAATGTATACAGTAAAATTAAGTATATGCTCTTGAACAGTTTTAACTAAGTTTTCTTTTTATTTTACCCATTTTTGTTGTCTTAAGGTGGGTTTTACTAAAAGCTTCCTTATTAAATGAAGACCGCCTAAAGGCGAGCTTGGGCATTAGAGGATTAATCTGACAACTATAAAATGACACCATTCGTTGTTAAAACAGCAACCTGCGTAAATGATCTGAAAATGTAATGGTTACGAATTTATAATCAATTTAACAAAAGCTGTGAGCACCCAGGTTCGAATCCCGAAAATTTGTTTATTTTATTATTGGGTCCGAAAATTTGTTTATAATTGGGTGTTTTTTTTAATATTTTTTTTTTTAGTTCTTTAAATACTGAAAACAAAAAAATTGTTTGCTTTTTAAATCCTGCACAGTTCAGAGTTATGAATATTAATTTGCACTTTCTCATTTTAATGTTAATTAACTACATTACGAAAAAATCTAAAATTATTTCATGCATGTAAATTTATATCCCCTACCATGACTCGAACCTGGGTTTTCTGCTCTATACGCGTTAAGAGCACTGGTGCCACTCCAGCCAAAAATAATCTACCAAAATTTTACCAAAAACCACAAAGCAAAAAAATCTTATTTTGCTAAATTTTCTATAGAAAATTTTACCAAACTTTTTTTCTACAGAAAAATTTGTTAAAATTTTAAAACTACCAAGCAAAAAAAACTTACTTTGCTAAATTTTCTATAGAAAATTTTACCAACTTTTTTTTCTATAGAAAAATTTGTTAAAATTTTAAACTACTAAACCACCAAGCAAAAAAATATTATTTGCAAAATTTCCCATAGAAAAATTTTACAACATTTTATTTCTATAGATTATTTTACCAAACTTTTTTTTATAGAAATATTTGTCAAAATTTTATTTCTATACAAAATTTTGTCAAAATTTTATTTCTATAGGAAATTTTGTCAAAATTTTATTTCTATAGGAAATTTTGTCAAAATTTTATTTCTATAGAAAATTTTGTCAAATTTATTTTCAATAAATTATATCTTAAATTAATAATAATTAATAATCAAAATTTTGTCAAAATTGTGTTTCTATAGAAAATTTTGAAAAAATTGCATGTCTATAGAAAATTTTGACAAAATTTTATTTTTGTAAAAAATTATGTTAAAATTATTTTTCTATAGAAAAATTTGTCAAAATTTTATTTCTATAAAAACTTGTGTTAAAAAAGTTTTTCTATAGAAAATACAAAGTTTTGTCAAAATATTATTTCCATAGAAAATTTTGTAAAAATTTTATTTCTATAGAAAATTTTGTCAAAATTTTATTTCTATAGAACATGTTGTCACAATTTTATTTCTATAGAACATTTTGTCAAAATTTTATTTCTATAGAAAATTTTGTCAAAATTTTATTTCTATAGAAAATTTTGTCAAAATTTTATTTCTATAAAACATTTTGTCAAAATTTTATTTCTATAGAAAATTTTTTCTAGATTTAATTTTTATGGAAAATTTTGTCAAAATTTTATTTCTATACAAACTATTGTCAAAATTTTATTTCTATAGAAAATTATGTCAAAGTTTTATTTCTATAGAAAATTTTGTCAAAATTTTATTTCTATAGAAAATTTTGTCAAAATTTTATTTCTATAAAACATTTTGTCAAAATTTTATTTCTATAAAACATTTTGTCTATTAATGGTTTTATCAAAATTTTATTTCTATAGAAAATTTTGTCAAAATTTTATTTCTATCGAAAATTTTGTCAAAATTTTATTTCTAAAGAATTTTTTTTCAAAATTTTATTTCTATAGAAAATTTTGTCAAAATTTTATTTCTATAGACAATTTTATTGCTATAAAGCATTTTGTCAAAATTTTATTTCTATAGAAATTTTTTTCTAGATTTAATTTTCATGGAAAATTTTGTCAAAATTTTATTTCTATAGAAAATTTTGTCAAAATTATTTCCAATAAATTATATCTTAAATTAATAATAATTAATAATTTTGTCAAAATTTTATTTCTATAGAAATTTTTGTCAAAATTTTATTTCTATAGAAAATTTTGTCAAAATTTTATTTCTATAGAAAATTTTGTCAAAATTTTATTTCTTTTGAAGATTTTATCAAAATTTTATTTCTATAGAAAATGTTGTCAACATTTTATTTCTATAGTAAATGTTGCCAAAATTTAATTTAGAAAATTTTGCCAAAATATTATTTCTATAGAAAATTTTGTCAAAATTTTATTTCTGTAGAAAATTTTGTCAAATTTTATTTCTATAGAAAATTTTGTCAAAATTTTATTTCTATAGAAAATTTTGTCAAAATTTTATTTCTTTTGAAGATTTTATCAAAATTTTATTTCTATAGAAAATTTTGTCAAAATTTTATTTCTATAGAAAATTTTGTCAAAATTTTATTTCTATAGAAAATTTTGTCAAAATTTTATTTCTATAGAAAATTTTGTCAACATTTTATTTCTATAGAAAATTTTGTCAAAATTTTATTTATATAGAAAATTTTTTCAAAATTTTATTTCTATAGAAAATTTTGTCAAAATTTTATTTCTATAGAAAATTTTGTCACAATTTTATTTCTATAGAAAATTTTGTCAAAATTTTATTTCTATAGAAAATTTTGTCACAATTTTATTTCTATAGAAAATTTTGTCAAAATTTAATTTCTATAGAAAATTTTGTCAAAATTTTATTTCTATAGAAAATTTTGTCAAAATTTTATTTCTATAGAAAATTTTGTCAAAATTTTATTTCTATAGAAAATTTTGTCAAAATTTTATTTCTATAGAAAATTTTGTCAAAATTTTATTTCTATAGAAAATTTTGTCAATATTTTATTTCTATAGATAATTTTGTCAAGATTTTATTTCTATAGAAAATTTGGTCAAAATTTTATTTTTATAGAAAATTTTTTCAAGATTTAATTTTTATGGACAATTTTGTCAAAATTGTATTTCTATTGAAGATTTTATCAAAATTTTATTTCTATAGAAAATTTCGTCAACATTTTATTTCTATACAAACTTTTGTCAAAATTTTATTTCTATAGAAAATTTTGTCAAAGTTTTATTGCTATAGAAAATTTTGTCAAAATTTTATTTCTATAGAAAATTTTGTCAAAATTTTATTTCTATACAAAATTTTGTCAACATTTTATTTCTATAGAAAATTTTGTCAAAATTTTATTTATATAGAAAATTTTTTCAAAATTTTATTTGTATAGAAAATTTTTTCAAAATTTTATTTCTATAGAACATTTTGTCTAAATTTTATTTCTATAGAAAATTTTGTCACAATTTTATTTCTATAAAACATTTTGTCAAAATGTTATTTCTATAAAACATTTTGTCAAAATTTTATTTCTATAGAATTTTTTTTCAAGATTTAAGTTTGATGGAAAATTTTGTCAAAATTTTACTTCTATTGAAGATTTTATCAAAATTTTAGAAACATTTTTTCTACAAAATTTTTTTCAAGATTTAATTTTAATCTATAGAAAATTTTGTCAAAAATTTATTTCTATACAAAATTTTGTCAAAATATTATTTCTATAGAAAATTTTTTCAAAATTTTATTTCTATAGAAAATTTCGTCAACATTTTATTTCTATACAAACTTTTGTCAAAATTTTATTTCTATAGAAAATTTTCTCAAAGTTTTATTGCTATAGAAAATGTTGTCAAAATTTTATTTCTATAGAAAATGTTGTCAAAATTTTATTTCTATAGAAAATTTTGTCAAAATTTTATTTCTATAGAAAATTTTGTCAACATTTTATTTCTATAGAAAATTTTGTCAAAATTTTATTTCTATAGAAAATTTTGTCAACATTTTATTTCTATAGAAAATTTTGTCAAAATTTTATTTATATAGAAAATTTTTTCAAAATTTTATTTCTATAGAAAATTTTGTCAAAATTTTATTTCTATAGAAAATTTAGTCACAATTTTATTTCTATAAAACATTTTGTCAAAATTTTATTTCTATAAAACATTTTGTCAAAATTTTATTTCAATAGAAAATTTTTTCAAGATTTAATTTTTATGGAAAATTTTGTCAAAATTTTACTTCTATTGAAGATTTTATCAAAATTTTATTTCTATAGAAAATTTCGTCAACATTTTATTTCTATACAAACTTTTGTCAAAATTTTATTTCTATAGAAAGTTTTGTCAAAATTTTATTGCTATAGAAAATTTTGTCAAAATTTTATTTCTATAGAAAATTTTGTCAAAATGTTATTTCGTTATTGTTTTTTTTTTGATCTCAGCTTAAAGCCATGCATTGACTAAACTACAAGTGTAGCTTAACCAACTTGAACCTTTCGAAAAAGGGTTTAATAGTCAGCTGCTGCCTAAACAAACTATTAAACCCTTTTTCGGAAGTTCAAGTGTATTTCACTTTGGGTTGAGTGAATTACACGAATTTATTCTGATAATTGGTTGATAGTTTTGCTGCAAGTAGAGGATGCTGATGAGGAATGTGGTAATTCCGAAACAGCTGTACATCAAACCATCTTGCAGTCTATAGTGCTTTGCCCAAATAAATTTGACAAGCATACTTTTACTCTGACTAAACTACAAGTGTAGCTTAACCAACAGAGGAAAAGTATGCTTGTCAAATTTATTTGGGCAAAGCCCTATAGCTACACTTGTAGTTTAGTCAATGCATGGCTTTAAGCTGAGATCAAAAACAACAATTACGATTGAAGAGAAGCCAACAATAACAAACAAAATGTTATTTCTATAGAAAATTTAGTCAAAATTGTATTTCTATACAAAATTTTGTCAAAATTTTATTTCTATAGAAAATTTTGTCCAAATTTTATTTCTATAGAAAATTTTGTCAAAAATTTTATTTCTATAGAAAATTTTGTCAAAATTTCATTTCTATACAAAATTTTGTTAAAATTTTATTTCTATACAAAATGTTGTAAATATTTTATTTCTTTACAAAATTTTGTCAAAATTTTATTTCTATAGAAAATTTTGATAAAGTCAATATCTTCAAATAATTTAATTTTCGATTTTGTTCATTAGAGACCATTGTGGGTAAGTTCTCCCTTATTGTAGGAGTAGTACCTTTTCCTGGTGCAAGCTAAAAACGTTTAAGACTTCGAAAAATGTACAATTCAATGGCTAAATAAATAAATTTTGATGAAACATTTCTTTCGAAGAAACAATTTGTTTCATAATAACCACAAAAAGTTTAGGTAAAAATTTATTCCTGCGATTGGCCAACAGAGCTCAAGCGTCGGCGATGATTATGGTGTGGGTACACGTTCGTATTCATCGAACAAGTTCAAAATAAATGTCGAATATTTACGGGAAAAGACAGGATTGAAGCCCTGAGCAGACAAACATAGTCATTCCCACAGGACTCATTTTAGGGTCATTAGCGAGAGGTAAATAAATATTAGGTAGTGGTTAATAATTCAATATCGATTACTACTCCGAAAGATTCAGCCTGTCGCATTCTCCTCAAAAGGAGTGGCCCGACTGAACATACCAAGCCCTTCGATAGGTCAAGTAGTACGAGTACCGTCCTGTGACACAGCTTCGCAATGGATGAATGACATTCAACCTGAGGCGCTTTGCCTTCATATAAAACTATAAGAACTCTTTCTTAATACCCTACATCATAATCTCATATAGGCCATAAACAAATTAAAATTTTCACTATCATACCATTTTCAATTTCACTACAAAAGTTTGCCATTTTAATCTGGGTTTGTTGCCGTTTGTTTGTTTTATTTTTGCAAACCTCTCAACCATCATACTGACTTTTTCCCTTTCCACCAGTCTTAATCCTTTGGGCAAATCCTTAACGTAGTTATTTGTGTTTTTCTAAATTTGTCCTTCTCAAAATCCACCCCACCCCGCATTAGCAAATGCAATTGTGAGCATTGGCATATTTGCAAAATTAAATTTCTCTAAAGACCAACAAATCCTATGGAATCAAAATAAACAGATAAAGTAGAAGAGCGAGAGGTTTTTGCAAATCTGTTACATTGGTGGTTAGACCCGGAATTTGAATGGTTAAATGGGAGCGGTTGCAGAGGGGGAGATTGAAAAACAAATGTTTGCATTTTTCGCTAACATTGGCAAAACATTTGAGGATTTTGGAATAGTCCTTTTTTGTTTCAATTTCCGTTTTTTTTTTTTTTTGTTAATTGTGTTCGAGAGAGGCTATCCGATGATGTTGATGATGATGATGCCTCTGAGATTTATGCATGAGATTAGCACAAATTTAACTTATGAAAGGTTTTGTGATGGTGGTTGTAGTGATACTGTTGCTTCTATTGTCGAGGGGAAATTTGAGTGGTGTTATGGTATGGGGCCTAAAGAGAATTGAGTTGGTTTCTATGGGAATGTATATATTATGAATTTGAACCCACGAGTTTTATGCACATCTTTATATGGTGAAAACTGTTTAATAAGTTAAAATTTTGACTTAGGCGGGATTCGTAACCATTGCACTACGGTGCCTCCCACCGGAACCAGTTTATATTTGTTCGAATTCGCTTCTTTTGCCACGAAATATGGCATTCACGTGGCCGACAAAATCATCGCTAGCTGCATGAAAGTCACATTGCAGTACTGTGGCCCATTCCCGGCGATAGAGCCGTCTTGAGATGATCGACATTTTGCCCACTTTACTCTTCAAAATGCCCCAGGCGAAAAAGTGCGACGGATTGAGATCCGGAGAATATGGTGGCCGTTGTGCGGTTGAAATTAAGCCAGTAACCTTTTTAAGCCATTCTTGGTTGACGCGTGATGAGTGTGACGGTGCTGAGTCCTGTTGGAATGTTCATGGTCTGCGGCCAAAATGTTTGTCTGCCCAGGGTTTTAATACTACCTTTAGGACATTTTCCCGATAATATTATCCATATAATTTGACCCCAAGCTATTTTCGCCCATTCCCGGCGAGAGCGCCGTCTTGAGATGAGAGAAACTTTGGTATGTTGTAGGGCCAATCTAACTCTTCAAAATGCCTCCGGCACAATAGTCGGACGGATTGAAATCTAGAGATCTCAATTCAAAAAGTTTATCTGCCCAGGGGTCCAATATTGTCTTCAGGACATTTTCCCGATAATTTTCGGCATTTATTTTGACACCACGATCGATAAAATCGATCGGAGAGCGACCATCGGCCGTTACGGAGGGTTTATACCATTACCATCGGCGGTATTTGTGTTCTGGTGGCCAATTGAAGGTATAAGTCAGCTGAATTCTTCGTAACCCTGGTTATTTCGTTTCTGCGCAATTTGGTATGGCTTCTTATGGGAGAAAACCAAATTCATAATCTGACCCCTTTGGTGCTAGCGAAGCAACTCTTTAGCTCTTTCCAGTTTAACTTTTTTTACTTGGATGACCGCGATGTTGCTGAGTTCTGTTGGAATGTTGGTCTGCGGCTGAAAAGTTTTTTTTTTTTCAGGGCTTCAATATGGGGACATTTTCGCTGTAATATTAGGGAAAATGAGCGGGGAGCGGTCATATGCCGTAATGGCGGACAACAACATTACCATGGCGGCGCTTGATTTCTGTTATAAATTTTCAGCTAACCTCTTTGGGGAATTATGGTCTTCAAACGGCCGAAAAACCATCACACTCTGCACGAAGGTTAAGTTATGTTAGGTTAGGTGGCAGCCCGATGTATCAGGCTCACTCAGACTATTCAGTCCATTGCGATACCACATTGGTGAACTTCTCTCTTATCACTGAGTGCTGCCCGATTCAATGTTAAGCTCAATGACAAGGGACCTCCTTTTTATAGCCGAGTCCGAACTGCGTTCCACATTGCAGTGAAACCACTTAGAGAAGCTTTGTAACCCTCAGAAATGTCACCAGCATTACTGAGGTAGGATAATCCACCGCTGACGAAGCGCCGTCATAAAATGATCGAAACTTTGGCCATTTTTAGAGACAATCTTACTTTCCATAATGCCCCAGGACATTTTTCCAAAAATATTCGGCATTTATTTGGACCCTAACATACGGTCGATCATCAGCCGTTGCGGAGGGTACACACCATTACCACCGGCGGTGTCTGTGTTCTATAGGCCAATCGAAGGTGTAAATTTTCAGCTGAATTCTTTGGAAATTAACCCCGATTATTTCGTTTCTTCGTAAACTGCGCAATTTGGTATGGTTTCCCATGGGAGAAAACCAAATTCAGTATCGGATGAGTTCTGTTGGAATGTCCATGGTCTGTGGCCGAAAAGTTTATCTGTTCATGGCTTTAATACGGGGACATTTTCCCTGTAATATTATAGATTTATTTTGACCCCACGATTGTTGAATATGAGCGGGGAGCGACCATAGGCCGTAACGGAGGACCATACCATGGCGGCGCTTGAGTTCTGGTGTAAATTTTCAGCTAACCTCTTTGGGAATTATGACCTTAAAACGGCCGACAATGTTTGCGTTCTGGCAGTCAATCGAAGGTGTAAAATTTCAGTTGACCTCTTTGACAAGCAAACCCGATCACTTTGTTTGTGCAAAAACTGCTCACTTTGGGATAAGAGAAAACCAAATTCGGTAACTGGCCACTTTCGTGGAAGCGAAAGCCACTTTTGTGCATCGGTGAGCTCTTGCACTCTATGGAACTTCAATGGCATCCGTTCTCGCAATATGCTTATTGCTCGTGCGCAATTTTTTTTATCACTGCGGCGTGGATTTCGATCAAATCTGGCTTTCACTTTTTGGATAATTTCTGGTATTGTTACCGTTTTTCGATCACTTTTGGAAGCGCTGCAATACTGCCATTATCACGGTAAAAATGGAAGTAGCCAACTGGCGCCTTAAAAATATATACACAAAAAGAAAATTTCATTTGAAGTTTTTTCTATCAGTGTATTCCTAAAGTTAAACATAATATGTTTGAACAATACAAACACAATTTTTGTTTGGATCAATCCTGAAAATATATATGCTTGAAGCAGAATGTGTTTGGGAGTATATGTTTCAGAAGCGATTTTTTGAAGTAGTAGCAATGGTACGAGAAATAGAAGATTTATTCACATGTAAATGCTGGAGGGCTCTAACGACAACCATTTGTGGTTTTTGTGCAAATATAAAGCAATCACATTATAACGCTTTAATTCCATCACGGACAATTTTATTTTTGAATACAATAGATACAATTTCTTTTTAAAGCGTGTAAACAATAAAATGAATTGTCTCTGGAATACATCTATCAGTCTAGCGGTTTCATTTTTAGATCATTAAATCGGCAAGATTCCATGATTAAAGCCCTTCCATCAAATGTACCCTTTTTTATTCACTGGATGATATTCTTTCTTAAGGCCTCACCATCAGTTTCACTCCCCTTTTAATTCACAGCTGAGTACATACCATACCTACACACACAAGTTTTTAACTTTACAACAGGATGAAAATTTTCCCATCCATTAAGCCTATTTTCCAGATTTAAAGATAACATTTTTTCTGGGTACCTATAAGTCTGTCAGCATTTCCGTCTCGAGTGGGAATATCCCTTTTGGGCCTATGTCTCTATGACTTATTGCAGATTTTCATATTGGGGGGGATTCATTCGATTCCCATTTTTTTTATTTTCTTTTACAGTCACTGTCCTTATCGATTTCAAAAGCCATTTGTTTTTGTGTTTTCGGATGCTGAAAACGAATTTGCATATCGATTGATTGCTCGATTGATTGATTGATTCATGTTGAAGTCTAATGTTCTGGATGAGGCCGTTATTATGACTTTGTTGATATTTGTCGGTATTTGTTATTTAATGAAAGGGGAATAAGTTTGGGTTTTTATTTTGTCTAAAGAAAAACATATGTCAAAATGATGGTAATTTAGATAAAAATTCGAAACACAAAAATAAAAAGATTTTAGTAAATTCAAATATCAATTGGAGATTATGTTTCATCTTATATCTAATGGAAATCAATTGAATTGATTTGATGATCCCTTAACTCCGTTTTGGACTATATGCAAGTTTTTACACTGAAAAAAAACCATTGTCGTGAAGCCAAAGATTTCATTTCCTTACATACGAATCCGAATTTAGCTTAGCATGGAACACACAAAAAAAATTCTGATTCAATCACGAAATTAAGTGATCCAATTAATTTTTAATTGATAAAGATTTTGTCTTTACTTTAAAAATTTTGTTATTGATTTCGAGCCAAAGAAGCAGAGAATACAAAAAAGGATACTTTTAAGACACAATTTTTTTTTAAAGTTGGGTTTTGTGTACTTGCTTCCAGGAAGCAAATTTTAATTTTTCGTTCTTTCAGATTGTTTTCTTCATATGCTATCAAAGTCCTTTAAAAACGGGTTAACGACGACTTTATTTTACAAATTCAGACTCGACTTCCAGTAGAAATTATGCTATATGTTTCATGTAAAAAAACGTCTTTAAAATAAAGTGTTGAAAAACGTGTCCTATATTTGAACGATTTTTTGCTTTGTAGTCAAGATCCAAAAAGACAACAAATTTAAAGACAATTTCATTAATTTTAAATAATATTTCTGAATTATTAAAGTCAAGTTGACCTTAGACCAAAATTTCTTTCATGTTATGATACCCATTTTTAAGTGAAATCGCTTAATTATAAGTACAATACGACTTCATTGAAAAGTTTATCGACTTGAGGACAAGGAAAAAAACTTTATATTCCCTTCAAACATTTGCAATCACATTTGACTCACAAATGATTCTTCCAACTGATTAAATCAATCATATATGATATCATTTTGGAGTCTGCATAAAGAAAGTGTGCCCTCAAAACGATTTGCCTCAGTGAGTCTTTAAATAATCGTTTTTGTGATTGATTTGGCACTCCTTCCATATATACATTTAGGAGTCAAATATGAGTATTCTGTATAAAGAAAGTGTGCCCTCAAAATGATTCGTATCTATGACTCATTAAATAATCATTTTTGTGATTGATTTTGCATTCCGCATCGTTTATGAATCTTTACATGCAATGTTTTCTTTTTTAATTTTTATATTATCTAATATTTTGTATTATTTCATATAAAATAAGAAAAAACAAGTATATACGGCCGTAAGTTCGGCCAGGCCGAATCTTATGTACCCTCCACCATGGATTGCGTAGACACTTCTACGAAAGACTGTCATCCACAATCGAAATACTTGGGTTATGGTATCTTAAAACTTCTTAACATCGTTTTCTAAATTGTGAGTTAGCCCATACGTGGTATATATTAGAAAAAAGTTATGTATAGTTAAGTCTACAAACATTTACAAATCGATTTGGACTTTTTGCACGGTACGTAGAGAGCCAGAATTGAAATATGGGGGTCGCTTATATGGGGCTATATACAATTATGAACTTGATATGGACCAATTTTTGTGTGATTGGAAATCGATTTATCTGAGGGATACTATCGACCTATATGGACTTAGTTGTTAACGACCACATACTAGCACAATGCACCAAATTTCACTCGGATGAAATTTGCTCCTCCAAGAGGCTCCAAAACGAAATCTCGGGATCGGTTTATATGGAGGCTATATATGATTATGGACTGATATAGACCACTTTTGGCATGGTTGTTAAATATCATATACGATCACCACGTACCAAATTTCAATCGAATGGGAAGAATTTTGCTCTTCCAAGGAGCTCTGGAGGTCAAATATGGGGATCGGTTTATATGGGGCCTATATATAATTATGGACCGCTTTCGACCAATTTGTGCATGGGAGTTTGAGGCCATATATAAACACCACGTACCAAATTTCAACTGAATCAGATGAATTTTGGTCTTCCAAGAGGCTCCGGAGGTCAAATCTGGTGATCGGTTTATATGGGGGCTACATATAATTATGGACCGATGTAGACCAATTTTTGCATGGTTGTTAGAGACCATATACTAACACCATGTACCAAATTTCAGCCGGATCGGATGAAATTTGCTTCTCTTAGAGGCCTCGCAAGCCAAATCGGGGGATCGATTTATATGGGGGCTATATATAATTATAGACCGATGTAGACCAATTTTTGCATGATTGTTAGAGACCATATACTAACACCATGTACCAAATTTCAGCCGGATCGGATGAAATTTGCTTCTCTTAGAGGCCTCGCAAGCCAAATCGGGGGATCGGTTTATATGGGGGCTATATGTAATTATTGACCGATGTGGACCAATTTTTGCATGGTTGTTAGAGACCATATACTAACACCATGTACCAAATTTCAGCCGGATCGGATGAAATTTGCTTCTCTTAGAGGCCTCGCAAGCCAAATCGGGGGATCGATTTATATGGGGGCTATATATAATTATGGACCGATGTAGACCAATTTTTGCATGATTGTTAGAGACCATATACTAACACCATGTACCAAATTTCAGCCGGATCGGATGAAATTTGCTTCTCTTAGAGGCCTCGCAATCCAAATCGGGGGATCGGCCCATATGGGGGCTATATATAATTATTGACCGATGTGGATCAATTTTTGCATGGTTGTTAGAGACCATATACTAACACCATGTACCAAATTTCAGCCGGATCGGATGAAATTTGCTTCTCTTAGAGGCCTCGCAAGCCAAATCGGGGGATCGGTTTATATGGGGGCTATATATAATTATGGACCGATGTGGACCAATTTTTGCATGGTTGTTAGAGACCATATACTAACGCCACGTACCAAATTTCAGCCGGATCGGATGAAATTTGCTTCTCTTAGAGGCCTCGCAAGCCAAATCGGGGGATCGGTTTATATGGGGGCTATATGTAATTATTGACCGATGTGGACCAATTTTTGCATGGTGAGTCGATCTGAGCATGTCCGTCCGTCTGTTGAAATCACGCTAACTTCCGAACGAAACAAGCTATCGACTTGAAACTTGGCACAAGTAGTTGTTATCGATGTAGGTCGGATGGTGTTGCAAATGGGCCATATCGGTCCACTTTTACGTATAGCCCCCATATAAACGGACCCCCAATTTTGGCTTGCGGAGCCTGTAAGAGAAGCAAATTTCATCCGATCCGGCTGAAATTTGGTACATGGTGATAGTAAATGGTCTCTGACAACCATGCAAAAAGTGGTCCACATCCGATCCGGCTGAAATTTGGTACATGGTGTTGGTATATGGTCTCTAACAACCATGCAAAAATTGGTCCACATCGGTCCATAAATATATATAGCCCCAAATATAAATCGATCACCAGATTTGACCTCCGGAGCCTCTTGGAAGACCAAAACTCATCTGATTCAGTTGAAATTTGGTATGTGGTGTTAATATATGGCCTCAAACACCAATGCAAAAATTGGTCGAAATCGGTCCATAATTATATATAGCCACCATATAAACCGATCTCCAGATTTGACCTCCGGAGCCCCTTGGAAGAGCATATTTCATCCGAGTCAGTTGAAATTTGGTACATTGTGCTAGTATATGGCCGTTAACAACCATGTCTAACTAGGTCCATATCGGCCTATAGCCCTCAGATAAATCGATCCCCAATCACACAAAAATTGGTCCATATCAAGTTCATAATTGTATATAGCCCACATATAAGCGATCCCCATATTTCAATTCTGGCTCTCTACGTACCGTGCAAAAGTCCATATCGATTCGTAGTTATTTGTAGACTTAACTACCTATACATACATTTTTTGTATAATATATACCACGTATGGACTAACTAACAATTTAGAAGACGATGTTAAGAAGTTGTATGTTAAGATACCACAACCCAATTAATTCGATTGTGGATGATAGTCTTTCGTAGAAGTTTCGTCGCAATCCATGGTGGAGGGTACATAAGATTCGGCCTGGCCGAACTTACGGCCGTATATACTTGTTTGTTCTGTATTTTAATAAAGGGTGATTTGTTAAGAGCTTGATAACTTTTTTTAAAAAAAAAACGCATAAAATTTGCAAAATCTCATCGGTTCTTTATTTGAAACGTTAGATTGGTCCATGACATTTACTTTTTGAAGATAATTTCATTTAAATGTTGACCGCGGCTGCGTCTTAGGTGGTCCATTCGGAAAGTCCAATTTTGGGCAACTTTTTCGAGCATTTCGGCCGGAATAGCCCGAATTTCTTCGGAAATGTTGTCTTCCAAAGCTGGAATAGTTGCTGGCTTATTTCTGTAGACTTTAGACTTGACGTAGCCCCACAAAAAATAGTCTAAAGGCGTCAAATCGCATGATCTTGGTGGCCAACTTACCGGTCCATTTCTTGAGATGAATTGTTCTCCGAAGTTTTCCCTCAAAATGGCCATAGAATCGCGAGCTGTGTGGCATGTAGCGCCATCTTGTTGAAACCACATGTCAACCAAGTTCAGTTCTTCCATTTTTGGCAACAAAAAGTTTGTTAGCATCGAACGATAGCGATCGCCATTCACCGTAACGTTGCGTCCAACAGCATCTTTGAAAAAATACGGTCCAATGATTCCACCAGCGTACAAACCACACCAAACAGTGCATTTTTCGGGATGCATGGGCAGTTTTTGAACGGCTTCTGGTTGCTCTTCACTCCAAATGCGGCAATTTTGCTTATTTACGTAGCCATTCAACCAGAAATGAGCCTCATCGCTGAACAAAATTTGTCGATAAAAAAGCGGATTTTCTGCCAACTTTTCTAGGGCCCATTCACTGAAAATTCGACGTTGTGGCAGATCGTAAGTCTATTCATGATGAAATGTCAAAGCATACTGAGCATCTTTCTCTTTGACACCATGTCTGAAATCCCACGTGATCTGTCAAATACTAATGCATGAAAATCCTAACCTCAAAAGAATCACCCTTTATATGGTATAATTTATTTTTATGTGGAGTCACATGATGTCATGACGTAAATATGATATGATTAGTTATTGTTGAAATTGCACCAAAATAGAGTGTGCAAAATTATGTGATGTGTACTTGCATGACATTATATATATAAATAAACAAGAAATTAGTTTATAGAAAAATAAATAAAGTTAATTTTGTGTTTTCTTTTCTCAAGTGGCGTCCTTTTTTCGACGACGAAAAAGTTTTTTCATAAAGATCAAAACATTTTAGGTTGTGACCATGTTATTTTAACTGAAAGAAAAACATTTTTGATGAATACCATAAATTTTTAGATCGTGACCATTGTCTTTTGATTCCAACAAAATTCTTTTTATCAATATAATAACATTTTAAATGAGGACAATTTTATTTTTCTTAGAACCATGTTCACTGAGCCAACATGGCTGGTGGAAATGTTACATGGTTGCCGCAAAAATAGCTCCTATCATATTATTTTGTTCTTCGAATATGATTACGAAAATCATGTTTCTTCTTCTCCTCTGTTGGTTAAGCTACTCTTGTAATTTAATGATTTTAAGCTGAAGACAAAAGAATAATAAACTATTTTTTTTTTTTTAATTTTGTACAATATAATATTTTTTTATGGAATTTTCAATAAAAAAAAAATTTGACAAAAAATTCTACGAAAATTAAATTTTGACAAAATGTTTCATGAAAATAAATTTTTTACAAAATTTTCGGTGAAAATTAAATTAAAAAAAAATCCTGAAAATATTAATTTCTACAAAAATAATATATTAATTTCAAAATAATTAATTAATAATTAATTATTTAATAATTAATAATTAATTTCAAAAATATTAATTTCTATAAAAATAAGAACCATTAAATTTTTCTGTATATTTTATATCAGCTTATGGGCTCCTCATGAAACATTTTCAAAGACACTTTCCTAATTTTTTTTGCGCTCTTATATTCTGGCTCTGTTGACGTAGAAAAGAAAAACTATTTGAAAACGAAATCTCATCCTCTTATTTTCCTTTTTTTGGTATAATTCCAATCAGTTTATTGACCAATGACCATAGACCATATGATGAACGCTTGTTATTACTTGGAAAATTTTCAACATTACTTAGTCATGAAATTGCAATCCATTAGCCAAATATCAATACAACAGATAAGGGAGTTATCAGAGTTGGCAACATAAATGAAATGAACTAGAGACACAACTTTAGGTAAAACTTTTTTGGTTTCGCAAAACTCAATAGTGCATCGTTTTATTGTCATGGATAGTTGACAAATATTGGAGATATATAGATTAGATGGAAGCCATTGAATGGATGCACTTCGGGCAAGAACAAAGGAATTCGCCATACAATACCAATCGGTTATTTTATCAATTACCCAAGATCAAAATGTCTGTAATCCAAACAAAAAGGGAGGAAAACTTTCAACTTAAATTGAAAAGCCAGGCAAGAGTCAAAAGTCAAACGAAAGTAAATTAAAAACCAAAAATCTCTGCTATAGCCAAAAACAAAAAAAAAAAAAAATCCGGAGACCGTATGACACCGAGCCATAGCCATAGTATCATCAATACTATGGCCATTGTGTTCAATGAAATCAATAACCTCTTAAAGGGATTTGTGGTTTGAATGTTCATCATTGCCCTCATCATTATCGTCATCATTGCCAACGATGCTCTCCTCTCGATTGGTCGAAATGGACGATGACTATCCATGGCCATTGTCATAAAATCAACCTTTGTATCCAATGCTACTAATTGCACAATGCAACTCCATGAAAATTGTCTGGGCTATGGCCACATGCCTCATTATGACTTCATGGCTGGCAGACACCATGGTGTGGCCTGGTCATCATCTACGCCGAGTAATTATTGGACGGAAGAGGAAACAAAAAATTATCGAGCTGAGACCTGTTTCGATGCACGGATCGTTAATCATCAAAGGCATGAATTGCAATTAATGAACGACAGTCAAGGCATGTGAATTACTGCTGCAAAAGCCAATGATGTTCTTTCGAGTACACTGAAAGAAAAAAAAAACAAAAAATCGTTACTTATATACAAAGAATAGTCCATGAATAGTTTTCCTTGGCGCTCTATAACTCACTGTCACGTCACCAAAGGTAACTAAAGACTTGTTAACACTTCTCTCGTGGTTCAAGACATTCTCTCTACTAGTGGTGTGCCCGTGAATCATGTGAATCGTTACCACAATTCAAATCAATACACGTGAATGAGCGGCAATTAGACTAAAATAAAATAGTTTGTACGTGAACGTGAGTGAAAAACCAAATCGGTTGGTGAATGTGCAACAGTAAAATTTCTTTAAAATCACCATCACGACAAAATTCAGGCTCAGAAATAAGTGCGTGAGTAAAACCAAATATGTTCGTGACTGAGATGTTTTCAAAGTCTGGATCACAAAAAATTCACGCTCTCGAAAAAAAATCACTTTTACTATATAATTCACACACTCACGAAAAAATGTCTTTTACGACAAAAATTACGGCCACGAAAAAAAACACTGTCAAAAAATAGTCTTTCTAGCAATAAAATTGACGATGAGATTTACGATCACGTTAAAATTCCCGCATGTTTGATATTGATTACGAGCCAAATAAGCGTCGAATTGAAGTAAGGCTACCTTTAAGACCGAATTTTTTTGATGCGTATTCAGTGTTTTGGATATGAATTACGAAATTTTGTGATATTTTGATAAATAAATAATTTTTAAAATCTTTTTTGAGTTTTAATGGATTCTTACGTTTGCGTGGAATGTTTGACATCACATATTTTCAAAAATTCGCAATTTTTCTAGAGTGAATTTGGCATTTTTTCGGCAAAATTTAAATAATTTTTACCATTTTATTAACTCTTAATCTAGTTTTAACCTATTTGAGAATTTGACTCAAAAGAACTTCATGTGCAGTTAAAATAAAGAACATGTTTCGGATGAAATTTTTGGAAGTGCTTTTAAAGTTGTGCCTTTAGAACAACTTCCAATTTTTATACCCTCCACCATATTAACTTTGTCATTCCGTTTGTAACACATCGAAATATTGCTCTAAGACCCCATAACGTATATATATTCTGGGTCGTGGTGAAATTCTGAGTCGATCTGAGCATGTCCGTCCGTCCGTCTGTTGAAATCACGCTAACTTCCGAACGAAACAAGCTATCGACTTGAAACTTGGCACAAGTAGTTGTTATTGGTCAGATGGTATTGCAAATGGGCCATATCGGTCCACTTTTACGTATAACCCCCATATAAACGGACCCCCAAATTTGGCTTGCAGACACTCTAAAAGAAGCAAATTTCATCCGATCCGGCTAAAATTTGGTACATGGTGTTAGTATGGGGGCTAACAACCATGCAAAAATTGGTCCACATCGGTCCATAATTATTTATAGCCCCCATATAAACCGATCACCAGATTTGGCTTGCGGAGCTTCTAAGAGAAGAAAATTCCATCCGATCCGGCTGAAATTTGGTACATGGTGTTAGTATATGGTCTCTAATAACCATGCAAAAATTGGTCCACATCGGCCCATAATTATATAAAGCCCCCATATAAACCGATCACCAGATTTGACATCCGGGGCCTCTATACGTGATGTTAGTATACGGTATCCAACAACCATGCAGGAATTGGTTCATAGTAGTCCTTAATTATATATACCCCCATATAAACCGATCCCCAGATTTGACCTCCGGTGCCTTTTGGAGAAGCAAAATTCATCCGATCTGGTTGAAATTTAGTATGTGGTGGTAGTATATGGTATTTAACAACCATGCCAAAAGTGGTCCATATCAGTCCATAATCATATATAGCTCCATATAAACCGATCCCGAGATTTGGTTTAGAAGCCTCTTAGTACATTGTGCTGGTATATGGCCGTTAACAACCATGCCTAACTAGGTCCATATCGGTCTATAGTTATATATAGCCCTCAGATAAATCGATCCCCAATCGCACAAAAATTGGTCCATATCAAGTTCATAATTGTATATAGTCCCCATATTTCAATTCTGGCAAAAGTCCATATCGATTCGTAATTATTTGTAGACTTGCCTACACATACCTTTTTATACCCTTCACCACTACTGTGGTACAGGGTATAATAAGTTTGTGCATTTGTATGTAACGCGAAGAAATAGTGGTCATAGACCCATCTTTTAGTATACCGATCGGCTTAGAATTAAATTCTGAGTCGATTTAGCGATGTCCGTCTGTCCGTCCGCCCGTCTGTCTGTATATGTAATTTTGTGCACAAAGTACAGCTCGCAATTTAAGTCCGATCGTCCTCAATCGCTATTGGTTTTGGAAAAAATCGGTTCAGATTTAGATATAGCTGCCATATATATTTATCCCCGATGTGGTCATAGTTAGCGTGTTTATCAACCGATTTACTTGAAATACCGTACATGCAAATATTTTATGAATCTCGAAAATCTTGCAAAATATCAGCAAAATCGGTTCAGATTTAGATATATCTCCCATATATATCTTTCGAACGATATGGACTTATATGGCCCCAATTTGGTTGAAATTTTGTACTAGGAGTACAATTAGTAATATAGTCATGTGTGCCAAATTTGATTGCAATCGGTTCAGATTTAGATATAGCTCCCATATATATGTTTTTCTGATTTCGACAAAAATGGTAAAAATACCAACATTTTCCTTGTAAAATCGCCACTGCTTAGTCGAAAAGTTGGAAAAATGACTCTAATTTTCCTAAACTTCCAATACATATATATCGAGCGATAAATCATAAATAAACTTTTGCGAAGTTTACTTAAATTTGTTTCAGATTTAAATGTTTCCCATATTTTTTTTACTAAAATTGTGTTCCACCCTAGTGCATTAGCTAACTTAAATTTTGAGTCTATAGGTTTTGTAAAAGTCTATCAAATTCTGTCCAAATCGAGTGATATTTAAATGTATGTATTTGGGACTAACCTTTATATATAGGATGTGATATGGTATCGAAAATTTAGATCTACAAAGTGGTGCAGGGTATAATATTGTCGGCCCCGTCCGACTTTAGACTTTCCTTACTTGTTTATATCTATACCACGTATGGACAAACTCACAATTTAGAAAACGATTTAAGATACCACAACCCAAGTAATTCGATTCTGGATGACAGTCTTTCCTAGAAGTTTCTACGCTATCAATGGTGGAGGGTACATAAGATTCGGCCTGGCCGAACTTACGGCCATATATACTTGTTATTTCTACACTATTAAAAATGAAGCACAGCGAATCGTAAAGATTTTAAAAAGAAAACATTGTTCCTCTCTATTATTCAAAAGGGTACAAATGTTGCATTTAAAATAGAAACAGACACAGGACTTTATTTTGGGGACCCAAGCGCTCATTTATAATTTTACTCGATATTTGTCTACAATTGTGAAATCATTTCATGAGTACACGCACAGAAAAAAACATGTTTGGACATGGTTGCCGCATCCATTTAATGTTTATTTAGAGTATGTAATTGTCGCGAAAACCATGTATTTTGTCTTTGTAAAAATAATTTTCGAGCGGAGAAAAATATATGTTGGCAATAAGCATTTAAATGGTTCTCAAATGCCGCAAACATGTTCTATTATTTAAATGATAGAATTTGAGACCATTATATGGTCAGGAAAATCATGTATCTGACCATTCAATTTTTTTTACTTTTTTGCAGAGAAAAAAGTATTTTTATAGTTTACGTGTAGACATGTCTACAACCATTACATGGCCATAAAGACCATGTACATTGTTTTCGTGACCATTTAATTTTGTAATTTTTTTGCAGCGACAAGAATTTTATAAAAACATTGAGCAGGTACACACGATTTTCATTTTGCGCGTCAGTCGTGTGTTGATTGTTTCTTGGAATGGACGGAGAATACGGAATTATTGTGTTTTGTGTTAATTTATTTATTCAGAAATGGCACGTGGTTTTATGTGAATACAAAAAAGGAAAGTGTAATTGAAAAAATATACCTGGTTTTTGTTCTGCATTTTGATATATGGTATAATTTATTTTTATTTGCAGTTACATCATGTCTGCGTTTGTACATTTGATGGGCACGAAGTAAATATGGAATGATTACTAATTGTTGAAATTGAATCACACTAGAGTGTGTAAAAATATGTGAAGTTTGCTTGCACGACATTATAAATACAAATAAACAATGAATTAATTTATAAATAAATAAAAACAAATAAATAAAGTTGATTTTGTGTTTTCTTTTCTCAAGTGGCGTCCTTTTTTCGACGACGAAAAAAGTTTTTTCATAAAAATCAAAACATTTTAGGTTGTGACCATGTTCTTTTAACTAGAAGAAAAACATTTTTGACGAATAACATAACATTTTAGATCGTGACCATTGTCTTTTAATGGAAACAAAATTCTTTTTATCAATATAATAACATTTTAGATGAGGACAATTGTATTTTTCTTAGAACCATGTTCACTGAGCCAACATGGTTGCAGGTTAAAATGTTACATGGTCGCCGCAAAAATAGCTGCTATCATATTATTTTGCTCTTCGAATATGATTGTGGCAATCATGTTTCTTCTCTGCGTGTACTCACTCCTAAATCATCACTCCACCTCATCATTGATTAGGACGATATATCCCATAAATATGAAATGAAGATGGTTCCCCTTCATAGAGATCTGTGACCCATTTTTATTACTTAATAAAAAAATCGTTCATAAATATATGGGAACCGAACTCCCATTTTCAACTCTGTAGAATTTGGAAGTCGATCACTACTATCCTGACGATGTGTTTGAAATATCGATCTTATTAATTTTCTACAGCAGAGCCTATTTCTTTTCCCCTTGTTCTGGTTTATGAATTCTCAAAACGTAAAATCTTTCTCAATCGCCAGTTTCCGAACCACAATGATATAACATACGAAATGTTTACTTACTGTTCTTATGGACAAGAAACTAATGAAATAAATTTCTTGACTATATATGAAATGGTTCAGTATTTATTGACAGTTAAAAATTTTGCGATTTGCGAATTAGTGAACCAGAAAATGGGGGTTTATGTTTCTTATAATAACTTGTCAAAAATGTGAGAAATTGTTATTTAAATTTGAGTTTTTTTTGGGGTCGCGAGAGTCCTGATTGCGGATAGGAGCCAGAAAAATACTGGCAACACTGATCATATCAATGAGAGCATTCATGGCACTACTTTTCAACATTCCCCACTTGTATTGCTTTCTTTCCATCAATACAAGAACATCATGAACTAATACTTCAAAAGATTTGAGGTTACACAAGAATTTTTACCACCTAGAACTTTTGGTGGCTCATAAACCATTGGGCTATTGAGCGTTGATTCGTATCGTACATTTCATATTGGTGAAGAGAAAATCTCTTCCTCTCCACCCCTATACAAATTACGGAAATCCATAGATTCGCGAATTAGTTCCAGACAAACATAAAACCGAATTTTAATGATGACCACAAACGAAAGCAGTGTCATTAAGTTTGAGGTGAAATAACTATTTTGGATTTGTTATCGCATGTCCTTCCCAACCACCTTTGTGGCAAACGCAAACATCTTTGAAGACCTCTCAACTTTCACTTTGGTTTCCTGTTCAATATTCGGCGGGGTTTTATATGCTCTTTCCAGACATTAATTTTTATGTTTATTACTCTTGTAGACGTTTTCGTCTACCCTTCAATGTGGCCATCACCTAAGCCCTCTAACCCATCAGCCATCTCATTCAAGTGATATTGGTTGCGTATCTGGGTAGAGCCTTACATGCGACCGCAAGGATTTGCAAATGACATTTATTTGTGCCTCAAGTCAGGCGAAAATGAGCAAAATTAATTAATTGTTGTTCATTTTGTAATTGTGTGCACTGGGCCATTTCAAGGACGACAAAGATGCTAAAGGATCTGGTGTTGTGGTGGGAAAGGGGTTGGGGTTTTAGTTAATATGAGATGAGATTTGTTCTGATATAAACATATGAGTCGAACGCATGACTAGATCTACTAATTGTAATGAGTTTTGTATGATGCCTACTAAACTGCAGATGGGAGTTGGTAATCCTGGACAATTTGGTCTTGGTTTAATGAGATCAAGATTTTATTGTTGTAACGCGGGTAATTTTACTTTTTCATGGAATAAAGGGATTTTAATTGCATGCCCTTGTGTTGTTGTTAGTCTTGAAGAATTCGGAATAATCAACAAAAAGAAAATTATTAGTTACTTCACTGAAACCAACCTTATCTTAAGGATTTTGATATTGATATTTTCTGGAACAGTTTTCAGGAAGCAATCCAGATTTAAATTTAGGTTCTATTTCTAAGGGCAATTGGTGCAAATTGTCATTAACGGACGTGGTACCAGTGCTCCAGATTGTGACACGAAATTTTCGTGACACGCGTGATTCACGTTTTAATCACGTGAGTCGTGAGCAAGGTTAGGTAAGGTTAGGTTAGGTTAGGTGGCAGCGCGATGTATCAGGCTCACTTAGACTATTCAGTCCATTGTGATACCACATTGATGAACTTCTTTCTTATCACTGAGTGCTGCCCGATTCGATGTTAAGCTCAATGATAAGGGACCTCCTTTTTATAGTCGAGTCCGAACGGCGTTCCACATTGCAGTGAAACCACTTAGAGAAGCTTTGAAACCCTCAGAAATGTCACCAGCATTACTGAGGTGGGATAATCCACCGCTGAAAAACTTTTTGGTGTTCGGTCGAAGCAGGAATCGAACCCACGACCTTGTGTATGCAAGGCGGCCATGCTAACCATTGCACCACGGTGACTCCCGAGAGTCGTGAGCAAAATCCAAAGTAACTCTCGTGAATGTGCGTGAATGGGACTAAAAGAAATATGTCGTGCGTGAGAAATAAAATCGGTTCGTGAATGTGCGTGAACGAAGTTTCTGCAAAATCACGCTCACGAAAAAAATAAAGATTTAATTCTTACTCGTATGTTAACTGAAATTAATTTAGCTGTCGAACTATATTCTATTTTTGCATTTTGTTACCTTTACTCACTCCCGGTTGGAAAATGCCGTGAGTCTCGTGAATTTTTCGTGAATCACGTGAATTGTCGTGAATCGTGCGTGAGTGAGTCTTTAAAAGTAGTTCGTGCGTGAGCGTGCGTGAATACATAATTTGCTTCGTGAATGTGCGTGAGTGAAATTTTACTCACGCGCACACTTCTACTAGGAATGTTCCAATGATATAGAATTATTTACCGAATTATCAATTTCTTCGAAGAAAAAAAAATGCTTTCATTATTAAACAAGTAAGGAAAGTCTAAAGTCGGGCGGGGCCGACTATATTATACCCTGCACCTCTTTGTAGATCTAAATTTTTGATACCGTATCACATCCGTCAAATGTGTTGGGGGCTATATATAAAGGTTTGTCCCTAATACATACATTTAAATATCACTCGATCTGGACAGAATTTGATAGACTTCTACAAAATCTATACACTGAAAATGTAAGTCGGCTAATGCACTAGGGTGGAAGACAATGTTAGTAAAAAACAAGTAAGTAAAGTCTAAAGTCGGGCGGAGCCGACTATATTATACCCTTCACCAATATGTAGACAAACATTTGTGTTACCATCTCAACTACTTAAAATTTGCTGGGAGCTATATAAAGGTTTGCATTTCCAGATGCAAATACTTTAATGGAAACAATTTTCTGTACTTTTACAAAAACTCTAGAATTAAAATTTAAATCGGCTAACGCCCTCGGATGAAACACAATGTTAGTAAAAAATATGGGAAATATGAAGCGAGAGAAATTTTAATGCAATTGTACAAAAGAGATTTATGATTTTTCAGGCGATACATATGTATTCGAGATATAGGACAATTAGAGTAATATTTACAATTTTTACTACTCAGCAGTGGCGCACCGAGTATGCTTTTTACTCGGTTCCAAAGATTTTGTCTTTACTTTAAAAAATTTGGTATTGATTCCGAGCCAAAGAAGCGGATAATACAAGTAAGGATACTTTTAAGACACAATTCTCTTTTAAATTTAGGTTTTGTGTACTTGCTTCTAGGACGTAAATTTTAATTTCTCGCTTTCTCAGCTTCTTTTCTTCATATGCTATCAAAGTCGAGTTAACGGCAACTTTATTTTCCAAATTAGGACTCGACTTCCAGTAGAAATTATGCTATGTTTGAAGTAAAAAACTTCTCTAAAATAAAGTTTTGAAAAACATGTCCTATATTTGAACGATTTTTTGCTTTGTAGTCAAGATGCAAAAAGACAACAAATTTAAAGACAATTTCATTAAATTTAAAGAATTTTTCTGAATTATTAAAGTCAAGTTGACCTTAGCCTTATAAAGTTTTTCTTTCATGTTAAGATACCCATTTTTAAGTCAAATCACTTAATTATAAGGACAATACGACTTCATTGAAAAGTTTATCGACTTTTGGACAAGGAAATAAACTTTATATTAGAGAAATGCGTCTTCTATGCTAAGCAAAATTTGTATTCGTATTTTAAAGACATGAAATCTTTGACCTCACGACAATATTTTTTTCAGTGCGATTTTACAAGGATATTGGTTAGATCTCGCCAAGATATGTGGTCAAGTGTGGGTTGTGATATATTATTTGGTCTAGTCGGGCGACTTGGAGCCTTATTTAAAACCCATTTGTTCTGTGGAAATTTTGGCATTGCAGTGTGTAGGATATGGCTAAGATATGGGAAAAACATCACAGAATTTTGTGTAAAGTGTGAGAATTTTGGCCATATTTGCATTCTCTGAGGAAACTATCCAGTCAATTGGAGGAAAATCCCATTGAAAATGGGTCTAAAATATGAAACAGTCTACCATATTTCCCCAACTCTGGTGTACGTATATATGGGAGCTATATACAATCTGAACCAATTTTGACTAAATTTGACATGCATAGTTAGAATAATAATTCTGCTATCTATGCGAAATTTCACGTAAATGGGAGTATAACACAGAAAAAAATATCACCAAAATATTTCCAATTAAAATGTTAATTGAAGTTGAAAATTTTTTCAATTAATAAATTAATTGATAAAATTAACTTTTTAATCATGATAAAAACATTAAGTTAATTAAGTCAATGATTGAAAATTTTAAAATGTTTAATTAAAAAATTAATTGATACAATTAACTTTTTAATCAAATTCTGAAGACTAATTCAGTTAAAAAAGTGCTGATTTTTTTAAAATTTTTAAAATAAAAATGTATTTCTAACAATCATTTGTTAATCCAAATAAAAACTCTAAGCCAATTTAGAGAGTAATTAAAAATATTTACCTTTATTAATTAATAAATTAATTGAGTTTTGCAATCAACATCAATTAAATTTTTAATTGAATCAATTAAAAAATAATTGAAATTTGCTGAAAAAATCAATTAATTTTTTAATCAAGAATTTTTTCTATGCCCAATTAAAACTATGATTGATACTATCATTTTCGTGATTGAAGACATTTCAATTAAAAAATTAATTGGATCAATTAATTTGGTGATTGAATCAGAAAAAAATGTTTTGTGTGAACTTTGGCCCCTGGTCATATGAGTGCAAATCGGACGGGAGATATATATGGGAGCCATATCTAAATCTGAACCGATTTCAACCAAATTTGCCACAATTACCTATACTACTAAACGTACTCTTTGTGCGAAATTTGAAGCAAATCACGGCAAAACCCTGGATTTGGAGGCCATATAAGTTCAAATCGGACGAAATATATATGGGAGCTATATCTAAATCTGAATCGATTTTGATCATATTTGGCACATGCAATAGTGTCGTTAAAAGTACCGCTTGTGCAAAATTTGAAGTAAGTCAGGGCAAAACTCTGGCTTTTGAGACCATATAAGTCCAAATAGGGCGAAAGATATAGATGTGAGCTATATCTAAATCTGAACCGATTTTAAATTAAAATTTTTAAAATTTGACACACTTAACGATACTGTTAAACGTACCCCTTGTGCAAAATTTGAAGCAAATCACGGCAAAACTCTGGCTTTTGTGGCCATATAAGTTCAAATCGGACGAAAGATATATATGGGAGCTATATCAAAATTTGAACCGATTTCAATCAAATTTACCAAGCATCGGTAGAATGTCAATTCTACCCTCTGTGCAAAATTTCACGAAGATCGGTAGTAAACTTTGGCCTCTGTGGTCATATGAGTCTAAATCGGACGAAAGATATATATAAGAGCTATATGTAAATCTGAACCGATTTGCCTGATATTTTGCAAGATTTTCGAGATTCATAAAATATTTGGATGTACGGTATTTCAAGAAAATCGGTTGATAAACACGCTAACTATGACCAAATCGGGGATAAATATATATGGCAGCTATATCTAAATCTGAACCGATTTTGTCCAAAACCAATAGCGAATGTCTCTGTCCCAAGAAACGGCCCTATGCCAAATTTGAGGACGATCGGACTTAAATGGCGGGCTGTACTTTGTGCACAAAATTACATATAAAGACAGACGGACGGACGGACAGACAGACAGACGGACATCGTTAAATCGACTCAGAATTTAATTCTAAGCCGATCGGTATACTAAAAGATGGGTCTATGACCACTATTTCTTGGCGTTACATACAAATGCACAAACTTATTATACCCTGTACCACAGTTGTGGTGAAGGGCATAAATATGGGAAACAATTAAATCTGAAGCAATTTTAAGGAAACTTCGCAAAAGTTTATTTATGATTTATCGCTCGATATATATGTATTAGAAGTTTAGGAAAATTAGAGTCATTTTTACAACTTTTCGACTAAGCAGTGGCGATTTTACAAGGAAAATGTTGGTATTTTGACAATTTTTGTCGAAATCAAAAAAAACATATATATGGGAGCTAACATATATATAAATCTGAACCGATTTCAACCAAATTTGGCACGCATAGCTACAATGTTAACTCTACTCCCTGTGCAAAATTTCAACTAAATCGGAGTTAAAAATTGGCCTCTGTGGTCATATGAGTGTAAATCGGGCGAAAGCTATATATGGGAGATATATCTAAATTTGAACCGATTTCAACCAAATTTGCCACGCATCGCTACAATGCTAATTCTACTCCCTGTGCAAAATTTCATTTAAATCGGACTAAAAGATTGGCCACTGCGGTCATATGAGTGTAAATCGGGCGAACGATATATATGGCAGCTACATCTAAATTTGAACCGATTTCAAACAAATTTAACACGCATAGCTACAATGCTAATTCTACTCCCTGTGAAAAATTTCAACCAAATTGGGGTAAAACTCTGGCTTCTGGGACCCTATTAGTCCATATCGGGCGAAAGATATATATGGGAGCTATATCTAAATCTGAAGCGATTTCACAAAAATTTGGCACACTTGACTATAGTACTAATTGTTCTTCTTGTGCAAAATTTTAAGTAAATTAGGGTAAAACTCTGGCTTCTGGGGCCATATAAGTCTATATCGGGCGATATATATATATATATATATATATATATATATATATATATATATATATATATATATATATATATATATATATATATATATATATATATATATATATATATATATATATATATATATATATATATATATATATATATATATATATATATATATATATATATATATATATATATATATATGGGAGCTATATCTAAATCTGAACCGATTTCTTCCGAAATCAATAGGGTTCTATTCTGAGCCAAAACACATACTTGTGCCAAATTTGAAGTCGATTGGACTAAAACTGCAACCTAGACTTTGATTACAAAAATGTGTTCACGGACAGACGGACATGGCTATATCGACTCAGGAGCCCACCCTGAGCATTTTTGACACTATGTGTCTATCTCGTCTCATTCTGGGTGTTGGAAACATATGCACTAACTTATAATACCCTGTTCCACAGTGTGGCGCAGGGTATAAAAATCCTTAAAAGCCACGGCCATATACTAGCACAATGTACCAACTTTCAACTGACTCGGATGAAATTTGCTCCTCCAAGAGTCTCCAAAACCAAATCTCGGGATCGGTTTATATGGGGGCTATATATGATTATGGACTGATATGGACCACTTTTGGCATGGTTGTTAAATATCATATACTACCACCACGTACCAAATTTCAACCAGATCGGATGATTTTTGCTTCTCCAAAAGGCACCGGAGGTCAAATCTGGGGATCGGTTTATATGGGGGCTATATATAAGTATTGACCGATGTGGACCAATGTTTGCATGGTTGTTATAGACCATATACTAACACCATTAGCGTAGCTAGACAATTTTCCTAGGGGGGGCTATAGCCCCCTAGCTAAAAATTTATAGACTGAACTTATAGGTTCAATTATTGTTTTATTTCATAAAAAAGAATAAAAAATAGACATCAAAATAATATATAATAAAGCAACTAAAAGTAGTTCCACACTTTTCCCAGCAAAAAAATTGGGATTTGTTTTAAAGGTACAACTTTAAAAGCACTTCCAAAATAGTCCTCACAAAGAAGTTAATTATATTAACTACACAGGAAGTTTTTTACTTCAGTTTTTTCATATTTTAATATTTCTTTTTTCAAATAGTTTAAAAAAAGATTAAGTATAAATAAAATGGTAGAAATTATTCAAATTTTGCCACAAAAATGCTAAATCCATTATAGAAAAATCGATAATTTTTGAAAATATTCAAACAAGCGTTAGAATGCATTAAAAATCATAAAAAATATAAAAATTATTATAAACTAATGTTTCTTGAAGCTCGAGGTCTTTATAAATATTTATATAATTCTAACAAAAGGTCGACCAAAAATCAAATAAAAACCGAATAAATAAAAATTATTTATTTGGGAAAATATCACACAATTTTTTAATTCACATTCAAAACTCTGAATTCGGATCACACCGTAAGAAGTGATGCAAATTTATTACAGCGGCTGTTGAAACGGTTGACATTCCTTCTATGACGAGTTCCTATTACATTCATCGCTTCTCCGCCAATTTTGCACCACTTCCGGACCCAAAAAGAACATTTTCACTTATTTTTTGGCGACGCTTTTTTGCAGCATTATTAAGATATTAATTTATGAAAGAATAGTTTTAATACCAATTACTATTTTTTAATTAAGATGACTAAACCAGACTAAACAATATAATAAAGGAGCTTTACAGCCTGTTTCTGTATGTCGAATGAGCTCTGTCGATCGACTAAAATGGAAACAAACAGCTGAATTTATAACCAAAAACAGCTGTTTCTATGCATTTCAGTCGATCGATTGAACTCGTTCGACATACAGAAACAGGCTGTTAGTTATTCAACTAAACCATAAGTTCAATCACAGCTCTATTTCATAAATATCAGACTTCAAACATTGCCATCGGCAACTGATACCACAACCCAAGTAATTCGATTGTGCATGAAAGTCTTTAGCGGAACTTTGTGCGGTTGTATATACTTGTTTAATTTTTATAAGAATGTAAAATCGTAAATAGGTTTTCAAATTCTGGGGGGGCTAAAATTTTTCTGGGGGGGTCTAAGCCCCCTCCCCAGAGGCCTTCCTACGCTTATGACTAACACCATGTCCCAAATTTCAACCGGATCGGATGAAATTTGCTTCTCTTAGAGGCTCAGCAAGCCAAATCGGGGGATCGGTTTATATGGGGGCTATATGTAATTATGGACCGATGTGGACCAATTTTTGCATGGTTGTTAGAGACCATATACTAACACCATGTACCAAATTTCAGCCGGATCGGATCAAATTTGCTTCTCTTAGAGCAATCGCAAGCCAAATTTGGGGGTTCGTTTATATGGGGGCTATATGTAAAAGTGAACCAATATGGCCCATTTGCAATACCATCCGACCTACATCAATAACAACTACTTGTGCCAAGTTTGAAGTCGATAGCTTGTTTCGTTCGGAAGTTGGCGTGATTTCAACAGACGGACGGACGGACATGCTCAGATCGACTCAGAATTTCACCACGACCCAGAATATATATAATTTATAGGGTCTTAGAGCAATAAAGCTAAAAAAACGAATAAATTAAATTCTATTTCCCAGAATCAAATAAGCAAAACTCAAAATTAAAAGAGAATTATTTCTTAATTAATCCTTACTTCAATTCTCCCCTTCTTTGGCTCGGATTCAATATCAAAATTCTTCGTTTAAAGATAAAATCTTTGGATGCGTTATTTCAGTGTTGGTTTAAAACTAAACATTTGGAACATTAAATTTTTTCAAACAAGCTATTTGGGACAACGATTAAGAATGCGTCCAGTAGATTTTTTGCCAATATTACTTTCTTCATTTATTTCAAACAAAAGGTAACTAGCTATATGCCTAAAAATCGCATTAAGTGGCATTGAGACTTATCAATAATTCATATTGCCCTTAAAGTAATTCAAACAATTTATAAGGATGTAAAATGCAGTCATCCATACATAAATATTTCGAAATTGTATCCTCTCTTCATTATCCTTAAGCATCGTATTGCAATAACTCATTACAATTTTTGGGTATGGAAGAACGTTCGCTTCTCAACTCTGTTATTTAATCTTTAAACTAATTTTATATGCATGAGATGCGAACATTTCAACAATGTTTTTCTGATCGCTTCTGTTGCACATTGTGGAGATTTACTGCAAATGACTTAAGGAACTCAGCCAGAAAGCAAAGAATGTGCAATGTATAGTCCACCACTTCCTCTTTTTCTCAATACATCCAACCAAAGATATCCTGCTGCAAACCATCCCTATTCGCCAACGAAGTCCTTTACATGTAAAAAAGTTACACTACTAACGAGGAATAAGATAAAAGGACTATGAAGAAATTTTCGAAAAAGAGAAAATCTTCTACAATAGGATAAATACGGCGATGGCAAACTACTTGAAGGAGGCAGAAAATCCTTGTGCGGTTTGTCTGGAATACGCAGCATTGAGGACAATGCCTTGCATATTTTTTCTTAGTTCTAGTGGAAAAAAATATGCGAATCCATGAAGGAGAAATAAAAAAAATACAATAAAATCTCGCGGATGGAATACAAAATAATTTTTAATGTATTAAATAAATATGTACAATGTGGGACCCATGGAAAATGGAGTCTATCTCATAGCTCAAGGGATATGATACAAATGGAAACTTTGGAAAACAGGAGTTGTTTAATAAATGCAACTTAAAGGCTTTGTAGGGATAAAAATGAAAGCCGTTTAAATCGCTACTAGGATTTATTCATGGAGATATGAATGGGACACCTTTGTAATGTGAAAAGATGTAAGAAGAGAACTCTTAGTTGGGAATTATTATTTCCCTCGCCATTAAAGGAGGTGAGATTAATAATATTTTTTTAATATATCGAATTAGTGGGTTTTCGCAATGTGAGCGCATATTATTCGGGATATACGCTTCAGACAATACTGAAACTATATTCATGTATAATCTAATTTCATAGCTTTCAATTCCAGTATTCCGGAAGAAGTTTTAAGACCCTGAAATTGAAGCATTACTCGATGAAGACTCGTGTCAATCTCGCCACTCAGTTTCAATCAAACGGAACTATTATAACGGAACGAGCTATTATAACGGAACGAGCTTGAAGAACCATTAATTTATAATTCTAACAAAAAGGTCGACCAAAAATCAAACAAAAACTAATAAGGAACGAAATACATTTTTGTATTGTATTCGTCCTTAGATAGATTTAATTGATTGTGCCTCATGTTGTATAATATAAAGGCATACGCCTTCTGTGGCCACATGCCCACTACTCCACTCTACACATACCCACTGTCATTCAATGCAGTCTGGGTGGGTATGGGAAAAATGCTTTATGAGGTAATCTGACTTTGGGCAACATTTACTTTTTGCGTGCTATGAGTATAATTCTCATCTATGTCGTGGCTGTGGGAGAATATAAACTTGGGGTTTTTGGGCAACGAGAAGGAGTTCCGACAGCCGAAGGGTATTGAACACGACGAGTGGCACGACCGCAGTCAGTTCACACTAAGCGACAGGAACTCTACCACCGCACTAAGTGTTTCGGCATTTAGCTTGCTTCCGCACTAATAGCTTCGGTTATTATCTTGCTTGTTTAGGCAATTAGCTTGCTTCCGCACTAATTGTTTCGGCAATTAGCTTGCTTCCGCACTAATTGTTTTCCGACGATTAGCTTGCTTCCTCAATATTAGTTTCGGCTATAAGCTTGCTTTCGCACTAATTGTTTCGGCAATTAGCTTGCTTCTGCACTAATCGTGTCCCGACGCTTACCTTGCTTCCGCACTAATAGCTTCGGCTGTTAGCTTGCTTCCGCACTAATTGTTTCGGCAATTAGCTTGGTTCCGCACTAATCGTTTCCCGACGATTAGCATGCTTCCGCACTAATAGCTCCGGCTATTAGCTTGCTTCCACTAGTAGGTTCGGCAAGTAGTTTGTAGTTTTGTTACTAACCTAACAACGAATCAACAATCAACACCGAATCGCCATATCACCCGGATTATCAACATATACTATCAACACTGAATCGCGGTATCACCCGAATCATCAACATATCCAGCATCGCCCGAATCATCAACATATCGCCGCATCACCCGAATCATAAACATCGGCCAACCACCGACTGCCGACCAAACCAACACAACCGACTCATAGACAACGGACAGCCACCGACGGTTGACCAGCAAACCACCATCGAATCATCAACCGAGCCTTCAACCGAATAGTCAACGACGCCGAATCGTCAAAGACAATCCCGAACCATCAACCGAATCACTAACCGATCGTCACCGAACAATCACCAACACCGTATCAACGACTTTAGCCGAACCAAATCGTCAACAACCGATCCACCGGCATCTTTACTAAGAAGCTACATAATAAATCACCGACTCCCCATCATACCTTGCAAACATAAGCATTATACGTATATAAGGTCAAATAAATAAAGTTCGTACTACTATTATTGTATAAATACCACCAGATCGTGTGTTCTTAATTTAAGGTTTGTGGGTCCTTAAAGTTGATCATGGACGACCACCGGTCTACCTCAGCCGACGACAAAACCACGTTACACTATATGGTACCGAGTTGAAGCCGAGAGACGTCTAGAGGCGATTTTTCACTTGCGATCAGCTGCTTCAAATGCGACAAAGGGAAGTTTTATGGCATCGCATAGTTACTTATGATGAAAGTGGACATAACTATGTTGTATTTTTTGTAACGTTGTGATTTTATAAATTGACCATACGGAAGTATCGAACAATAATATTAGCAGATTTTTTTTCGCATTTTTGTTAAAATTTAATATTTCACCAAATGTATAAATGCTTTCAAACAATTTAATCTCTACATTGAACTTTACTTCATTATTGAAAATACATTCTTGATTTTTTTTAAATTAAATTTCTCTTGTTTTTCAAATTAAATTTCTTATCAACAACTGAAACAGATATTCGCTACATACTTTCGTTGGCTGTCCAGTTAAATTGTCACATGTGGCTTTATACGAAAAAATTGCTATTATCCTGCTAGGACATCTCAGCAATAACACTTCTCTTAATGGTCTGACGTCTAGCGTGCATACAAACCAAACGAAATCTGGAAATTTTTTAAATGTTAGCTATACTCGTAGGAATGAGGGCCAGACACAAAATGTTTCTGTCGAGTATCTCTTGCAATGCGTTGGCTTTTTGTGGTTTCTTTTCAGGTTGCACATTAACGCTTTTCAAAAACGTTGAAAATCAAATTAGCATTAATCGTACGAGTTTTTTTTTTGTGTTGGAATAGTACACGAAAAAAAACTTAAACACCGAAGAAAAATTGCATGCGCCTTTTTGAAGAAGACTTACTGCTTGTTGATGAATACAAAATTGTGGATTTTGTCAAAATTTTATTTCTACGTAAAATTTGGTCAAAATTTTCTTTCTATAGAAAATTTTATCAAAATATTCTCAAAATTTTCTTTAGAACATTTTGTCAAAATTTTATTTCTACAGAAGGTTAGGTTAGGTTATGTTAGGTGGCAGCCCGATGTATCAGGCTCACTTAGACTATTCAGTCCATTGTGATACCACATTGGTGAACTTCTCTCTTATCACTGAGTGCTGCCCGATTCCATGTTAAGCTCAATGACAAGGGACCTCGTTTTTATAGCCGAGTCCGAACGGCGATCCACATTGCAGTGAAACCACTTAGAGAAGCTTTGAAAACCTCAGAAATGTCACCAGCATTACTGAGGTGGGATAATCCACCTCTGAAAAACTTTTTGGTGTCGAAGCAGGAATCGAACCCACGACCTTGTGTATGCAAGGCGGACATGCTAACCATTGTACCACGGTGGCTCCCTATTTCTACAGAAAAAATTGTCAAAATTTTATTTTAATAGAAAATTTTGTCAAAATTTTATTTTTGTAGAAAATTTTGTAAAAAGTTTTTCTACAGACAATTCTATTAAAATTGTCTTACTATAGAAAATGTTCACAAAATTTTTTTCTATAGAAAATTTTGTCGATATATTATTTCTATAGAAAATTTTGTCAAAATTTTATTTCCATAGAAAATGTTATCAAAATTTTATTTATATAGAAACTTTTGTCAAAATTTTATTTCTATAGGAAATTTTGTCAAAATTTTATTTGTATAGAAAATTTTGTCAAAATTTTATTTGTATAGAAAATTTTGTCAAAATTTTATTTGTATAGAAAATTTTGTCAAAATATTACTTCTATAAAAAATTTTGTCAAAATATTATTTCTTTAAAAAAATTTTTGTCGAAATTTTATTCCAAATGAAAATGTTGCCAAAATTTTATTTCTATAGAAGATTTTGTCAAAATTTTATTCCTAATGAAAATTTTATTCCAAATGAAAATTTTGTCAAAATTTTATTTCTACAGAAAATTTTGTTTAAATTTTATTTATATAGAAAATGTTATTTCTATAGAAAATTTGGTCAAAATTGTATTTCTATAGAAAATGTTGTTCCAATTTTATTTATTTTTTATCAAGATTTTATTTCTATAGAAAATTTTGTCAAAATTTTATTTCTATAGAAAATTTGGTCAAAATTGTATTTCTATAGAAAATTTTGTCAACATTTTATTTCTATAGAATTTTTTTCAATATTTTATTTCTGTAGAAGATTTTATCAAAATTATATTTCTATATAAAATTTTGTCAACATTTTATTTCTATAGAAAAATTTCTCTTCTATAAAGTTTGTCAAAATGTTATTTCTAAAGAAAATTTTGTTGTTGTTTTTTTTTTATTTCAGCTTAAAACCATACTAAACCAAAAAATGTATTTCTATAGAAAATTTGTTAAAAATTTATTTCTATAGAAAATTTGTTAAAATTTTATTTCTATAGAAAACTGTGTCAAAATTTTATTTCTACAGAAAATTTAGACAAAATTTTATTTCTATAGAAAAGTTTGTCAAAATTTAATTTCTATAAATAAGTTTGTCCAAATTGTATTCCTAATAAAAATGTTGTTAAAATTTCTATAGAAAATTTTGTCAAAATTTTATTTTTTTTCAATATTTTATTTCTGTAGAAGATTTTATCAAAATTATATTTCTATATAAAATTTTGTCAACATTTTATTTCTATAGTAAATTTTGTCAAAATTTTATTTATATAGAAAATTTTGCTAAAATTTTATTTCTATAGAAAATTTTGTCAAAATTTTATTTCTATAGAGAATTTTGTCAAAATTTTATTTCTATAGAAAACTTTGTCAAAATTTTGTTTCTATAGAAAATTTAGACAAAATTTTATTTCTGTAGAAAAGTTTGTCAAAATTTTATTTCTATAAATAAGTTTGTCAAAATTGTATTCCTAATAAAAATTTTGTCAAAATTTCTATGAAAAATTTTGTCAAAATTTAATTTTGTAATTTGTAATTTTGTCAAAATTTTATTTCTATAGAAAATTTCGTCAAAAATTTATTTCTATAGAAGATTTTGTCAAAATTCATTTCTGTAGAACATTTTGTCAAAATTTTATTTCTATAGAAAATTTTGTCACAATTTTATTTCTATAGAAAATTTTGTCAAAATTTTATTTCTATAAAAAATTTTGTCAAAATTTTAAATGTTGTCAAAATTTTATTTCTATAGAAAATTTTCTCAAAATTTTATTTCTATAGAAAATTTTGTCAAAATTTTATTTCTATAGAAAATTTTGTCCAAATTTTATTTCTATAAAAAATTTTGTCAAAATTTTAAATGTTGTCAAAATTCTATTTCTATAGAAGATTTTGTCAAAATTTCATTTCTATAGAAAATTTCGTCAAAAATTTATTTCTATAGAAAATTTTGTCAAATTTTGTTATTTCTATAGATTTTTTTTTGAAAATTTTATTTCTATAGAAAATTTTGCCATGACATATCGGGCTGCCACTACACCTTACCTAAGCAAAGATTGCCTAAGCACTAGTACTTAGCCTACAAAAAAAAAGAAAATTAGATTCGGAATAATGTCGTTTGATTCTTATACTTTGGGGCTCCAACTGTTTCTGAATCGATAACCCTCTTGACTTATATTTGGAAATACAAAAATATGAAGGATGTGGCATTATTCTCAATTGAGTGAAATTCATCGACAACAGAGTACAGCTCTGTAATCGTTTTATCCTTTCCAAAAGGGTTACAATGATCACTCCAAGTATTTTAGTGACATATGCGATATAGGTTAGAAAATTCATTGCCTGATACATGGAAAGAATTGTCTGTTCCCTCCCAATAACTTTAGTGTGAAGCTTTTTTTGAGTGTATTCGATAAAGGCCTGGTAAGATAACTATTTACGGCAAAACAACGGCCACAAGTGTTAATGTATCTACAGTTCTTCGTGTTTTTTTGGTTGGCAAGCAAACTGAGTAGGTGGGATTAAGTGAATCGCTAGATAATTTTTTGGCTTCGCTTTGTGAGCTCAACTGCAACTACACGCTTGAGATATTTCTATGTTGCAGGAGTATAATAATTTTTAACTACAAATTGCCATACAAGTCATTAACAGTCTCCATTTCATCCTTTCTGCAAGAAGATCGTTTTATTCAACAGCATTGTAGTTGGCTTTCGCAAAAATTGGATATTGCATGGGATGGACTGCATTTTGAACTTTAGTCTTGACTCTTATTTGTGCCGAGGAATTTCCATTATACCATGGAATGCTGCGATTCGTTCTATCCTTAATAATATTTGCAGCAATTTGGTATTGCTAGAGAGTGTGTGTGCGCTCTTTTTTATAGAAAATACTGTGGTACATTAGTTTCTCGTGAAATTGATTTTAATCGCAATTTAATTTCCCTTGAAGATAGAAGATAATGATATTGCTAATTTCTACAAGTTTTATGATTATTTTAGACTAACTGCTTAAAAAATGTTTAAGGTATATTCTCATGAAGTGTTGTGGTCTATACGAGATAACATTCAATTGCTTGAAAATGAATTTAGATATGTAGTTGGATTAAATTGTAAGGAACCATGAAACCTCTGAGAAGTCGCCTGCCTATAGCAATAAAATTTTCTATAGAAATAAAATTTTGACAAAATTTCCTAAAGAAATAAAATTTTGACAAAATTGTCTATAGAGATAAAATTTTGACAAAATTTCCTATGGAAATAAAATGTTGACAAAATTTTCTATAGAAATAAAATTTTGACAAAATTTTCTATATACATAAAATTTTGACAAAATTTTCTACAGAAATAAAATTTTGACAAAATTTTCTATAGAAATAAAATTTTGGCAACATTTTCTATAGAATTGAAATTTTGACAAAATTTTCTATGGAAATAAAATTTTGACAAAATTTTTCTAAAGAAATAAAATTTTGACAAAATTTTTCTATAGAAATAAAATTTGGAAAATATTGTTTATTCAAATACAATTTTGACAAAATTTTCTATAGAAATAAAATTTTGACAAAATTTTCTATAGAAATAAAATTTTGACAAAATTTTCTATACAAATAAATTTTTGACAAAATTTTCTATAGAAATAAAACTTTGGCAAAATGTTCTATACAAATAAAATTTTGACAATTCTCTATAGAAATAAAATTTTGACAAAATTTTCTACAGAAATAAAATTTTGAAAATTTTCTATAAAAATAAAATTTTGACAAAATTTTCTATAGAAATAAATTTTTGACAAAATTTTCTATAGAAATAAATTTTTGACAAACTTTTCTATAGAAATAAAATTTTGAAAAAATTTTTCTATAGAAATAAAATTTTGACAAAATTTGTATAGAATTTAAATTCTGACAAAAGTTTCTATAGAAATAAAATTTTGAAAAAATAAAATTTTGGCAAAATTTTCTATACAAATAAAATTTTGATAACAATTCTCTCTAGAAATAAAATTTTGACAAACTTTTCTATAGAAATAAAATTATGATGAAATTTTCTATAGAAATAAAATTTTGACAAAATTTCCTAAAGAAATAAAATTTTGACAAGATTGTCTATAGAGATAAAATTTTGACAAAATTTCCTATAGAAATAAAATGTTGACAAAATTTTCCATAGAAATAAAATTTTGACAAAATTTTCTATATACATAAAATTTTAACAAAATTTTCTATAGAAATAAAATTATGATGAAATTTTCTATAGAAATAAAATTTTGATAAAATTTTCTATAGAAATAAAATTTTGGCCAAATTTTCTATAGAAATAAAATTTTGGCAAAATTTTCTATTAAAATAAGATGTTGAAAAAATTTTCTGTAGAAATAAAATTTTGGCATAATTTTCTATAGAAACAAAATTTTGACAAAATTATTTAAAATATAGTTTTAATATATTGTTTATTTGAAACAATTATTAAGTCATATATAAATGAATCCCTTTTAAATATGTATAATTTTTGTTTTTAGTATTGTATAAATAATTTGCCAATTAGTCCCATTAATGCCTTATGGCGCGGGGCAGATTCGTATTGTACTCAAGTTGAATTGTTCAATAAAAAAATTACAAAATTTTCTATAGAAATAAAATTAAAAAAAAAACTTCTATTAATATAAAATGTTGACAAAATTTTCTATAGAAATAAAATTTTGACAAACTTTTCTATAGAAATAAAATTTTGACAAAATTTTCTATAGAAATAAAATTTTGACAAAATTTTCTATAGAAATAAAATTTTGACAAAATTTTCTATAGAAACAAAATTTTGACAAAATTTTCTATAGAAATAAAATTTTGATAAAATTTTCCATAGAAATAAAATTTTGACAAAATTTTCTATAGAAATAAAATTGTGACAAAATTTTCTATAGAAATAAAATTTTGACAAAATTTTCTATATACATAAAATTTTAACAAAATTTTCTAGAGAAATAAAATTTTGACAAAATTTTCTATAGAAATAAAATTTTGGCAACATTTTCTATAGAATTGAAATTTTGACAAAATTTTCTATGGAAATAAAATTTTGACAAAATTTTTCTATAGAAATAAAATTTGGAATATATTGTTTATTCAAATACAATTTTGACAAAATTTTCTATAGAAATAAAATTTTGACAAAATTTTCTATAGAAACAAAATTTTGACAAAATTTTCTATAGAAATAAAATTTTGATAAAATTTTCCATAGAAATAAAATTTTGACAAACTTTTCTATAGAAATAAAATTGTGACAAAATTTTCTATAGAAACAAAATTTTGACATAATTTTCTATAGAAACAAAATTTTGACAAAATTTTCTATAGAAACAAAATTTTGACAAAATTTTCTATAGAAATAAAATGTTGATAAAATTTTCTACAGAAATAAAATTTTGACCAAATTTTCTATAGAAATAGAATTTTAACAAAATTTTCTATAGAAATAACATTTTGACAAAATTTTCTATAGAAATAAAATTTTGATAAAATTTTCTATAGAAATAAAATTTTGATAAAATTTTCTATAGAGATAAAATTTTGAAAAAATTTTCTATAGAGATAAAATTTTGACAAAGTTTTCTATGAAAATAAAATTTTGACAACATTTTCTATAGAAATAAAATTTTGACAAAATTTTCTATAGAAATTACATTTTAACAAAATTTTCTGTATAAATAAAATTTTGACAAAATTTTCTATAGAAATAAAATTTTCACAGAATTTTCTATAGAAATAAAATTTTAACAAAATTTTCGAAATAAAATGTTGACAATATTTTTTATAGAAATAAAATTTTAACAAAATCTATATATATATAAAATTCAAATTATGTTTGTTTATTTGTTTGTTTGTTTGTTTGTTTGTTTATTTGTATGTTCCGGGTTGGCGCGAAAACGCCTGAACCGATTTACTTGAAACTTTCAGAGATCGTAGGGGGCACTCATGTGCTGAAAATAGGGTACCTCATTTTTTGACATATGGTCGCGGAGAGGAACCTCCCCTTTGTCCGACTTTTTGAAAATTAGACCAAAGTTGACCGATTTGCTTGAAATTTTCATTGAAGATTGGGGTTGGCATCTAGACAAAGATCCGCTACTTTTTATTTCGATATTTGGCGGCGGAGGGGGGCCTCCCCTTTGTTCGACTTTTTTAAAGTACTGTGAAAAAACTAAAATTCTCTAAATTATCTGAGATTTACAGAAAACATGTGGTGAGGTTATGGAATTAATATGGGGTACCTGATGATTTCATATGTTGGAGGGGAGGGGGACCTCCCCCTTGCCCTACTTTTTGAAACTTGGAACAAAATTATGCGATTTGCTTGAAATATTCATTGAATGTTGGGGTTGGCATCTAGACAAAAATACGCTACATTATTTTTCGGTATTTGGTCGGGGAGGGGGACCTCCCCTTTGCCGATTTTTTTTTTTTTTTTGAAAGTACAAACAAAACTAAACTCCCCCGACTGAAATTTTACGGAAAAAAACGGGTTATGAAATTTATACCAGGTTTCTGATTTTTTAATAAAAATAAAAGGGCATAGGGAGACATCCGCTTCTCTTAAGTACATACAGAGAAACAATTAAACTTTACCGCGTTACTTGAGGACTGGGGAGAGGTTACGATATTAATAGTTGATACCTGATTTTGTGATATTTGGACGGAAGAGAGGCCGCCCCTTTAGGCTTATAATTTGTTTGACATTTTCTGGGACGTTTACAAAAGATACGCTACATCACTTTTCGATATTTGGTCTGGGAGGAGGTCCTCCTCTAAAACTGCAAAAAAAAATTAAGTTTTCTTGAAATTTACAAAAGCAGTGGGGGAACGTTATGAACGAAGAGGCAACCTTCCTTGCCCCACACTTGAAGGAAAGTTTTAAGAATTTTCTGGGAAGGTTAGGGGTGCTATTCACTACGGTGTTTGTCGATATTGTATCGGGGAAAGTGACGTCCCTTTAAAACAATAGAGCAAAATTTAAACATCGCCGATCTACTTGAAATTTACAGGGAACGTGGGAGGAGGTGATTAAATTTATACATGATTTTTAAATTGGTATATGATTTTTCGATATCTGGTTGGGGAAGGGGAAAATTGAAATAAACTTTGTCGATTTACTTCGATAGAATTTATAGGGACCATTGAGTAGTTGCGAAATTAATATAGGGTACGTGATAGTCCGATATCAGGTCGGAGTGGTGCGAAGGTGGGGAGAGGGTGCCCTTTTGTCCGTTTTTTTTTTCTTAAATTGAAAGTAGAGGGTTGTCCATAAATGGGAACTCGGTACATAATTTTATGATTTTTGCACAGGCTTCTGCCAGACTTCATTTTAGTAAAGAACTTAAATTTACATGAAATTGGTAGCCAACGTAGAGGGTACATCATTTTCCAACATTTTAGCAAATGTTAATGTGGTAAAATTTTTTACTACGTTTGCTTTTTCCGATTTATTGGATAATATAGTGCTTAATTTTCAGATTTGTTGAGGAAAAGGATACCTTTCCTTGACAAACCACACTTAAAATTCACAAGAAATATAGAAGATTGTCCAACTACTTGAATACAGAACATTATTAAAAAAATTTGGAGGAAAGGGTACACCCTCTCCCGCCGTATTTGTACCTGTAAACGAAAAATCAAGTAGTCCGATTTGTTTAAAAGAATTCAAATCTTTTCGAATTTGTTTTCAGCACGAAGGATATAGTTGACTAAGTTAACGCAAAATGTTCCTCCAAATACGCTTCGGAAGGCGCAGCGAAGCGGGCCGGGTTACGCTAGTGTTCTATATAAATAAAATTTTGGCAAAATTTTCTACATAAATAAAATTTTGACAAAATTTTCTATAGGAATAATATTTTGACAAAATTTTCTATAGAAATAAAATTTCCACAAAATTTTCTATAGAAATACAATTTTCACAAAATTTTCTATACAAATATAATTTTGACAAAATTTTCTATACAAATACAATTTTGACAAAATTTTCTGTAGAAATAAAATTTTGACAAAATTTTCTATAGAAGTAAAATTTTGAAAAAAATTTTCTGTAGAAATAAAATTTTGACAGACGATTTTTTCTTCAAATTGTAGTAAATTAATTTTGAGACGAGTGGCAACCGTTAGTGGTTAGGTGGCAGCCCGATGTATCAGGCTCATTTAGACTATTCAGTCCATTGTGATACCACAGTGGTGAACTTCTTTCTTATCACGGAGTGCTGCCCGATTCCATGTTAAGCTCAATGACAAGGGACCTCCTTTTTATAGCCGAGTCAGGACGGCGTTCCACATTGCAGTGAAAACACTTAGAGAAGCTTTGAAATACTCAGAAATGTCACCAGCATTACTGAGGTGGGAGAATCCACCACTGAAAAACTTTTCGGTGTTCGGTCGAACCAAGAATCCAACCCACGACCTTGTGTATGCAAGGCGGGCATGCTAACCATTGCACCACGGTGGCTCCCTGGCAACCGTGTAAGTGGGCCGCGGTAATTCTAAAAATAGATTAATAAATGTTGAAAATGTCGCGTATCGATTTTTTATATTGTTAAAAATCCAAAATTAGAAAAAAACAACAACTTAAATTTAAAAATAGATTTTTTCCAAAATTTTAAAACATTGTATTATATAACGATTATTAATTTCCAAATATATAGGAATAATATGCTCCCAAATGTACCGACAATAGACAATGTTTGTGAATATTGTTCTTTTTAATTTGTTTCTTGAAATAATTGATTAGAAACTTCAAAACAAAAATCCAAATTAAATAAACGTAGTGAAAATTCATTTACATCTTCAATTTACACTATTCACATCAAAATGCCCTTAAAAATCTATTGAGAGGGGAGAGAGAGAGACAAATTTGTTGTCTAAGCTCTCTAATTAAACTCCAATTACATATTTATCATACAATTAGAGATGGCTTAAGAAAATCAGACAAATAAAGCCAATGACTAGACCAGACAATCGAAAGGAGCTTCTACTAACTGTGTCTGTCTGCCTCAATTAATTATTAAAAGGATACCACCAGCCGGGGTTACAATGTGCATATTCCTTGTAAGTAATTAAAGATGCACAATATCCAGGACTACCAAAAACTCATACAACAAACAGATGGCTCCTACAATGTCTGTGTGTATTTGTTTCTCAGATTTGCTTGTATGCAAATTCAATGAATATCTGAAGTGCTCGAATGCATTTTATTCAATGGAATTGAATTGGCAAGAAAAAAAAACAAAAACAAAATACATATAAATTTACATATGATAGCAGAAGGAGATATACTTGATGACGACGACGACGACGACGACGATGATGATGATGTTATTGGTGTTTTGCTATTGATTGTACCATGTATCATTTTATTTATTCACTCTGTAAAACAAGTGAGTATGGTGAAGTTCTAAAACACATTTATGGTTAGATAGACTCAACGAAAAGGAATCATACTTTTGTATATTGTCTACTTTATATCATGTTACAATCGTAAAATAATCGTTTGAGTGTGAGGAGAATAATATTGTTTTTGGATACATTCTGTTAGATATTTTGTCGAGTATCTCTGGTAGTATTATCGTAGACATCTAAAATGTTGTACAATATGTTCATTATTCCATTATGTCATGTCTTATTGTGTTATGGATTGACTGTGTATTTTTTTGTAATTTTGTGTTTATTATTCTATTATGTATAACTAAGTCTTAATATTAAAAAAAAAAACATCCATACAATACAATTTTACCAAAGACAAGCTGAAAATATCAATGCGTTTGTAGCTGAGTTTACAATTTCAAGTTATACTGAAAAACCCTTAATTTGAGTATCGCGTTCGTTGATACTAGGAAACAAATTTGAGTTTATTCGTTTTATCTACTTTTTCATTCATGTGCTATCAAAGTCCTTTTAGTCCTTTGTTGACGAAAACTTAAATTTTCAAATTCAGACTCAATTTCAAGTAGAAATAATGCTATGTTTCAAGTAGAAAACGTCTTTAAAATAAAGTGTTGGAAGACATATCCTGTATTTGAAAGGTTTTTGGTTTAGCTAACGAGATGCAAAAAGACAACTAATTTAAAGACAATTTTAAGTAATTTGGAAGAATTTTTCTGAAATTTCAAAACTACTTCATTGAACAATTTATTGACTGGTTGATTCTTTTGGGTCTGAATAGAACCCTATTGAAATCGGTTCAGATTTAGATATAGCTCCATCGACCGATATGCACTTATATGACCCCAGAAGCCATGTGCGTGAAGATAAATTCTAAATAGCTAAGAAACAAGCCAGACAGATTTAGCCGCGTACCGAATGGGTTAATTGAGGTATGCTAAGGCGACCAAATCATGGCTATATATATTTTGACTGTTTTGGCCAGTAATAAATTAATTATGCTATAGGGGCCATTTTCAGAAAATAAGGTCACATAGATAAAAAACACAATAACAATTGTGGTATAATAAGAAATAAAACAGCACTAATGGACTCCTAATTCTTATAAGATCGGACCACTATTCTGCCCTGGATATTTTGGTTTCAGGCAAGTACTTTCTGGCTATATGACAAGTACTTTCGGGCCATATGGTCGCTATATTCAATATCAATCCAGAAAATTGTGTTTTTTTTTTTAATTTAATGGAAAAATAATAACTTGGATGGATTAATATAAGAAAAAATGTCCCACTGTGCAATCCTGCTCAGAATATTTTGGTATCACGAAAATCCGAGCTACTCGCACGCAAAGCTGGCAAAATCGCTAAAAGTTGCCAAATCAACCGTTACAAATGTTATTAAAGTGTCTGGGGAACGTTTGTCGACAGCCAGGAAGTCTGGATCGGGGGGAAATCGAAAACCGGAAGCCGCTGAGACGACAAAGAGAGTTGCCGGTAGTTTCAAGCGAAACCCTAACCTCTCTCTCCGAGATGCCGCAAATAAGCTGGGTGTATCGTCTATAACCGTGCATCGGGCCAAAAAACGAGCCGGACTATCGACTTACAAGAAGGTAGTGACTCCAAATCGCGATGATAAACAAAATACGACAGCCAAAGCGCGATCCCGGAGGCTGTACACGACGATGCTGACGAAGTTTGACTGCGTGGTAATGGACGACGAAACCTACGTCAAAGCCGACTACAAGCAGCTTCCGGGACAGGAGTTTTATACCGCAAAAGGAAGGGGAAAGGTAGCAGATATTTTCAAGCACATAAAACTGTCAAAGTGAGCAAAGAAATATCTGGTTTGGCAAGCCATCTGTACCTGTGGCTTGAAAAGCAGCATTTTCATAGCTTCCGGGACTGTCAACCAAGAAATATACGTGAAAGAGTGTTTGAATAAACGTCTCCTGCCTTTCCTGAAGAAACACGGTTGTTCCGTACTGTTTTGGCCGGATTTGGCATCTTGCCATTACGGTAAAAAGGCCATGGAGTGGTACGCCGCCAACAACGTGCAGGTGGTTCCCAAGGGCAAGAACCCTCCCAACACACCAGAGCTACGCCCAATTGAGAAATACTGGGCTATTGTTAAGCGGAACCGAAAGAAGACCAAAAAAAATTCTAAGGACGAGCAGCAGTTCAAGCCAAACTGGCTTTCTGCGGCGAAGAAGGTGGCTGTACAAAATCTGATGGCAGGTGTTAAGCGTGAGGCCCGGCAATTCGGATTTGGAAAAGCGAAAGCCTAATTGAATATTTTTCCTGAATTTAATACTAATTGAACTTGAAAAAAAAATTTAATTTGATTTTTTAAATAAACGCGTTTTCCCTTGACCAAATTTTGACCGTATCACCCTTAGGACACAATTGAGTTATTAGCACCATCGTATTCAGCGTATCTAAATTTATTTGCTCTAAATTTTTCATGTTTGTATCTCTTCTAGGAATCTGTAGCAAAGTTTTCCAAAAAACACATTCTCCTGATTTTCAGTGACGATTCAAAACTATAAACTCCTGTACTGAAAATGTTGAAAACCAGACTTAGGCTGTTATGTGTTGTGACCACAGAATATATGTTCTTCCGATTTGGACAAGTATGACCAAAATACCCAGTGCTAAGTTGAAAGTTTGTAAAAATGACCCAAATTTTCCTTCATATCTATAAACTGATGTAATTGCTTTAGAATTAAATATTTCTCAAATTTTTTATTAACATTTTGCTAGGACCTAGAGGATTATTCGAAATCTAGAGCTAGAAGTCTAAAAAATTTTGTCCACATCTGTTCAACATAAACCTTTATACATAACAACCAACTAATTTAAAGTATTTGGGATGGTATTGAGTATGTAGATCTACACCTAAAAAAAATTTCACCAAAATATTTCCAATTAAAATTTTAACCCTTACATGCGCACTGTATCTTTTAAGATACAACCAGAAAAAAATCATACGTTTTAAAAATTTGACCGAATTCTATGATAAAAAGCTTGTTGTATTTAATGCATCATAGCGCTGTTTCGAAAAATATGTTTTTTCCGCAAATTTCGTTATACTTCTGAGTAATCTGCAGTCAAAAATAAAAATCAAATTTTGCCAATTCAAAAAACTACTAATTGGAAATTACATAATATTTTCCGATATGAAATTAATGTTGATAAACAAAAGCTATTTAGTGTAAACACTATTCTCTATTCACTATCACTATTCTCTATTCACTACTAAAAGCAAATTGTTTGTTTGTAAATAAAAACTTAGTTTAATTCGCAATGTATTTTTTAAGATAAAACCACTATTTGTTCAAAAAAAAAAACAAAAACGCATTTTTCACGCATTCTTTTGCAAAAACAAATGTACTTTATTTACCATTTTGCATATTATATATTTTTTCGGAGGAATCGGCAACTTGTGCATTTATTTGTTAGTTGAATTTTCAAAAATTTTCAAATAAAGATTTTTTTTAAACTAAATTTTTTTAAACTAAAAAAAAAAACACAAAAAACAAGTATGTACAGCAGTAAGTTCGGCCGGGCCGGATTTTAAATACCCACCACCATGAATCAAATATTAGGGTTTCCTTTGAAATTTCAGGGGGGGTTGGGGACAGGTCAAGCAGAGCAGTTCAACCAGTACATATCCCGAAGATAAATTTAAAGATTTCGCCTATGAAGGCAATATCAGATTCTGGATTTATAAGAACCATTTTTGTTTGAGTTTTAGAGGAATCATTAACATCTCTTGTAAGTGTGCAAGAAAATTATTAAATAACGTCTTGATTTGAAATTTTAAATCTGTAGATTTTCACCCGAGAAGTAAAATCTGGAAATTTTACATTGAGTTTCAAACAATTTTCATGATCAGAGCGCCTTCTATATCCTCAAGAAGTGAAATCTTATATGGAGGCATTACCAAATGGACCGATAAAATCTTAATTCGATACACGTTTTTGTGAGCCTAAAATACCAGAATACTTACAATTTCGGGCAAAATAAACCCAAGGAGTCAAATCGGGAGATCGTTCTTATGGGGGCTATACTAACAGGTTGGCTGATAAGTCCCCGGTCTGACACATAGATGGCGTCGCTAGTATTAAATGCATATTATTATACCCTTCACCACTACTGTGGTATAGGGTATAATAAGCAGAGATGGTCTGTATCAAACTTTTTTAGGTTTGCGACTGTCGCAAAGTTGTAAACGTCGAAAACGTCACATACGCGTCGTAAATGTAGAAAAAGTAACAAAAATCGCAAACTGAAAATACTTTAGTCGCGTCAGCTAGGCAGCGAATTCGATGATATCCAAGACGATGGTATGTGCGAAGAAGTTTCAATTCTTGGGAATGTTCACAATTTTCGGTTTTATTCCCCACATTTTCCCTATTGCCGTTTGCACGTAACCGTGGATTTTCTCGTCCTTTCTTAGCTTTGAGTTCAGTCTCCTGTCCAATATAACCCCAAGGTATTTTGCACACTCACCAACGAGAATTTCGATACCACCTAAGAAAATAGGCTTGACCATGGGAAAACTTTCACAAATTTCTGCAGAAACTCACAACGAATGCTGCCAAACTAAATTAAAAAATGTTCAGGATTTCTTCTATTCAAAATTAGGTTTTCTACAGTAGGTTTACGACATTTGCGACATACGTATTATACCGTCGCAAATGTATGTCGCAAAAGTCACAGTTTGTGACAGGCCAACCCTGATAATAAGTTTGTGCATTTGTATGTAACGCAAAGAAGGAAAAGTCTGAGACCCATCGTTTAGTATACCGATCGTCTTAGAATTAAATTCTGAGTCGATTTAGCGATGTCCGTCTGTCCGCCTGTCTGTCTGTTCATGTATTTTTGTGCACAAAGTACAGGTCGCAGTTTAAGTCCGATCGTCCTCAAATTTGGCACAGGGTCGTTTTGGGGAACAAAGACGATCGCTATTGATTTTGGAAAAAATCGGTTCAGATTTAGATATAGCTGTCATATATATTTATTCCCGATCTGGTTATAATTGGCGTGTTTATCATTCCGTGCATCCGAATATTTTATGAGTCTCGAGAAACTTGCAAAATATTATCCAAATCGGTTCAGATTTAGATATAGCTCCCATATATATCTTTCGTCCGATTTGGACTTAGATGGCCTCAAAAGCCAGAGTTTTGCCCTGAATTGCTTCAAATTTTGCACAAGGAGTACGTTCAATAAAGGGTGATTTGTTAAGAGCTTGATAACTTTTTTTTTTAAAAAAACGCATAAAATTTGCAAAATCTCATCGGTTCTTTATTTGAAACGTTAGATTGGTCCATGACATTTACTTTTTGAAGATAATTTCATTTAAATGTTGACCGCGGCTGCGTCTTAGGTGGTCCATTCGGAAAGTCCAATTTTGGGCAACTTTTTCGAGCATTTCGGCCGGAATAGCCCGAATTTCTACGGAAATGTTGTCTTCCAAAGCTGGAATAGTTGCTGGCTTATTTCTGTAGACTTTAGACTTGACGTAGCCCCACAAAAAATAGTCTAAAGGCGTCAAATCGCATGATCTTGGTGGCCAACTTACCGGTCCATTTCTTGAGATGAATTGTTCTCCGAAGTTTTCCCTCAAAATGGCCATAGAATCGCGAGCTGTGTGGCATGTAGCGCCATCTTGTTGAAACCACATGTCAACCAAGTTCAGTTCTTCCATTTTTGGCAACAAAAAGTTTGTTAGCATCGAACGATAGCGATCGCCATTCACTGTAACGTTGCGTCCAACAGCATCTTTGAAAAAATACGGTCCAATGATTCCACCAGCGTACAAACCACACCAAACAGTGCATTTTTCGGGATGCATGGGCAGTTCTTGAACGGCTTCTGGTTGCTCTTCACTCCAAATGCGGCAATTTTGCTTATTTACGTAGCCATTCAACCAGAAATGAGCCTCATCGCTGAACAAAATTTGTCGATAAAAAAGCGGATTTTCTGCCACTGATTTTGGTAATAAAATTCAATGATTTGCAAGCGTTGCTCGTTAGTAAGTCTATTCATGATGAAATGTCAAAGCATACTGAGCATCTTTCTCTTTGACACCATGTCTGAAATCCCACGTGATCTGTCAAATACTAATGCATGAAAATCCTAACCTCAAAAGAATCACCCTTTAGTATCGGTAAATGTGCCAAATTTGGATGAAATCGGTTCATATTTAGATATAGCTCCCATATATATCTTTCTTCCGATTTGGACTTATACGGCAAATAAAGCCAGAGTTTTGCCCTGAATTGCTTCAAATTTTGCACAAGGAGTACGTTTAATAGTATCGGTAAATGTGCCAAATTTGGTTGAAATCGGTTCAGATTTAGATATAGCTTCCATATATATCTTTCGCCCGATTTACACTCAAATGACCACGGGGGCCAGAGTTATACTCCCATGTACGTGAAATTTTGCAGAGATAGCAGAATTATTATTCTAACTATGCATGTCAAATTTAGTCAAAATCGGTTCAGATTATATATAGCTCCCATATATACGTACACGAGAGTTGGGGAAATATGGTAGACTGTTTCATATTTTAGACCCATTTTCAATGCGATTTTCCTCCAATCGACTGGATAGTTTCCACAGAGAATATATTTAACCCTCTAATGCCCAAGCCCGCCTTTAGGCGGTCTTGACTTAATAAGGAAGCTTTTGGTAAAACACACCTTAAGACAACAAAAATGAGCAAAATAAAAAGAAAACTTATTTGAAACTATTCAAGAGGCTTTGTAGCATATGCTGAATTTTACCGTATAAATTTTTCTTGCTTAGTTCTCTTGCTTTTGTGTCGTTAACATTGAAAATTGAATCAGCTGGCAAAAAAATTGGGGCATTAGAGGGTTAATATGATATTTAAGTGTGTCAAGTTTGATCTAATTTGGTTCAGATTTAGATAAAGCCTCCATATATTCGTTTTCGGTTTATACAAATATGGAAAAAATTCCCACACTTGACACAAAATTCTGTAATGATTTCCCCATATCTTATGACCTAAACACTGTAATGCCAGAATTTCCACAGAACGGTTGAGTTTTAAATAAGGCTCCAAGTCGCCCGACTTGACCAAATAATATATCATAACCCACACTTGACCACATATCTTTGCGAGATCTAACCAATAGCCTTGTAAAATCGCCACTGATGAGTTGCAAAAATTGTTAATATTACTAAAATTGTCCTATATCTCGAATACATATGTATCGCCTGATAAATCATAAATGCTCTTTTGTACAATTGCATTAAAATTTCTCTCGCTTCATATTTCCCATATTTATACCCTGCGTCACACTGTGGAACAGGGTATTATAAGTTAGTGCATATGTTTTTTTTTACAAACATTGCGTTTCATCCCAGAGCGTTAGCCGATTTAAATTGTAATTCTAGAGTTTTTGCAAAAGTACAAAAAATTGTCTCCATTAAAAGTATTTGTATCTGGAAATGCAAACCTTTATATGTTATAGCTCCCAGCAAATTTGAAGTAGTTGAGATGGTAACACGAATTTTGTCTACAAAGTGGTGAAGGGTATAATAAAGTCGGCTCCGCCCGACTTTAGACTTTAATTACTTGTTTTTATATAGTACCAACCTTCAAATGATTCTTGTCAAAATTTAACGTCTGTAAGTCAATTAGATAGAGCGTCTTTTGTGAAGCAACTTTTGTTATTGTGAAAAAAATGAAAAAAAAGGAATTTCGTGTTTTGATAAAATACTGTTTTTTGAAGGGAAAAAATACGGTGGAAGCAAAAACTTGGCTTGATAATGAGTTTCCGGACACAGCCCCAGGGAAATCAACAATGATTGATTGGTATGCAAAATTCAAGGAAAACATAAAAAAATCCACAAAATGATTTTGAATGACCGTAAAATGAAGTTGATCGAGATAGCAGAGGCCTTAAAGATATCAAAGGAACGAGTTGGACATATCATTCATCAATATTTGGATATGCGGAAGCTCTGTGCAAAATGGGTGCCGCGCGAGCTCACATTTGACCAAAAACAACAACGTGTTGATGATTCTGAACGGTGTTTGCAGTTGTTAACTCGTAATACACCAGAGTTTTCCGTCGATATGTGACAATGGATGAAACATGGCTCCATCACTACACTCCTGAGTCCAATCGACTGTCGGCTGAGTGGACAGCGACCGGTGAACCGTCTCCGAAGCGTGGAAACACTCAAAAGTCCGTTGGTAAAGTAATGACCTCTGTTTTTTGGGATGCGCATGAAATAATTTTTATCGATTATCTTGAGAAGGGAAAAACCATCAACAGCGACTATTATATGGCGTTATTGGAGCGTTTGAAGGTCGAAATCGCGGCAAAACGGCCCCATATGAAGAAGAAAAAAGTGTTGTTCCACCAAGACAACGCACCGTGCCACAAGTCATTGAGAACGATGGCAAAAATTCATGAATTGGGCTTCGAATTGCTTCCCCACCCACCGTATTCTCCAGCGACTTTTTCTTGTTCTCAGACCTCAAAACGATATTCGCAGGGAAAATATTTGGCTGCAATGAAGAGGTGATCGCCGAAACTGAGGCCTATTTTGAGGCAAATCCGAAGGAGTACTACCAAAATGGTATCAAAAAATTGGAAGGTCGTTATAATCGTTGTATCGCTCTTGAAGAGAACTATGTTGAAAATAAATGTGTTCGGTACACCTCTTTATGGCCTGAAAATACCTCTAGATTTCCAATTTCAGGCAAATTGGATAAAAACTTCGGATTCTAGAAGCCCAAGAAGTAAAATCAGGAAATCGGTCCATATGGGGGCTATACCAAAACATGGACCGATACTCACCATTTTCGGCACATCTCTTTATGGTCTTAAAATACCTCTAGATTTCCAATTTCAGGCAAATTGGATAAAAACTACGGTTTCTGTAAGCCCAAGACCCCAAATCGGGAGGTCGGTTTATATGGGGACCATACCAAAACATGGACCGATGCTCAACATTTTGGGCACACCTCTTTATGGTTCTAAAATACCTCTAGATTTCTAATTTCAGGTAAATTGAATAAAAACTGCCGATTCTAGAAGCCCAAGAATTAAAATCGAGAGATCGGTCTATATGGGGGCTATACCAAAACATGGGCCAATACTCACAATTTTTGGCACATCTCTTTATGGTCACAAAATACCTCTAGATTTCAAATTTCAGGCAAATTTCGATCCCAAATCGGGAGGTCGGTTTATATGGAGATTATCTAAACCTGGACCGATATAGCTCATCTTCGAACTTGACCGGCTTGCAGACAATAGACGAGCTTGTGCAAAATTTCAGCACAATTGCTTCATTATTGAAGACTGTAGCATGATTACAACAGACAGACAGCCAGATAGACAGGCAGACAGACGGACATGGTTATATCGTTTTAGAATTTTTCCCTGATCAAGAATATATATACTCTGTTTAGTCGGAAACAGAGAATGAAGCCGACCCATTTTTGTCGGCGGCGGCTTGGACGTAAATTTCAGTGTCGGCGGCGGCGGCTTGTCGGCTGAGTCGGTACAAAATCAAATTGTCGGCGGCGCTAATGTAAACATTACATTTTGATTTGCGTTGACATCAAATTAGAGTTAAAATACTTTTTATAAACGATTTTGTGTAGTAAAATTCAATATACATTAAAAACATTAAGCTCGGGTATAAAATAATGTATTTCCGGATATTTGATAACAATATATGCATTGGAAACCTGTTATTGTAAAGTTAGCAGAAAGCTTTCCCTACAAATCCGATATGGTGTCTCGGACAAAACATAGAGATACATTGGAGATCAATAACTGGATTGTGCGAGGACATAAAGGAAAACCTTCATCAGCAGATCAAGTAGTCTTAGCCGAAAATTTACAAGTCCCTTCCACAACAACTAAATGTGTCACGGAAAATTATGCCTACAAAAATGATATTCTGTCTATTAAACACTATTTGAAAAGAAATAATTCTCACTGGATTGTTTGGACGCAAAAAGATGTTGAATATACAATAGAACAAAACACTGATGGCCTACCAATATGACTGATGGAAAAAGAAAAAATATATGAAAGTCATTCCATTTTCATAAAACTCACAAAACACTATATATAAACAAATATAAATAAACTAATAACAAAGTTATGAATTAACATATTTTATAGCTCTTTGTTTGACTTTGTATTATTAAAGTTTTGAATATATAAACACCCTATTGGAAATGGAGCAAGCCCAGGGTCAATATAGTCCCTGGGGTGTATGGACAACCCAGTTCTGTTCAAAAGGTATGGAAGGGGCCGATTATTTTATCATGGGTTTATCATTAGCGGGGAAATCTGCACATTTCGAACACAACCGCTGGGACAACTTAGTAGCAATACTCCACGGGCAAATCTTCATCAACCAGTATTTGGACCTGTTACATTTGTCGTGCGATTAACATCAGGAAAAACATTTGAAATATTTTTTAAGAATATAATATTCTGAAATTTGTGTTTTAGTAAATGTCTGTATTCAATAAGATTTTATTATGAAAAGTGAATAGAAATCAATAAACTGTTACAAGACTTCTACCGGTTTTGTGATAGGTGGCAATTTATATCATTTTCCGTAAGATATAAACTGGACAATAGGTACCCCTTACTGCTGTTAAGGGTATAATAAGTTTGTGCATTTGTATGTAACGCCAAGAAGGAAAAGTCTGAGACCCATCGTTTAGTATACGGATCGTCTTAGAACTAAATTATGAGTCCATTTTACGATGTCTGTCCGTGTGTCTGTATATGTAATTTTGTATGCAAAATACAGCTCGCAGTTTATGTCCGATCGTACTCAAATTTGTCACAGAGCTTTATTTTTGCTCAAAGACTATCACTGATCTGGTAATAATTGACATATTTATGGACGTATTTTCTTAAAACTTTGCACAGCTCGTAAAATTTCCAAAATATCAGCCAAATCGGTTCAGATTTAGATATAGCTACCATATATATCTTTCGGCCGATTTGCACTCATATGACCACGAAGGCTAAAGTTAGACTCCTGGAATATTGCGGAGATAGCAGAATTATTATTCAGGGGAAATATGTTTCATATTTTAGACCCATTTTAAATGGGGCTTTCCTCCAAATGACTCGATATATTCAACAGAAAATATGTATATTTGATATGATATTTAAGTCTAAAATTTGTTCTAATTTGTTAGATAAAGCCTACATATACTTATTGTTCCGGTTTATACAAATATGATCAAAATACCCACATTATACACAAAATTTGGTGATGATTTCCCCATATCTAATCATATCCTTTAAACAAGGCTCAGACTTTTGGAAATAACGCCCGAATATAACGAACCTCAATTGACCACACCTCTTGTTCTTGTAAAATCGCCACTGCTAAGTAGCAAAAATTTAAAATATTACTCAAATTGTTTGTGACAGAGAGATGATTAACTGGAAGTGAACCCATATCTGTTTGCATGCATGCGGGCAAGATCGTATGCCAGTGAACCGTTTTGATATACACCGGAAATCAACTAAATGTTCTTCAAATAAATTCAGTACACATAATTTTACCCATATTATGCAAGTCTTTTTTATCTATGGTTTTTTGGAAAGATTGAACTATGTACATAGGTATTAATTTCAATAAATATTAAAAGTAACCTCGAAATGAATTGGTTTTCACTGCTAAATCCAATCAAAACTGATTGGATTTAGCTTTCAGGTTGGATTAAGATTAAACTTTATCCATTTTGCATGCAATTTTTTCCAATCAGAATAACTTTTTGATAAAATGAATCATTTTTAATTTCAAATTAAACTTTTTTCAATTTGATTGAAGAGGTTAACTTAACTTTACACTCAAAAAAAAGTGAACTCTCTATTTCACTAAAGCCATATTAACTTTATATTAGTTCATAGAATCATTATGTTTGGAAAAAGTTTATTTTAGTCAAATAATTTTTTGCGTATGTTAGTTAAATGAACTAAAAAACGGGAAAAAGTTATACACAAATAAAGCAATAAGATTTCCTAATTTCCTATTTCTTACAAAATAGTTCATTATTTCTTTAAATTTGTAAATTTTACCAAAAATGTGTCCATCGTGAACTTCGTATGTCACTAAAGACATTCTTGCAATTTTGAACTCCAAGATTTCTCTTAAAACTACAAAATTTTCTTTAACTACTGAAAAAATTTAGTTATGTCTAATAAATTTTCTTGAATTTGTCGAAAAATATTTACTTATTTTTGCCATATCGGAGTGATGCCAGCGCTTGTAATAGCGTTTAGTTAAAATTTTCTAAAAAAGTTCCAAATTTTCTAAAATTAATCGAAAGTTATCTTTCCTGGTGGGTTCACTGTTTTTTCAGTGTACAACTGTTATATCCGCAATATTGCTGTATTAAATAACCAAAGAAAACAAAAAAACACGTTTTGTAATAAAAGTATTATTTTTGTTTTGATGTAGACATAAATTGTTTGCCAAAGGAATTCACTTTTTAAAAGTAAGTTGTGATTTTGAATTTCGTAGGTAAAAATCGAAACTAAATATACATTTTTCTTTTCTAGAAATTTTCTTTCTTTAAAATTTCTTTTTTAAAAATAAAAATAAGAAGCAGCAACTGAAAAATATGGATTTCACTGTGAAACATGAACTTACATGTATTCATAAGTAAAAGTTGAGTTACATACCATGTGTTAATGCGTCCGTTGATTGAATGATATGTATCTCAACCTTAATGCATATACCCTAAATTCTAATAGTATACGCTTACAAACTAAATCTTTGTGATTAACATTTTCATATGTTGCGTATTAATAAACGTTGGAGGGTGAAACTTATTCTATTAATTTGTAGTTATCGTGTATAAATAATTGTTTTTTTTACGGTGGAAGGGTTAAGTCTTGATCTCTTTTCTGTTACGCAAGAACCAGCAGCAGAAAACGCCATTTCAGAAGACGCTGAGGTTGCCGGAACCCCAAAATAAATATTTGCCAATTTTGAAATTCGTGGAAAAACCTTCTCATTTTCCTTCCACCAATCTAAACTCTCGGTTTCTGCAACATCGACATCTAAATATTTCTCAACTTCTAGTTTTAAGGAGTCCTGCTCCTTTGTTTTGGAGCTTGCCACAAAGTCCAACATTTTCTTACGACTTCCAGATAATTTCTATAATTTACAATATTATTAGAAATTCATAGTGATTTGTATCGAATCGTACTATAATATTTACCTCTTTTTTTACCGGCGGCTCATCAGACTGGACAATCGATTGAGAATTACAGTTGAGGTTGTAATGTTGAATTGCTTCATATATAATATCAACCTCAGTTATATTATTAACTACATCTCTCTTTAAAATAAAAGAATCTGTGATGTTTTCTGAGCGTGGATTTTTTTTCAAATACTTTTTTAACGCAGACCAATTTTTTGACAAGGATCCATTAGTGCTGCAAGTACATGAATTTTTTGAACACAAAACCTGGTAGAAAACTTGCTCTTTGCATTTTCATACAAGCTCATTGTTGATGGATATGAAGCAGTCATTTCTGCATCTTCTAACTTAGAATAGAGATTTTCGTAGAAGAATATCCATGAAGAAATAGTTGGATAGTTTTGGCCTTGCAAAACAGACGTGGCTTCTTCAAAAATTGATAAAAACTGTCTTAGTTCTTTAAGCTTTTTTCGTTCCAAACGATGAATTATTAAATTTTCAGATTTCAGATTTAAAAGCGTCAAATTTATGACGTCAACATTTTCTTGAAAGCTTGTAATCATTTTTAATAGCGAGTTCCATCTAGTTGGTACAGAATTCTTCAATGATTGGGGTTCACTGTAGTTGATAGCATTTTCCAATTCATCCTCTAATTCACCCATTATAAAGTTCTCGTCTAAAGCGCAGGAGTTATGAATTTTTTGGATGGTCACATACACTTGCTCGTTTTCTTTTAACTGTTGTATATTTTGTATATCTTCGCTCCTATAGGTTAAATGACGGAAAACACTTTTTAATTTGGTAATGATTGTTTTGATTTCACTAGTTGACGTGTCTTCCAGAACATCGTGCATAATAAACCTATGCAGGGTGTGAGCTAAACACGGAAAACGCTCGATTTGCTTCATCTTCAATGCTGATATGATATTTGTACCACCATCAGTAACCGCCTTAAAATCTTTATGCGTCAATTTAAATTGTTGCAAATCTATCTTCTCGCCTATGGTGACGCCTGTATGGGGATGCGGAAAATGTTCTGTTTTCAACGATATGGATTTAAGTTGAAATTGATCGCAGTAGTGCACTTTGATATTTATGTAGGCTATCTTTTTGTAGCGATCAGTCCACATATCCAAGTTTAAATTCATTTGATTGGGAGAACGTTGCAAAATATTTTTAATTGCGTCCAAGTATACGTTATACACGTCATTTAGAGCAGTGCTTCCAACTGTTCTCACAGTTGGAAATGTAAGATTCCCATCTATTCGTTTCATGTAGCGCTGAAAACCTGTCCTTTCCACAATGTTGAATGGCTGGAGATCTAAACAGCACATTTCTGCCAGCTGTCTTGCGTGGTTAAATTTGGATCTCTTGTCTTTTGACGAATTGAGGGCAGCAGCAGTATTAGCTTTTGTTTTTTTAAAGTTTGTACTGTGCAGTTCTATATTATGGACGGTTTTTAAATGGTTGGCATGATTGGTTGTGGAAGTGGTAACTTTGAATCTACGCATAGGATTATATTTATTTGTATACACTTATTTCCAATAATATATTTACACTTACCCTTTAAGCATTTTATTGTTCGTTTTGAAACAAATGCTACAAAACCTGTATTTATCCAAAACCTTTTTTCCGCAACGAAAAGTGGGCCAAAGAACCTCCAGCATTCTGATACACTTCCATTTTTGGTCTGGACTTTTGCAACATCTGCCGCTGCGTCTTTATTCAATAACAAATTCTGGTAGTATTCGACGGTATTCTCTATAGTATGATCCTCGGTTTCATCTTCAGACTCCGAAATTGCTCCCTCGCAGGCAAAAAACATTTTTATAGTTTTTTGCGTCATCCTTTTTCGTTGAAACTTAGAATTAATTAATAGGAAAATGTAACGGTGCTTGTACCACGAAAACGAGAAATGTGTGAACATCACACGGTTGATTAATGTTGTACCAATTTTGTTTGGGATGAAATGGACCATTATTCCAGCGTTGTACAAGTGAATCATCTGGAATATATTGTTACCATTTGCCGATTACTTATATCAGCGGCTTTGTTTTAGTCGACCGCAGCCGACTAAATCGGCGGCGGCTTCGGCTTGTGAAAACACACCGGCGGCGGCTGAAATCAGCGGCGCGACTCGGCGGCTTCATTCTCTGGTCGGAAATCGATATTTCGATGTGTTACAAACGGAATGACAAACTTATTATACCCCCAGATTTTATTCCTCGGGTGAAAATTTACACATTTAAGATTTCAAATCAAGACGTTATTTTATAATTTTCTTCACACTTACAAGAGATGGTAATGATTCCTCTAAAATATTTGATTCATGGTGGTGGGTATTTAAGATTCGGCCCGGCCGAACTTACTGCTGTATATACTTGTTTTTTAATTAACTTTGATTGCGGTTATTAATTTCGTGATTGAATCCAAAACTTATTTTTTGTGTGTACCAAGTGGTGCAGGGCATAATCTAGTCTGCCTCGCCCGACTTTAGGTTTGTTCGGAAGTTAGCGTGATTTCACCTCGCCAAATGGAATATAAGTATTATTAATAATGACACCTAGGTGTCGGTTTACAGAATTCGACCTTTCGCCTCCTCTTCATTAATTGACCGGTGCAAAATGTCAGTAGAATTTTTTTATTTCCCCTATTTGGAATGACTATATCCTGCAAATCCCTACCAAATCAAATAGAATGACATAAACATGGACATAACATTTCATTAAGACGTTGCAATGCCAGAGAATGGTCATTGCAAATTGCAATGTCAAGGTTTTTGTTATTCATTATGGGGGGGATGTGGCGAGGGAAGTGAGGCCAAGAATATTTTAGTCTCCTCAATTCCTAGAACATGTTTATTATCATTTCGTATTTAGACATTTTCATATGACTTTGTCGATTGGCCAAACAGTTAGCTCTGCGCAGAATTTCCCAGCAATGTAGGAGGAGGCAATCATGCTATCTGTGGGTGCTTTCAAATTGAACTGACAAACCCAAATGGATATTGCGAACTATTTAATATTGCATGACATCAAAGATGCAAGCATGCACAAAATTGTCTATGCCATCATAGTTCATTCTTTGCACTGAATCATGCAACATAGGGAATGGACATTTTGCTAGTTTCCTAGTCTGTCTGATGTCGAAACCCTTCTGCATGTACATACTCGTACATACGATATTTTGAAATGCCGATGGAGCACAATTTTTGTGTTATGTCCAGTAGTTATGGTTTTATTTGGTTTGATAGCGGATGTCATGTTAATTTCCCCTGTTTTGGCATCGGAGTATAAATAAAAGAGATGCCTGACAATACATAGGAATGTCCATAATACAGATGCAGTGTGCAAATAGTAGTTCGTAGTTCGTTTTGTAACGGAATTTAAAATATTGAAAACTGTCATTTTGGGGGGAAATTGAAATTGTGAACTTTTGTGAATATTGAGATATAAACAATCAAAATTGATTGCTATAGAAATGTTGAAATAGGGACCACAGCAATTGCTAGGTTAGCTTAGGTGGCAGCCCGATGTATCAGGCTCACTTAGACTATTCAGTCCATTGTGATACCACATTGGTGAACATCTCTCTTATCACTGAGTACTCTGAACGGCGTTACACATTGCAGTGAAACCACTTAGAGAAGCTTTGCGACACTCAGAAATGTCAGCAGCATTAATGAGGTGGGCTAATCCACCGCTGAAAAACTTTTTTTGGTGTTCGGTCGAAGCAAGAATCGAACCCACGACTTGTGTATGCAAGGCGGGCATGCTAACCATTGCACCAAGGTGGCTCCCATAAACAGTGTTACTTTTATGCCAAATATGCCACTTTTTGCATGTGATGCTACTTTTGTGTGCCCTAAAATACATATATTTAACATATTTGTGCACCTTTTTTGTCATACTGTGCTACTTGTAGTTTTACCAAAACGAAAGCTATTGTACTATGTTCGGTTTTTACACCAAAACTCTAAAATAAAAGCGCAAAAATAAATATGACAACGATTCTATTTTTATCCAATCTTATCAAAATTTGGAGGGAAAGGTTTTAAAGCAGTGATTGTGTACAATTTCATCTCAAACATATTTCAACATAATGATATTTGTGGACGGTGACAGAGAAAGAGCTTTGTGAGTAAGATTTTTTCGTTTAAAATTAGCTCAAAAAGAGCCAATTGCTCAGGCTCCGAGAGCAAAAGCTGACAAACAGAACAGAACTGTTTTAAAAAAATGCTGAGTTAAGAGCTACGAGCTATTTCATATTTGTTTCCAAGAAGGATCAGGTCTGGAACTACATCATCACCGATATGGTTAACACTTTTCCTAGTAAAGGCTGGATAGTGGCACAGATAGTGTTCCAAGGTGTCATCAGCCTCCAAAACACGCCCTACATGTACCGGCATTGCCTTTATTGGCTCTGCGTTCTCCATGTTCACTTCACTATGTGCCCTAGCTCTTATCGCCAGTTCTATTGCCTTTACGTTTTCTCTTATTCCGACATGTCTCGACACCAATATGATGCAGATCCTACCATACTCTGAGTATTCGTTGATCGTGATTTTACATTCCAATATGTTCCCAATCGAACGACCATGTCTGATATTGCCGTTTAACACATTCCGTTACGATATGCATTGTGTTGTGCTCTGGTATCGGACCTGATGGTATACCTTCTTCCATTCTGTAGGAATGCGCGGATTTTTTATATATTCCTCTGACACATCTGTTTAACTTGTCCTTGAGGGCTGGCAGTTTCCTAGACATATGGAATGTTAGTCATGTCATTCAATTGTTCAAGAAAGGTAGAAGAACGGACATTGAGAATTATAGATGTATCGCTAAGTTGAGTGTGATACCTAAACTGTTTGAGCTTTTGGTAACTAGGAGAATTACGTGCTCCATTTCCAATGTTATTTCGGAATCCCAACATGGTTTTATGAGAATTAGGTCTTCTGTGACCAATTTACTGGAATTTGTTGGTCATGTCTTCGAATCATTCTCTCGGAGACGTCAACTGGATGTGACCCATACGGATTTCAGCAAGCGTTTGACAAGGTGAATCATAGGTTGCTACTTTACAAATTGGATGTTTTGGCATTTCCACCTATCCTTCTCCGCTGGATCGATTCCAACTTGCATGGTAGAACTCCGAGAGTTGCATTTAACGATTGCTTATCTACTCTTATAAATGTGACATCTGGCGTGCCTCAGGGTAGCCACTTAGGACCTGTACTGATTAATCTATATTTGAACGATCTTCCGTCGGTTATTGTATCATCGAGGATTTTGATGTACGCAGATGATGTTATGTTGTTTCTTTCACTTGATTCTGCTAGAGATTCTTTCCTTCTTCAGGATGACATTGACAGACTAGTCGAATGGTGTACTTCTAATTGTATGGTACTTAATCTTGTGAAGTGTAAGAAAATGACTTTTTCCCGTAGAGTTTGTGAACAGACTGAGTACTATATTGGGAACTATAAGCTGGAGAATGTGCTGAGATTTAATTATTTAGGCGTTTTGTTGGATTCCAGGCTTGACTTCGGTCCTCATATTGAGGAATGTGTGAATAAGGCTAAGGGTGTTTTGGGTTTCATTAAGAGATGGTCCAAGGAATTTGTTGATCCTTATCTGACGAAAAGGCTCTTTACGACTCTGGTTAGGCCGATATTGGAGTATGCGTGTGTTGTTTGGTCACCAAGTTATCGCTATTCTATTGATCGTGTTGAATCTGTCCAGAAGCATTTTCTTATTTTTGCTTTGAGTGGTCTTGGCTGGAATAATTTATATGACTTGCCTCCTTATTCTAGCCGTCTTTTATTAATTGATCTTCCTTCTCTTGAGCGTAGAAGGTTCATGCATGGTATTGTATTTCTCACTAATCTTATTAATGGAGATATTGATTCACACTACCTAACCTCGAAAATTTGCTATAATGTTCCTAATCGTTTAACAAGGAACTTTGTACTCTTAAAGACCGACTTTTGTAGACATAACTATGAATTATTTAATCCGCTTAACGTTTTGTGTAGAAAATATAACTCGGTGTATACATTGCTCTCGTTATCCGAATCGATTCCTGTCATAAAGGAAACTATACTTAAGTTGGACAATAAGGTTGCTGAACCAAGGGTTGTTGCCTTCTAATTTTTCAGGTAGATTGCTATACATTTGAGTCTGACTGCGGGAGTCCCTATTGTCTTGCGGTGGCCCATACTGTCCTAAAGGCCCAGGGGGTCCTTTCTGGCCAATTTTCAAACACACGATGAGCTCATACTCTGACCTCTGGAAGTTTTAGCCTTGTTTGGCTCAGCGGGGTATTGGGGTCCCTTCTGACCCATCTGTTGATATATGTTAAACCTTTATCTCATCCATCTCGAATAACTAACTTAGGAGTCCCTTCTGACTCGCTGTGGTCCTTACTGGCCTATAGGGTCCCTTCTGGCCCACTTGTATTTAATTGAATTGAAATGTTATATTTTGAATGTCCCGGCTGCTATTAGCCGTATAAATAAATAAATAAAAATAGGAGCTCAGTATTTGGGTGCTCCACATATACACCCAGTCCCGTCATCCCACCCATCTTCGATCCATCGGTGTAACAACTATTTTCCTCTGTTATCTGTTACGGGATCCCATTCTCCCCTGACCATGTTAGGTTAGGCGGCCCGATGTATCAGGCTCACTTAGACTATTTAGTACATTGTGATACCACATTGGTGAATTTCTCTCTTATCACTGAGTGCTGCCCGATTCCATGTTAAGCTTAACATAATGTCAAGGGATCTCCTTTTTATAGCCGAGTCCGAACGGCGTTCCACATTGCAGTGAAACCACTTAGATAAGCTTTGAAACTCACTCACGACCATCTTACTGGCATCAGAATATTACACTCGGAAGCCATGTACACCTGCTGTAAGAATGTTTTATGTTTCCGTCCATGACGAAACATGTTTGTTATAGAATTATGATCTAATCGAAATATTAGCCCAAGACCTATATTCGATGCTGAGAATCAATTTTTATGTTGAACTCTGTCTGTGTATCTATTTATTGAACTCAAGGGAGAAACTGTAAAAAGTAGTAGGTTAGGTTAGGTGGCAGACCGATGTATCAGGCTCACTTAGACTATTCAGTCCTTTGTACTACCACAACGGTGAACTTCTCCGAAGAGGGAAAAGTTCGGTGAGACAAAGTATTAGGTTCCTCTCCGCTTCATATCGATTGATAGCCGAAGTCACAATCAGCATTCTTTCTGTATATATTGAACACTTAGTCAAATCGATTAATTGAACATCGATGCTGCTCAAAATGTGATAATCTTAAATTAAAAAAAAAATAACGAAAACTCGACTTGGAATTGGTCAAGCGCCCATGTTAGGTGAATACCAAATATCTCAATCATCTTGTTTAGATATATGGGCCTGTCTATGGACGATTCAAGACGAGAAACATCGGATGAAAGGAAATGTTCCACCTCTTTTATTGCTAATACTTCAGCCTGGAAAACATTACAGTGATTAGGAAGTTAGACAAGTTGCAGGTTTTTTGAGTGGACACTAAAACTTTCAGTTCATACAGTTTGGAACCATCGTTATAGAAATCACTATATGTAATTAGTATTCAGATCGGTTCTTACAATATGCATGTTGTCGTTTTAACTCCACACCACATTTAACATAGATGTTCATCCCTTCTTAATACCTTTTTAAGAAATCAGAATAATGAACAGAAATCCTTTGAACCAACTTTGATATGAAAATGTGGCGACACTATTTCAAATCCTACTTTTGTTTTGGGGGTATATTAACTTTGTCACTCCGTTTGTAACACATCGAAATATTGCTCTAAGACCCCATAAAGTATATATATTCTGGGTCGTGGTGAAATTCTGAGTCGATCTGAGCATGTCCGTCCGTCCGTCCGTCTGTTGAAATCACGCTAACTTCCGAACGAAACAAGCTATAGACTTGAAACTTGGCACAAGTAGTTGTTATTGATGTAGGTCGGATGGTATTGCAAATGGGCCATATCGGTCCACTTTTACGTATAGCCCCCATATAAACGGACCCCCAAATTTGGCTTGCGATTGCTCTAAGAGAAGCAAATTTCATCTGATCGGGCTGAAATTTGGTACATGGTGTTGGTATATGGTCTCTAACACCCATGCAAAAATTGGTCCATATCGGCCCACTTTTACGTATAGCCCCCATATAAACGGACCCCCAAATTTGGCTTGCGATTGCTCTAAGAGAAGCAAATTTCATCCCATCCGGCTGAAATTTGGTACATGGTGTTAGTATATGGTCTCTAACAACCATGGAAAAATTGGTCCATATCGGTCCATAATTATATATAGCCCCCATATAAACCGATTCCCAGATTTGGTTTGCGGATCCTCTAAGAGAAGCAAATTTCATCCAATCCGGCTTAAATTTGGTACATGGTGTTAGTATATGGTCTCTAACAACCATTCAAAAATTGGTCCATATCGGTCCATAATTATGTATAGCCCCCATATAAACCGATCCCCAGATTTGACCTCCAGAGCCTCTTAGAGGAGCAAAATTCATCCGATCCGGTTGAAATTTGGTACGTGGTGTTAGTATATGATCTCTAACAACCATGCAAAAATTGGACCATATCGGTCCATAATTATATATAGCCCCAATATAAACCGATTCCCAGATTTGGTTTGCGGATCCTCTAAGAGAAGCAAATTTCATCCGATCCGGCTGAAATTTGGTACATGGTATTAGTATATAGTCTCTAAGAACCATTCAAAAATTGGTCCATATCAGTCCATAATTATATATAGCCCCTATATAAACCGATCCCCAGATTTGACCTCCAGACCCACTTGGACGAGCAAAATTCATCCGATCCGGTTGAAATTTGCAACGTGGTGTTAATATATGGCCGCTAATAACCATGCCAAAATTGGTCAATATCGGTCTAAAGTTATATATAGCCGATCCCCAATCACACAAAAATTGGTCCATATCGGTTCATAATCATGCTTGCCACTCGAGCAAAAATAATCTAGCAAAATTTTATTTCTATAGAAAATTTTGTCAAAATTTTATTTCTATAGAAAATTTTGTTGAAATTTTATTCCTATAGAAAATTTTGTCAAATTTTATTTCTATAGAAAATTTTGGCAAACTTAATTATATAAGTATTTAGTCGGCCATTTTAAGTTTCATATATACCACGTATAGACTACGTGGTATATATTACGGTATTAGGAAGTTTTAAGATACCTTGTCATCGGCAAAAGTTACCGCAACCCAAGTAATTCGATTGTGGATGACAGTCTTCAGTAGAAGTTTCTACGCAATCCATGGTGGAGGGTACATAAGCTTTGGCCTGGCCGAACTTACGGCCGTATATACTTGTTTTTCATTTCAAGTGATATATGTTTGTACTTTATATAAATTTAGGATTAACTAAGTAGCCTTAGACTTATGTACGATTTTCTCAAGAGAATTGATTTCCATAATTTGTAAAAATAAAATGATTGTTGTTTGGGATTTTTAATCATCACGACGCATTGATTCCTACATTGGTGACGCCGACGAAAACCGTTATATCAATTTAAATTTGCAAAATGCCAGGCGACAACAACCATTTAGAAATATCTCGTGTTGCGGTAAAGGTTCCACCATTCTGGCGACAAAATCCTCGATTATGGTTCCGGCAATTGGAGTCACAATTTATTACATCTGGAATTACTGATGATGATACCAAGTTCCACACATTAGTAGGTTCAATCGAGAGCAACATTCTAAACCACGTAAGCCATATTGTAACAGGTTGGCAGATAAGTCCCCGGTCTGACACATAGATGGCGTCGCTAGTATTAAATGCATATTATTTTTATATAGTACCAACCTTCAAATGATTCGTGTCAAAATTTGACGTCTGTAAGTCAATTAGTTTGTGAGATAGAGCGTCTTTGAAGCAACTTTTGTTATTGTGAAAAAAATGGAAAAAAGGAATTTCGTGTTTTGATAAAATACTGTTTTCTGAAGGGAAAAAAATACGGTGTAAGCAAAAACTTTGCTTGATAATGAGTTTCCGGACTCTGCCCCATGGAAATCAACAATAATTTATTAGTATGCAAAATTCAAGCGTGGTGAAATGAGCACGGATGACGGTGAACGCAGTGAACGCCCGAAAGAGGTGGTTACCGACGAAAACATCAAAAAAATCCACAAAATGATTTTGAATGACCGTAAAATGAAGTTGATCGAGATAGCAGAGGCCTTAAAGATATCAAAGGAACGTGTTGGTCATATCATTCATCAATATTTGGATATGCGGAAGCTTTGTGCAAAATGGCTGCCGCGCGAGCTCACATTTGACCAAAAACCAAAACGTGTTGATAATTCTGAGCGGTGTTTGGAGCTGTTAACTCGTAATACACCCAAGTTTTTCCGTCGGTATGTGACAATGGATGAAACATGGCTCCATCACTATACTCCTGGGTCCAATCGACTGTCGGCTGAGTGGACAGCGACCGGTGAACCGTCTCCGAAGCGTGGAGAGACTCAAAAGTCCACTGGCAAAGTAATGGCCTCTGTTTTTTGGGATGCGCATGGAATAATTTTTATCGACTATCTTGAGAAGGGAAAAACCATCAACAGTGACTATTATATGGCATTATTGGAGCGTTTGAAGGTCGAAATCGCGGCAAAATGGCCCCATATGAAGAAGAAAAAAGTGTTGTTCCACCAAGACAACGCACCGTGCCACATATCATTGAGAACGAAGGCAAAAATGCATGAATTGGGCTTCGAATTGCTTCCCCACCCACCGTATTTTCCAGATCTGACCCCCAGCGTCTTTTTCTTCTTCTCAGACCTCAAAAGGATGCTCGCAGGGAAAAAAATTGGCTGCAATGAAGAGGTGATCGCCGAAACTGAGGCCTATTTTGAGGCAAAACCGAAGGAGTACTACCAAAATGGTATGAACAAATTGGAACAAATATAATCGTTGTATCGCCCTTGAAGGGAACTATGTTGAATAATAAAAACGAATTTTGACAAAAAAAATCTCTCAACCATACTTTCGGTAAGTGAAGACAGTAACTTTCTTCTGGATTAATCTCACCACCGTGGTGCAATGGTTCGAAAACACGCCTTACATATAAAAAGCTCCTCGGTTCAATCACAATTTTAGCTGGATACCAAAAGGTTTTTTCAACGGTGTAATGGTGGCGAAAGGGCTGTTCATAAATACAGAAGATTCCACTAAAAGGTGATACGGTCAAAATTTGGTCAATATAAACTTGACGCATATCTTTCAATTTTGCATTTAACAAACCTGAACACCCCTCATCTTGAAGGTGTGTGTGTGTGTAGAATGTTGCTCTTATTTTGATTTTGGAATTCACTCTTCAGTTGTCAAAATGCCGTCCAAGCAAGAGGAGCAGCGTATCAAAATTTTGCTCGCGCATCGCGAAAATCCGAGCTACTCGCACGCAAAGCTGGCAAAATCGCTAAAAATTGCCAAATCAACCGTTACAAATGTAATTAAAGTGTTTGGGGAACGTTTGTCGACAGCCAGGAAGTCTGGATCGGGGGGAAATCGAAAACCGGAAGCCGCTGAGACGACAAAGAGAGTTGCCGGTAGTTTCAAGCGAAACCCTAACCTCTCTCTCCGAGATGCCGCAAATAAGCTGGGTGTATCGTCTACAACCGTGCATCGAGCCAAAAAAACGAGCCGGACTATCGACTTACAAGAAGGTAGTGACTCCAAATCGCGATGATAAACAAAATACGACGGCCAAAGCGCGATCCCGGAGGCTGTACACGACGATGCTGACGAAGTTTGACTGCGTGGTAATGGACGACGAAACCTACGTCAAAGCCGACTACAAGCAGCTTCCGGGACAGGAGTTTTATACGGCAAAAGTAAGGAAAAGGTAGCAGATATTTTCAAGCACATAAAACTGTCAAAGTTCGCAAAGAAATATCTGGTTTGGCAAGCCATCTGTACCTGTGGCTTGAAAAGCAGCATTTTCATAGCTTCCGGGACTGTCAACCAAGAAATTTACGTGAAAGAGTGTTTGAATTAACGTCTGCTGCCTTTCCTGAAGAAACACGGTTGTTCCGTACTGTTTTGGCCGGATTTGGCATCTTGCCATTACGGTAAAAAGGCCATGGAGTGGTACGCCGCCAACAACGTGCAGGTGGTTCCCAAGGACAAGAACCCTCCCAACACGCCAGAGCTCCGCCCAATTAAGAAATACTGGGCTATTGTCAAGCGGAACCAAAAAAACTGCTAAGGACGAGCAGCAGTTCAAGGCAAACTGGCTTTCTGCGGCGAAGAAGGTCGACAAGGTGGCTGTACAAAATCTGATGGCAGGTGTCAAGCGTGAGGCCCGGCAATTCGGATCTGGAAAAGCGAAAGCCTAACTGAATATTTTTCCTGAATTTTATACTAATTGAACTTGAAAAAGAAATTTAATTTGATTTTTTAAATAAACGATTACACCGATTTACACGCGTTTTCCCTTGACCAAATTTTGACCGTATTTAGAATCGATAATTTAAATGTGTCTGTAATATAGTGAAACTTTACTTCTAATCCGAAAATAATAATCTTCAGTCATTGAGATATGGGCCAACAGCTCAATCCGGATCGATGCCAAACCCGTTAATGTATCTACACCGATAGTTTACAATGAGAAGCTCGAAAAGACGTCCGACGAAGGCCACCATCGCCGAACTTTGGAGGAAGCAGTGGTCCCCAAACTTTTGTGGGTTTCGATCCCTACATATTTTTCCAGGCTTATATTTACGCAGTTTTATTCCACAGATTCCATCTTAAGTATCCTATTCCCATATCACTGTTCTTCCATATCGATATAGCAGCAGAATAAAAGCTTTTAAGACCATAAGTATTAATTTCCCTTCACAAGAGTTTAAAAGCCTTAAGAAATTCTCTTGTTAATATTGTTATGAGGAAACCCATCCCATTCGGTATAATCGAATATTACTTCTAATCTTTTGGAGTTTATAAAAGTATCAACATCCTTATTTTAATAACATTTCACTACAGTTCTCAATATTCAAATGTAAATGTTTATGTTTACAATGAAAAACCAGGGAGAGAGATGACAGCAAAGGACCTTCGAGTACAAGCAATAGGACATCAGACATTATCTTCAACAATACAGTCGTCAATTTTCAACGACAACAACGACAAGAAAACAAAAAAAATCATGCAAAACGGAAACAAAAGAAACTCCAAATGAAAGTCATGGCAAATCCACAAAAGATGCGAAAGTAACAAAAAGTAAATACCCATAACACATATCCTGTATAGGAGCTACCATTACCCAAATACTCATTCCATTCCATTAATCAGTTAAAGAAGCAATTCAACCTACAAACCATTTAAAATTGAAAATGGTTGATGAAGTTCCTCATACAAAAACGTTGGAGGGGTAGTTATAAAACATCTTAAAGAGATATTTGATGTCATTTTTATATTTGTGACATACGCTTTCCAATATAAAATCAAAAAAAAAAAAAACAATCCACATATCTAGAGAAGGTATCTTCGAAAATGACACTGAGCTATAATCAACAAAACCAACCAACCAAACTACAAACAACAGAAAAATATCACCTTGAGGCTGAAGAATGTCGGGATACTGTTACAGCTTCAATTTCACTTTATTTTATTTATTTTTCTTCATTTTTATAGGCCCAATGCCTGGGGGCGTATCAAAATTCAATAAAAAATACAAAAGGGCACATGGCTCGCATAAACCTCAACTAGACGACTCTATAGAATGTTCTGATGAAATTCATCAAACCATACCAGGACAAACTGATAGGAATGAATGTCTGTCTGACTGCAACAATGCAGACTTAACGAACCACAAAGACAGACAGACGGCAACAAAAAGAGAAATTTATGCAATTAGAAATTAATATTACGTTTATGCTTATGTTTAATGTTTTCTTATGCCAGTGAATTGATCATAAAAAATGTTATTTTTATATTTGTGTCTCATTCCTTTGTTATACACTCGAAGTAAATTGTTGGTTAATCGAAGAAATATCCCAGCAAAAAAAAATTGGAAGTCCTGCTAAAGGCCCATATTTTGTAATGCCAAAAAACTTTAAACAAATTATGCTAAATCCTCAAAATAATTCTTTGCCTTTATTCGAAGCGTTTTTATCTTAAAACTAAATATTATCTTAAAACTAAACAAGTAAGGAAAGTCTAAAGTCGGGCGGGGCCGACTATATTATACCCTGCACCACTTTGTAGATCTAAATTTTCGATACACATACGTCAAATGTGTTGGGGGCTATATATAAAGGTTTGTCCCAAATATATACATTTAAATATCACTCGATCTGGACAGAATTTGATAGACTTCTACGAAATCTATAGACTCAAAATTTAAGTTGGCTAATGCACTAGGGTGGAACACAATGTTAGTAAAAAACAAGTAAGGAAAGTCTAAAGTCGGGCGGGGCCGACTATATTATACCCTGCACCACTTTTAGATCTAAATTTTCGATACCATATCACATCCGTCAAATGTGTTGGCGGCTATATATAAATGTTTGTCCCAAATATATACATTTAAATATCACTCGATCTGGACAGAATTTGATAGACTTCTACAAAATCTATAGACTCAAAATTTAAGTCAGCTAATGCACTAGGGTGGAACACAATGTTAGTAAACAAATATGGGAAACATTTTAATCTGAAGCAATTTTAAGGAAACTTCGCAAAAGTTTATTTATGATTTATCGCTCGATATATATGTATTAGAAGTTTAGGAAAATTAGAGTCATTTTTACAACTTTTCGACTAAGTAGTGGCGATTTTACAACGAAAATGTTGGTATTTTGACCATTTTTGTCGAAATCAGAAAAACATATATATGAGAGCTATATCTAAATCTGAACCGATTTCAACCAAATTTGTACTCCTCAAATTTCAAGCTAATCGGGATAAAACTCTGGCTTCTGGGTCCATATAAGTGCATATCGGGCGAAATAATCGATTTCAAACAAATGAATCGATTTCAAACAAATTTGGCACGCATAGCGAGTGATATTTAAATCTCTTCGAGAGACTTCAATTTGCCAAATCAAATCGTGGCAATCGAATAATCCAGTTCCGATATAAAAGCTTAATATCTGAAAGTCAATTTTACATATCCACCATTCGTCTTTGGAACAACCTCCCAAATAATATACAAACAATTGGTAACATGTCTAAATTCAAAAAAGAAATATCTCAAATATTAGCATAATTACCTCAATATATTGCAATATAAAAACATTTTAACATATTATTCACATTAATTTAACTTTTTATAACCTCATATTCCAATGTAATTAAATCTTTGTTCCTAACACCATCACTTATAAGGAGAAATCCTTGTCGTGTTAGTAGAAATTTAAACAAATAAAACTAATATATAAAAATAAAAAATACAATGGTAAATGTAGTCCCTGTGCAAAATTTCAACCAAATTGGGCCAAAACTCTGGCTTTTAGGACCATATTAGTCCATATCGGGCGAAAGATATATATGGAAGCTATATCTAAATCTGAACCGATTTCAATAAAATTTTGCACACTTGACTATACTATTAATTGTACTTCGACTGCAAAATTTCAACCAAATTCGGCCAAAAATCTGGCTTCTGGGGCCATATAAGTCCATATCGGGCGAAAGATATATATGGAAGCTATATCTAAATCTGAACCGATTTCAATCAAATTTTGCACACTTGACTATACGACTAAGTGTTATGTTTGCAAAATTTCACGCAAATCGGTATAAAACTCTGGCTGCTGGGTCCATATTAGTGCATATCGGGCGAAAGATATATATGGGAGCTAAATCTAAATCTGAACCGATCGACTCAGGGACCAACCCTGAGCATTATTGCCAAAGACACCATGTGTCTATCTCGTTTCCTTCTGGGTGTTACAAACATATGCACTAACTTATAATACCCTGTTCCACAGTGTGGCGCAGGGTATAAAAAGGACGATTTCTTTAAATAAAAAAAGTGTTTCTCTACTTTAACAGATGGACGCAAATTTATAAAATGTATGTCCTAAATTTAACGATCAAAACTTTTGAAGCAAAGATTATAAACATTATTTTAAGTAAAATTGCATTATTTTAAAGAAGTTTGTCCTTAATATTTTGTAAATTACGTATCCTATAATTATGGATGCGTAATCTTTAATATCACGTAAATATTTTTTCAGTGTATTCTAGAAAAATGGCGAATTTCTGAAAATATTTGAGGTCAACCGTTTCAGACATGCATTCAGACATAAAAACCGTTTCAGACATAAAAACCGTTTCAGACATAAAAAATTTATGTCAAAATATGACAAAATTTTTTAATTCAAACACTGAATTTGGATCACACTTAAGAAATTGTGCAAATTCAGTGCAATGGCTGTTCAAATGGTGGTCATCCGTCACATAGTAAATTCATCGCTTCTGCGCCAATTTTGCACCATTTCCGGATCCAAAAAGAAACTTTTCACTACTTTTTTGGCGACGCTTTTTTTTTGTGGGATGCTGAATCAAAAAATATTAGACGGTCAGAATTACCGGATCCAGTTCTACTATGTCGGTAATACATAGAATCCCATTCAGATTTAGGAGTTTTTGTTGCTTATAGGATTGGCGATAAGATTTGTCCAAGAGAACTAAGATGCCGTAGAGCACAGAGTGTGCTTAATCTGAGATGAAAATCTATAGACTAAAAATTTAAGTTGGCTAATGCACTAGGGTGGAACACAATTTTAGTACAAAAATATGGGAAACATTAACATCTGAAGCAATTTTAAGGAAACTTCGCAAAAGTTTATTTATGATTTAGCGCTCGATATATATGTATTAGAAGTTTAGGAAAATTAGAGTCATTTTTACAACTTTTCGACTAAGTAGTGGCGATTTTACAACGAAAATGTTGGTATTTTGACCATTTTTGTCGAAATCAGAAAAACATATATATGGGAGCTATATCTAAATCTGAACCGATGTCAACCAAATTTGGCACGCATAGCTACAATGCTAATTCTGCGCCCTATGTAAAATTTCAACTAAATCGGAGTTAAAAATTGGCCTCTGTGGTCATATGAGTGTAAATCGGGCGAAAACTATATATGGGAGATATATCCAAATCTGAACCGATTTCAACCAAATTTGGCACACTTGACTACACTACTAATTGTACTCCTAGTGCAAAATTTCAACCAAATTGGGGTAAAACTCTGGCTTCTGGGACCGTATTAGTCCATATCGGGTGAAAGATATATATGGGAGCTATATCTAAATCTGAACCGATTTCAAGCAAATTTTGCACACTTGACTATACTACTCCTAGTGCAAAATTTCAACCAAATTCAGCCAAAAATCTGGCTTCTGGGGTCATATAAGTCCATATCGGGCGAAAGATATACATGGGAGCTATATCTAAATCTGAACCGATTTCAATCAAATTTTGCACACTTGACTATTCGACTAAGTGTTATGTTTGTATAAAATTTCAAGCAAATCGGTATAAAACTCTGGCTGCTGGGTCCATAGTAGTGCATATCGGGCGAAAGATATATATGGGAGCTATATCTAAATCTGAACCGATTTCTTCCAAAATCAATAGGGTTCTATTCCGACCCAAATTAGGAACATGTGTTAAATTTGAAGGCGATTGGACTTAAATTGTGACCTAGACTTTGATCACAAAAATGTGTTCACAGACAGACGGACGGACGGACAGACGGACATGGTTATATCGACTCAGGGACCCAACCTGAGCATTATTGCCAAAGACACCATGTGTCTATCTCGTCTCCTTCTGGGTGTTACAAACACATGCACTAACTTATAATACCCTGTTCCACAGTGTGGCGCAGGGTATAAAAATACATCTGCGGACTGGCATACAGACGGACAGACACAAATGGAGAACTTGACATGTAAAAATAATTGGAGATAATCCAAGTTTGCACTACTTCCGGATCACAAATTGGGGATTCAAACTACTTTTTTTAGAGGCTCTTTTTGCTGGGGTATTACAATGGACTGAATATGCGAGCCTTAGATATCGGGCTGCCACTATATCTAACCTAACCAACAATTTGGAAGAAATAAACCTTTACTTACTCTACCGGTCTTTAGTACGATTGTGTACACAACTCATGATGGAGGGAATATAAGAATCGGCCTGACTGCCATATTTTAAGTTTCATCACCTCAGAAAAGCTTTTGCAGGAGGCTTGCGGACACTTTCTCCAAAGGCATCAAAGAAGATTGTTTTTGCATTGGTTAATTGTGATAAAAAGTGGATCTAAATAAATCATTTGGTAATCCGGTATGATGACAGAATAAATACGTAGGGCCTGGCGATAGACAATACATTGATTGATCAATCTGTTACAATTTTGTTTCGAAATAAATTCTCAAACCTTTACGGTGACTCTCTCCCCCGGTAGAACCCGAAAATTGTAATCTCGCGAAGATGTCAAGGGGGACCCGGTAGAACCCCTAAAGAAGGCGAAAGCGAAACTAATACGAAGGCGATCAGGACGTTGGAACCCAAAAGGGGGCTCTCACCAAGTTGCCCCTAAAACAATTACATATTCCGGATAGGACCCTTCCGAAGATTGTGTAGTACATACCCTATGTGTAATTATTCGCCCATACACCTAGGGACCAAAAACGACTTCAACCCTTCCCACTCGAGGAAATTGCGGATGTGCAAAATGTAATTCCAAAAAGTATTCCTTGAGCCGTTCTGGCACAGCTTTGTCGGGAGTCAATGCACAACTCACATCGCATACACAATGCAGTGAAAACCAATCGCTCCTCTGGGTCATAACCCTACGGGAAATTAGTGCAAATTACCACTAATGGACCCATTACAGGACTGGTACTAGTGCTCCAGTTTATCAACATTTTTAACTGTCATATAATTTATTGATTTTTATACTCACTTGATATTAAAATCTTTTTGGGTGTGGGGGTTCAACTTTAAAAAAAATATTCATATAACCTCATGTGTAGAAAATTTTATTTATGCATAGGTATGTATACAATATTTTTATAATATTAAATTGAGCCGACGGGCTTTTTGGGCAGCAAATAAATCAATGACTTCTTCAGTCGGCACATTTATTCGGCGATGAACCGACATTAATGCCAATCCATTGAGTCTACTCTCGCCAGTCGAATTTCTAAGATACGTCTTTAATCTCTTCATTATTGAAAATGAACGTTCGGATGAGCACGAAGTAACTGCAGGGATGGAAAATGCAGTACTAAAGTACTTTTTTCAATACTTTTTCACCCCGGTCAGTACCGTAGTACCCCCGCGAATGATTTAGTACCTTTTGGGTAGACATTTTTGAGTCGATATCAGATTTATGGTACAATAGCTTTGACAAAATATTTGGAGAAAGTCTTTATCAACCTTATTTGCTAATAGTCTTTTACAAATATGGCAAAACAGACATGTTCATGTGGGAAGAAAATCTCGATTTTGTAAAAGATATAGTCAAAAACAGGATTTTATTGAACTTCAAGAATGTTTTAGTCGAAAAAAAATGCGATTCTATATTTTTTATTTCGGGTGAAAATGTTGTCTAAATTTTATTTCTATATAGAATTTTTGCAAAATTTTATTTTTATAGATAATTTTGTCAAAATTTTATTTCAATTGAAAATTTTGTAAAAATGTTATTTCTATAGGAAATTTTTGCAAAATTTTATTTCTATAGAAAAAATTAAGCAACATTTTTTTCTATAGAATTTTTTTGCAAAATTTTATTTCCCTTCGTTTTGTTTTGCTATTGTTGGTTTTGTTCTTTAAGCATTGTTGTTGTTTTTTTATTGCAGCTTAAAACCATACATTGACTAAACTATAAGTGTAGCTTAACCAACAGAGGAAAAGAATGTTTGTCAAATTTATTTGGGCAAAGCCCTATAGACTGCAAGATGGTTGGATGGACGCACGTTTCGGAATTACCACATTCCTCATCAGCATCCCCTACTTGCAGCAAAACTATCAACCAATTATAAGAATAAATTCAGGCAGTTCATTAAACCCAACAATGAACCACACTTGAACCTTCCGAAAAAAGGTTTTTGTATGATAGCCGGCTATAGAAATTTTTTGCAAAATTTTATTTATATAGAAAATTTTGTCAAAATTTTATTTTCTTTAAAATTCAGTCTCTTGACAATAATCTTCCAGTGAAATTTTTGTTGAAATTTAGTAAAAAGTACCATTCCGCTCAAAAAATACATTTTTTTTACTTTCTTAAAAATTGTATTTTCCATCCCTGAGTTACTGGTAAAGTGACCAAAATTTTTAAAAGAATATGCACGTTTGGAAATATCTCTTTATTGCACTCTCCAAGTGCTTCCATCGCTGAATTAGGCAGGTTCTTTTCGCAGATTTTGCGCAGGTTTTGCGCAGGTTTGGCTGTTTCCTTATTGTTGCTATGGCCAAACAAAGCGAGTCATGTTCACAAAAAGAACAACAAACACACATAAAAAGCAGAAATACATTTTCCAAAAATGAAATTTGTGGTGCGAGAACAAAAACAATTTGATTTTTTCGACCGTCGTTTGACGGGCTTTTCAACTAGTATTCTATGATTTATGCAAGTTTTATAGGTAAGCGTTTTTCAAAATAAAACCTTCAGCTTTTCTTCAACATCTTCGATAAGATTTTTCTATGCAGCTAAAAATATATATTCATTTATATAAAAACATTCATTCATTTCGGGGGGGGGGTTTGATCCCCCTCATCCCCCCCTGAATACGGCCTTGGGTGTAGGACAGCCGACATGAGACAAGGAAACCCGCATCCTCTTTTCAACGCTACCTAACCTTGAGAAGAAAGAAACTTTAACATATTGTTATGGGCTATAATAAGTAGGTCCCTTGTCAATGAGCAAAACATATAATCCGGCACCACAATGGACTGTCTAAGCAAAGATAATTGAGAAGAAGATGCAGTCTTGTCATAGCAAAACTGAAGCACCAGAGTTTGCGTCGACGTGTCTCTCAAATTTACTGCCGTTTGCGTCGGAAAATATCATAACATTAGCGTTTTTCATAAATTTCCGAATAAAAACCCACAAAAGCAATACCAAAACGTTTGTAGAAAATTAAAATAAAACATATGTGTATTTTAAAGCGGATATTCATTATGGTTTTATGTGAATATTGCCGTTTTAAATTTATTCCTGGGCAGAGCTGCTTTGGAAAAAATTGACAAATAAAACAATTTTTTCTCACAGCCCTCTACACCTTGACATTTGTTTTCTCTTTATAAGAGCACAATGCTTAATCTTGTTATACTCAATTATCTTTGGTCTAAGTGAGGCTAAAATATTGGCCTGCCACTATATCTAATTGGGGAAGCAATTCTGGCCACGTCAATGTTGCCAGATGTTACTTTCGAAATTATTAATAAATTTTTATTTTAATTCATTCATGAATTTTTGCTATTTACCCGCAAAGAAACATGTTCCTGAATGAAACAGACATGAAATAACTGTCTTCATTTTTTCTCAGTTAACACTTCAATGAATTGATATTTTTCCTTGAGTGTATTGTTATTCATAAACCTCAACATTATGCGATATCACCTCCTTAAGAAAAACCAGTAGCTGTGGCATGATTTACACCTCCATTCCATCAAAACTTCCACCACACTTTATGCGTACATTGTTGCACGGATCCCAGTGGGAAATTCGCTAAGCAGTTCGTGTAGTAAAAATGCATTTTTATGTTCTTTTATTGCTCATTACTCTTAAGTTTATAACATTTCTGTGGCATTATTTGATTCAGGACTGGAACGTGTGTCATTCGTAAATTATTTTGACATTTTTTGTTGTCATCATTTATTGTTTCTTTTATTATTGGAATGGAGAGGAAGGATAACGCTGTAGTGTCCTTTTTTTTGTTTGCTTCTAGAATACTATAAGCAAATTATTTTTAGCAGTGCATAAATATGCGATATTTCGTTTTAACCACACAATTAACATTAATATCCTTAACCGGGAATTTATGAGATAATATCCTGTGGGCATTTATCCTATGCTGTGTGCCTTACGTGGTCTATCTTTGTCAGGAATCCATCATAAATTGCAATTTTACAATACCGATTTACTGTCCAACCATGACAAATTATTCGTAATGCTTATTATCGGTATCAAAGGATCAACGTAGAGTTTTAAGCGGTGTGTGTTAATGGTGGGTGTTGTAGCCTCCAAAAGTGGTTGATATTTGGTAATGCATTATTCATCGTTTCAAATGAAAGTACAGTACTTCAGGATGTTAGGATTAACTATAAGATTTTTATATTCAAGGAAATTTTCTAATTATCTAACTCATTAGGATGAATGAAGAATGAAAGATGAAATGCAAAAGTGATGTAAAAATCGCTGGAGATATTTTCGAGTATGATGTCAACGGAGCTCAGTTATAAAAAGGAGATCGTCTCTTGTCATTGAGCTAAATCTATGCACATAACTCATCGGTATCACAATCAGAGAACGAACAAAAATTTATTAATAATTGTTGTATTTTGGCAAAATATTTTACCTTTCAGTCCACAATCAATTAGTATCAAGCTACTATCATAATTATGGACCAAGTATATACGGTCGTAAGTTCGGCCAGGCCGAATCTTATGTACCCTCCACCATGGATTGCGTAGAAACTTCGACGAAAGACTGTCATCCCCAATCGAATTAATTGGGTTGTGGTATCTTAAAACTTCTTAACATCGTTTTCTAAATTGTTAGTTAGTCCATACGTGGTATATATTAGACAAAAAAGGTATGTATAGTTAAGTCTACAAATAATTACGAATCGATATGGACTTTTGCACGGTACGTAGAGGGCCAGAATTGAAATATGGGCTTCGCTTATATGGGGGCTCTATACAGCTATGAACTTGATATGGACCAATTTTTGTGTGATTGGGGATCGATTTATCTGAGGGCTATATATAACTATAGACCGATATGGACCTAGTTAGGCATGGTTGTTAACGGCCATGTACTAGCACAATGTACCAAATTTCAACTGACTCGGATGAAATTCGCTCCTCCAAGAAGCTCCAAAACCAAATCTCGGGATCGGTTTATATGGGGGCTATATATGATTACGAACTGATATGGACCACTTTTGGCACGGTTGTTAAATAGCATATACTACCACCACGTACCAAATTTCAACCAGATCGGATTAATTTTGCTTCTCCAAAAGGCACCGGAGGTCAAATCTGGGGATCGGTTTATATGGGGGCTATATATAATTATGGACTGATATGAACAAATTTCTGCATGGTTGTTGGATACCATATACTAACATCACGTACCAAATTTCAACCGAATCGGATGAATTTTGCTCTTCCAAGGGGCTCCGGAGGTAAAATCTGGGGATCGGTTTATACGGGGGCTATATATAATAATGGACTGATTTCGACCAATTTTTGCATGGGTGTTTGAGGCCATATATTAACACCACGTATTAAATATCAAATGTATCAGATGAATTTTGGTCGTCCAAGAGGCTCCGGAGGTCAAATCTGGTGATCGGTTTATATGGGGGCTATATATAATTATGCACCGATGTGGACCAATTTCTGCATAGTTGTTAGATACCGTATACTTACACCATGTACCAAATTTCAGCCGGATCGGATGCAATTTTCTTCTCCTAGAGGCTCCGCAAGCCAAATCTGGGTCTGTTTATATGGGGGCTATATATAATTATGGACCGATGCGGACCAATTTTTGCATAGTTGTTAGAGACCATATGCTAACACCATGTACCAAATTTCAGCGGGATCGGATGAAATTTTCTTCTCTTAGAGGCTTCGCAAGCCAAATCTGGGGATCGGTTTATATGGGGGCTATATATAATTATGGACCGGTGTGGACCAATTTTTGCATGGTTGTTAAGGACCATATACAAAGACCATGTACCAAATATCAGCCGGATCGGATGAAATTTGCTTCTCTTAGAGGGTCTGCAAGCCAAATTTGGGGGTCCGTTTATATGGGGGCTATACGTAAAAGTGGACCGATATGGCCCATTTGCAATACCATCCGACCTACATCAATAACAACTACTTGTGCCAAGTTTCAAGTCGATAGTTTGTTTCGTTCGGAAGTTAGCGTGATTTCAACAGACGGACGGACGGACGGACATGCTCAGATCGACTCAGAATTTCACTACGACCCAGAATATATACACTTTACGGGGTCTTAGAGTATTATTTCGATGTGTTACAAACGGAATGTCAAAGTTAATATACCCCCATCCTATGGTGGAGGGTATAAAAAATTAGCTCATAAAATTGATTGTACAACAAATCTCATACGTTTTATACCCACCACCATAGAATGGTGATGGGGGTATAATAAGTTTGTCATTCCATGTGTAACACATCGAAATATCGATTCCGACTATATAAAGTATATACATTCTTGATCAGGGAGAAATTCTAAGACGATATAAGCATGTCCGTCTGTCTGTCTGTTGTAATCACGCTACAGCCTTCAATAATGGTGCTATCGTCCACAGATTCGTTTTTTGTTAGCAGGCAGGTCAAGTTCGTAGATGGGCTATATCGGTCCAAATTTTGATATAGTCCCCATATAAACCGACTTCCAGATTTGGGGTCTTGGACTTACAAAAACCATAGTTTTTATCCAATTTGCTTGAAATTGAAAATCTTGAGTACAAAAGGTATGCCGAAAATGGTGCCCATCGGTCCATGTTTTGGTATAGCCCCCATATAGACCGATCTCCCGATTTTGTTTCTTGGGCGTCTAGAAACTGTATTTTCTATCCAATTTGCCTGAAATTGAAAATCTGGAAGTATTTTTGGACCTTGAAAGCCTCCATATAGAACGATCTCCCGATTTCACTTCTTGGGCTTCTAGAAACTGTATTTATCCGATTTGCCTGAAATTGGAAATCTAAAGGTACTTTGGGACCATAAAGAGGTGTGCCGAAATTGGAGTATATCGGTCTATGTTTTGGCATACCCCACATATAGGCCGATCTACTGATTTTACTTCTTGGGCGTCTTGAAAATATATTTTCTATCCGATTTGCTTGAAATTGAAAATCTAGAGGTATTCTAAGATCACAAATAGGTGTGTCGCAAATAGGGTGTATCGGTTCATGTTTTGGTGTAGCTCCCATATAGACCGATCCCCCGACTTGACTTCTTGGGCTTCTAGAATCCGTAGTTTTTATCCAATTTGCCTGAAAAAGTAAATATACTAGTATTTTAAAAATCTGTATCGCATTTATTTTTACCGGTCCATTTGGTAAGGCATCGATATTGACCGATTTAAATTCTTGAGGGTACACCCAAAGAAACAATATTTTCCTTCGGAATGAAATTTTAGACAAACGTAATTCCCCTTACGTACAAAGTATTTTCGTTGAGAGCAAATTGATCGGAATTTTTGATAAGCGATTCAAAGATTGTCTCTAAAATTTGTGTCAAAAGAAAACCTTGATTGTCTAAAATTTCGTTTCTGAGAAAAGAAAACTCTTCTTTCAGGCGCACTGATCATGAAAATTGCTTGAAACTGAAAGTAATATTTCCAGATTTTACTCCCCGTAGTCATTTAAATAATGGCGGGAAAAATCTACAGATTTAAAATTGCAAATATAGGCTTGTTTTTCTCTAAAACTCAAACAATATTGGTTCTTATAAATCCCGAATCTGATCTAGTCTTCATATGTAGAATCTTTAAATTTATGTAATGAGCGTTGAACTGATTTGCTTTGGAGAATATTTGTCATCAAACCCCCTTGAAATGATATAACAGGTTGGCTGATAAGTCCCCGGTCTGACACATAGATGGCGTCGCTAGTATTAAATGCATATTATTTTTATATAGTACCAATCTTCAAATGATTCGTGTCAAAATTTGACGTCTGTAAGTCAATTAGTTTGTGAGATAGAGCGTCTTCTGTGAAGCAACTATTGTTATTGTGAAAAAAATGGAAAAAAAGCATTTCGTGTTTTGATAAAATACTGTTTTCTGAAGGGAAAAAATACGGTGGAAGCAAAAACTTGGCTTGATAATGAGTTTCCGGACTCTGCCCCAGGGAAATCAACAATAATTGATTGGTATGCATAATTCAAGCGTGGTGAAATGAGCACGGAGGACGGTGAACGCAGTGGACGCCCGAAAAAGGTGGTTACCAACGAAAACATCAAAAAAATCCACAAAATGATTTTGAATGACCGTAAAATGAAGTTGATCGAGATAGCAGAGGCCTTAAAGATATCAAACGAACGTGTTGGTCATATCATTCATCAATATTTGGATATGCGGAAGCTCTGTGCAAAATGGGTGCCGCGCGATCTCACATTTGACCAAAAACAACAACGTGTTGATGATTCTGAGCGGTGTTTGCAGCTGTTAACTCGTAATACACCCGAGCTTTTCCGTCGATATGTGACAATGGATGAAACATAGCTCCATCACTAAACTCCCGAGTCCAATCGACAGTCGGCTGAGTGGACAGCGACCGGTGAACCGTCTCCGAAGCGTGGAAAGACTCAAAAGTCCGCTGGCAAAGTAATGGTCTCTGTTTTTTGGGATGCGCATGGAATAATTTTTATCGATTATCTTGAGAAGGGAAAAACCATCAACAGTGACTATTATATGGCGTTATTGGAGCGTTTGAAGGTCGAAATCGCGGCAAAACGGCCCCATATGAAGAAGAAAAAAGCGTTGTTCCACCAAGACAACGCACCGTGCCACAAGTCATTGAGAACGATGGCAAAAATTCAGGAATGGGCTTCGAATCGCTTCCCCACCCACCGTATTCTCCAGATCTGGCCCCCAGCGACTTTTTCTTGTTCTCAGACCTCAAAAGGATGCTCGCAGGGAAAAAATTTGGCTGCAATAAAGAGGTGATCGCCGAAACTGAGGCCTATTTTGAAGCAAAACCGAAGGAGTATTACCAAAATGGTATCAACAAATTGGAAGGTCGTTATAATCGTTGTATCGCTCTTGAAGGGAACTATGTTCAATAATAAGAAATGCCAAAGAATAAACGTTCACCTACCGTCAGTCGTTATGGTTGTGTTTGCATATTTTTACCATATAAGGATCGTCTAGTCTTTGCAAAAGTTAGTTGTTGCTTTGGGAATAGATACAATTTTCATATTTCATTTTCATTGCATCCTACATTCTTCTAGGAAAAAGTAACTAATGATATAATCCGTATAAGAAAAACAATTCGGTAACCTTTAGATGTTGAACCATAACATAAGGATTTGGAAATTTTATTTTAAGCAATCCCACTTCCCACAGTTCGTGAAACTATTTTATCATCATTATTACAACAAGCCAATCAAGTAAACTTGGGGACACTAGAGAATATATTTGCAACTCCTCGTACCAACTACACATACAAAGATTTTTTAAGAAGTGCACAGTACGAAATATTTGTAGAGGTTAACAGTTTTTGGGAAATATAATGACTTCTTAAGTGGAATAATGTATGAGGAATATACTATGACTGGTGCATCAGCTATTAGCTTGCGAAAATTCCCATTACACTGTAGGTAATTGCCATTACACTATAGGTAATTCCCATTACACTGTAGGTAATTCTTGTGTAATATAGCAGCAGCGAGTCACCGTGGCTCAGTGGTTAGCATGCCCGTCTCCCATGGGTTTAATCCCAGTTTCGACCGAACATCAAAACAGTTTTTTAGCGGAGGATTATCCACTCTCTGTAATACTGGTGACATTTTTGGGTGTTTCAAAGCTTCTCCAAAGTGGTTTTACCACATGCAATGAAACCACTTAGAGAAGCTTTGAAACCCTCAGAAATGTCACCAGCATTACTGAGGTGGGATAATCCACCCCTGAAAAAATTTTTGGTGTTCGGTCGAAGCAAGAATCGAACCCACGACCTTGTGTATGCATTGCATCACGGAGCCACCGTGATGCAATGGTTAGCATGCCCGCCTTCCTTGCTCCCAAACAGACAGTAGTATACATGACATACGGACACGCATTTCTATTTATAGAATCCGTTTTATACTAGACAAATATTATTTGGTATATGTTTCCAAGGGGGTATCGGACCCAAACCCACTGTTTCCTAAGTTTTCATACTATACTCTACTTCATGACGTAGATCTATTCATTCACCCATCTGAAAAATAATTTATAAAAAAAATCTACTACCGTGACTGTAACCTAGATACGCGTTAACAGTCGCCCTAGTACATTGGACCACCGACTGAGTTGTCATAAGAACGTCTAACGAATAATTTAAGAGTTTTCATGGCCAAAGAAACACTAAAGCCGTTCATGAGATCATGAATGCCTGTGGACGAAATCATGAACATTCCGTTTTGATTTTTCGTGAACGTTTCCATTTTATTTTGTTACCGTTCGTTCACGATTTTGGAACGTAATTTTTTCTATTAGTGTTCATGTACCAAAAAATCCCATTTTTACTGTTCAAAGTCAAGATTCAAACAATTTTTTGACAGTGCATCATTTTCTGTGGATATTCCATTGCAAAGTGCACTGCAATTATTTCTACACACATCTCATTCAAATACGAATATGTCGTCTTTTCAAATCGAATAGAGGAATTGAGTCGATTATATATTCTCCAGTCATGAAAAATCAACAAAAAAACTTCAAAATTACCAACTAAAAAAATCTTCAATAGCTACTTTTGAATGCCAAGGGTAGCAGTGGTAGCTAACAAAAAATAAATTTCAACAACTAAAATGAAAACGAAAAACTTTAAATGGACTTATCTTGAAAACTTTTGCTACGTGATTTGTCGCCCATTTCGTGTACTAAGGATTTCAAAGTATTTACTTTTCAGTTACGAGACAGTAGCAAAAGCAAAAAACAAATCTAAATACACTCTAGTCAATGTCTAGCCACTCTTATCGACGACCCTCATTGAAAATTTTATGTGGAAAACATGTGAACTTGGGGTATTACAATGTTCTAGAGGAGTTATCAGTTGGAAGGTGTTAATTTGGGGGTCCATCATGTCAGTCAGTCATCTTAAGCCAGCACAATTACTCATATCTATGTACATTGATGAACTCGTATATGAATTGATTCACAAGGTGGATCGTAAATTGGATGGGTACGTGTACGATGAGAAATTCGAATGAGCAATCGAAATAATTAGATAACGTTTGATATACTATTGTGAAATTTTATCAGATCAGTTATGAAAGCATTTCTTGAATAATTTTTGGGGACTTGTTTTTTTACTGTAGCTGTCGCCGAGTATTCCTGTCAAAGCAATAAGTTTCACTAGCAAGCAAGTGTTGGCGGTAATTTTGTGCAAAATTAGGCAATGACTTATTTTGACGGAGATATTCCTGAATTGTATTTGTCATACACAAGTCACTGAAAGTGAAAACGAAAGAGCAAACTATTGTTAAATGCCGACTTATACACTCAAAAAAAGGAGACCTACTCTTGAAGGGTCCCTCAACTATAACCAAGTTTTTTCAGACCCAATTATCTAGAACATATATCTAATTGAACTACACACACGAAAACCTCATTATTAGGACTTCAGATCGGATGATATCAATTATGGAACTACGAACCCAAAATTTTCACTGGCTTAACCTCCGATCATCTTAACAATTCAATTGCAGACGCGAAAGTCTTACTTATTGATCACAGCATATCATTTATTTAATTACAAACGTAAAGATCCCAGTGCTTAAAGTACTAACCCGAAAATCTCTGTGGTTTGACCCGATGGAACTCAATACTTTAATTCTAAGTGATTGACCTGCTAACCCGTAGATATCAGTAAGTGAACTACGGACCAGTGCTTGAACTTCAGATCAAAAATCCTCAGACGACGATCTCGGTGCAAACCATAAAATCACATTGAATGAACTGGAGACCCAAAGAACTCAGAGGTTAGTCCAGTAGGACAATTTTATATTTTATACGATAGTAATTTCTAGTTCGGTAGTAGTTTCGGATATTATCGTGGTCCCGGCTTCAGTAGAATCTTCGGGATTACCCCTGGATTTGGTATTAAATTCGGATAGAATCACGAACTAATACTTTGCTGGTACTGCTACGATTATAATGCAGGGAGAGGGCTCAATGTTTAATCTCTGACAGACCCGACACTTAGAGAAATGAGTTCAATCACTGCATCATGGCTGAAGACATCAGTGGTTGAACAGCAGACCCGTAGATTTCAACGACTGAAATGAGGACCCATATTAGGTTAGGTTATGTGGCAGCCCGATGTATCAGCTCTTATCACTGAGAGCTGCCCGATTCAACGTTAAGCTCAATGACAAGGGACCTCCTTTTTATACGGCGTTCCACATTCCAATGAAATCATTTAGAGAAGCTCAAACCCTCAGAAATGTCACCAGCATTACTGAGGTGGGATAATCCACCGCTGAAAAACTTTTTGGTGTTCGGTCGTAGCAGGGATCGAACCCACGACCTTGTGTATGCAAGGCGGACATTCTAACCATTGCACCACGATGGCTCCCATAAGGACCCATAAAACTCAGTGTTGGAACTGCAGACCTGTAGACTTCGGTGATCGAATTCCAAAACATAGGTTAGGTATAGTGGAATTCCGTTATCTTAGGCTCACTTAGACTACGAGCATTCAGTATATTGTGGTACCACTCTCTTATTATTGAGTGCCGCCCAATTCTATATTTAGCTAAATTCGTGAAACGATTTAGAGAAGCTTCGAGAATCTAAGAAATGTCATCAGTATTTCTGAGAGGAGATAAATCAACGCTCAGAATTTTTTGGTGTTTGGACGAACTGGGATTGAACCCGCGGCAAGCATTCAAGGCATCCGTGGCATAACCCGAAGATGTCAATGATTGAACTAGAGACGGAGAGACATCGGTGAATGAACTCAAGACTCAAAGTCTATGATTGTATGCAAATCCGAAGATATCAACGATTGAAGCAGTGCTTGAACCAGAAGGCCTTAGTAATTGAACTTGAGATGCGAAGATGGCAATGACAACTGGATACCCAAAGAAATGCCAGGAATATTTTGATATCTGATCCAGGCGCTTACGAATAACTGTTTGGAATCTCCAAACTCTTTACCGAATGATAGCATATATGTCCCAATTGGGAAGGCCGCCTTTGCAAGACAATTTCGGAAGCCTAACACGCGGTCCCCGTTTGCGCTCCAGTGTGGAGTACGTAGTCTAGGCGATCAAATTTGTCATAAGTAAATGAAGAGACAGATGTATTGGAACGTGCAAGCATCACAAATAACGTAATTTCGGACTTTTTTCCTCCGCTTTCTTTGCTTATTTACAGGATCAATGAAAAATATGGCAACTTATGAAAGTGATGTTGGGCTTCTTCTGCGGGCTGCGAGAAAAAAAAAAACTTATGTGGAACGAGAAAAATAATAGGGACCGTGAAATTCTAATGTCGATGCAAAGAGAGGAGGAGAGGCTGTTTATAGCTATCATAAAAAGACACCATGGGAAAACCCATGGTACGGATCGGTCTAACAAATGATGATATTTCAAAATGGTGTCTGCACCAAGAAGCTACGGAAGATTCATTCCATTTTCTGCACCAGTGTCCAGCAATACCTTTCAGAAGAAACAAAATACTGGCTTCTTATTTTTTTTCAGACTATTTCCGACCTAAGAGAATGCAGCCTGAGGAGTATTCTCGCTTTCATCAAGGCCTTTGGGTGGAGGACCTAGGCAGATTTGAAGGATTTTTTCCATATGATGGGATTATCCCGGCCGGAGTGGGACAGACACGAATATGAAGAGAAAAGGAGTTTGAGGAACCGCAATAGGCCAACTATGTTGTAAGTGGACTCAATTCCGCTTTGGACGGGCTCGTGTCATCTTTCCACCATGGTGCAATGGTTAGAATGCCCGCATACACAGGGTCGTGGGTTCCAACTCAGTTTCGACCAAACACTAACAAATTTTTCAGCGGTGGATTATCCCACCACAGTAATGCTTAGTGTTTCAAAGCTTCTCTAAGTGGCTTGACTGCAATGTGGAACGCAGTTCGGACTCAGCTATAAACAAGTATATACGGCCGTAAGTTCGGCCAGGCCGAATCTTATGTACCCTCCACCATGGATTGTGTAGAAACTTCTACGAAAGACTGTCATCCACAATCGAAGTACTTGGGTTGTGGTATCTTAAAACTTCTTAACATCGTTTTCTAAATTGTGAGTTAGTCCATACGTGGTACACGGATGAAAAATACTGTTTTTCATATGTTTGGCTATAAACATTATATGTTTGGAACACAAATTTTTAAACACAATATTTTTGAGTGCAAGCATATAATGTTCATAAACTAGCATAACATGTTTGGGACATATATGTTAATATGTTAGAACATATTATGTTTGGGACATAAAATGTTTGTAAATATAATATGCTTGAATGCAAACATATATTAATTTAGAAATAGCCTATAAACATATATGTGTTTAGTAGCTTGGAGCGCTATTTAACAGGGAGCGATATTGAATTAAGTTGGTGGTTGTTGCTTGTTATTACAAAATTAACATTTTATTTTTCCTTGGGCAATTGATCAGCTACTTCTTTGATCCTTACAAACTGTGTGGTCCGCTGTTCGAATCCCCGTCCGGCAAAAGGTAAAATTAAAATAAAAAAAATCATACAATTGAATAATTTCTTCTACAATGTTTGTATTACAGAAAAAGGTGCTAAGAACTAAAAAATCTCGTGGAAGTGAGAAAGATGTGGGGGAATATACAATTGGGCAGAAACAAAATTTTGAGCATTCAGGTCGAAAACCTATGTTGTTAGCACCTATATTACCTGTTTATTTTCATAATTCATTATGATTGTAAATATATAAATAAATAAATAAAATTTTGAGCACAATATTGTTTGGGAGAATTTTTTTAAGCATATAATATTTTTGGGTGCAAAATGCTTCCAAACATATTATATGTTCACATACACGCAAAGAAAAAAAACGTTTGGAAAACGTGTACCGAAAACGTTTTTCTTTTGTTAGAGTTTTTTGAATTGCTTCGAAAATTTTAAACTTTTATCACCAAAAAAATTCGTTTGTTACAAAGTTTTTATTTTTTCAATAAAAAAAGTTATTTTTGAAACAACAACAGAGTCCATTTCGTTTATATCAAACACTGTTCTTTTCTGACTTTTGGTCTTTAATAAAACACATTTTACAGTTCAAAATTTAATATAGTACAATGTAATGTTGAACATTTTTTTCGGAATCTTCCGAACATATGTAGAATGTATGTAAAAAAAAAAAAAAAAAAAAAAACTTTGGTCGAAGCAGGGATCGAACCCACGACCCTTGGCATGAGAGTCAGACGTAGCAACCACTGCTCCACGGTGCCAAACTAAATGTTTGTTTCTGTTAAATAAACTTTGTTTATTCGGTTCGTGGGCGCCGCAAGCTATGCTATATAAATATAACTTATATGGATATTTATCTATTGATGACCATAACAGGTACATAGCTCAGTGGTTAGTGTGTTGGCTTACAAAGTGCATGGTCCGCGGTTCGATTCTCCGTCCAGGCGAAAGGTAAAAAAATTTTAAAAATTTATAAAATCGTATAATTTCTTCTACATTGTTTGTATTACAGAAAAAGGTGTTAAGAACTAAAAATCTTCGTGGAAGTGAGAAAGATGTGAGGGAAAATGCAATTAGCCAGAAAAAAATTTTTTTTTTTGAGTTAATCTTTATGAAATTGTTTTTACATCCTGGAAAAGAATAAACGTTTATCACAAAAAGTATATACTTTTCTTCCAAATACACTTCCTTACAGCGAAAAGCAAATGAGAAACGAACTTTGTTTGTCTAAAATTTCGTTTGGGAGGAAAGAATTATTTTTTTGCGTGTAATAACATATTGTTTTTTGGAAGACAACATTGTTAAATTTGGATGCAAAAATACAAAATGTTTGGAACTTAGACTACCCAAACATATATTGTTTAGACCAATATGCTTTCAAACATATTATATATTGGAAGAGATCAAACATATAAATGTTTGGGCAATACCCAAAAATACATATGCTTGAAGCAAAATATGTTTGGGAGTACATGTTACAGAAGCGATTTTTTGTGAGCGTGTATATATTAGACAAAAAAGTTATGTATAGTTAAGTCTACAAATAATTACGAATCGATATGGACTTTTTGCACGGTACCTGGAGAGCCAGAATTGAAATATGGGGGTCGCTTATATGGGGGCTATATACAATTATGAACTTGATATTAACCAATTTTTGTGTGATTGGAAATCGATTTGTCTGAGGGATATATATAACTATGGACCGATATGGACCTAGTTCGGCATGGTTGTTAATGACCATATACTTGCACAATGTACCAAATTTCAACTCACTCGGATGAAATTTGCTCCTCCAAGAGGCTCCAAAACCAAATCTCGGGATCGGTTTATATGGGGCTATATATGATTATGGACTGATATGGACCACTTTTGGCATGGTTGTTAAATATCATATACGATCACCACGTACCAAATTTCAAGCAGATCGGATGAATTTTGCTTCTCCAAAAGGCACCGGAGGTCAAATCTGGGGATCGGTTTATATGTGAGCTATATATAATTACGGGCTGATAGGAACCAATTCCTGCATGGTTGTTGGATACCATATACTAACATCACGTACCAAATTTCAACCGAATGGGAAGAATTTTGCTCTTCCAAGGGGCTCTGAAGGTCAAATCTGGGGGCCTATATATGATTATGGACCGATTTCGACCAATTTTTGCATGGGAGTTTGAGGCCATATATTAACACCACGTACCAAATTTCAACTGAATCAGATGAATTTTGGTCTTCCAAGAGGCTCCGGAGGTTAAATCTGGTGATCGGTTTATATGGGGGCTATATATAATTATGAACCGATGTGGACCAATTTTTGTATGGTTGTTAGAGACCATATACTAACACCATGTACCAAATTTCAACCGGATCGGATGAAATTTGCTTCTCTTAGAGGCCTCGCAAGCCAAATCGGGGGACCGGTTTATATGGGGGCTATATATAATTATGAACCGATGTGGACCAATTTGTGTATGGTTGTTAGAGACAATATACTAACACCATGTACCAAATTTCAGCCGGATCGGATGAAATTTGCTTCTCTTAGAGGCCTCGCAAGCCAAATCGAGGGATCGGTTTATATGGGGGCTATATATAATTATGGAATTTGCTTCTCTTAGAGGCTTCGCAAGCCAAATCTGGGGGTCCGTTTATATGGGGGCTATACGTAAAAGTGGACCGATATGGCCCATTTGCAATACCATCCGATGTACATCAATGTGCCAAGTTTCAAGTCGATAGCTTGTTTCGTTCGGAAGTTAGCGTGATTTCAGCAGACGGACGGACATGCTCAGATCGACTCAGAATTTCACCACGACCCAGAATATATATACTTTATGGGGTCTTAGAGCAATATCTCGATGTGTTACAAACGGAATGACAAAGTTAATATACCCCCCATCCTATGGTGGAGGGTAGAAAAAGAGGTCCCTTGTCATTGAGCTTAACATAAATAGAATTGGGCAGCAGTTAGTGATAAGAGAGAAGTTCACCACTTTGGTATTACAATGGACTGAATAGTCTAAGTGAGCCTGAAATTTCGGGTTGTCACTATACCTAACCTAACCATCCTTCATAATCTAACCTAACCTATCCATAAGTAAATATAGCTACCAAATTTAAAATTTTATTTCTTGAGCACTATATCAAATAAGTTGGAAAATTAGTATTTGGCAACCACACAAATTGGCCCATATCACTATCATTACTGAGAGGGGTAAGCCACCGTTGAAAACTGTATGGTTTTCGGTCGAAAGGCATGTTAACTATTTGGAAACGAATTGACACTGGTATTTTTCGTTCAAATGTAACAGGTTGGCTGATAAGTCCCTGGTTTAACAAAGAAAAACACATTTTTTTTGTCAAAATTCGTTTTTATTATTCAACATAGTTCTCTTCAAGATCGATACAACGATTATAACGACCTTCCAATTTTTTGATACCATTTTGGTAGTACTCCTTCGGTTTTGCCTCAAAATAGGCCTCAGTTTCGGCGATCACCTCTTCATTGCAGTCAAATTTTTTCCCTGCGAGCATCCTTTTGAGGTCTGAGAACAAGAAAAGGTCGCTGGGGGCCAGATCTGGAGAATACGGTGGGTGGGGAAGCAATTCGAAGCCCAATTCATGAATTTTTGCCATCGTTCCCAATGACTTGTGGCACGGTGCGTTGTCTTGGTGGAACAACACTTTTTTCTTCTTCATATGGGGCCGTTTTGCCGCGATTTCGACCTTCAAACGCTCCAATAACGCCATATAATAGTCATTGTTGATGGTTTTTCCCTTCTCAAGACAATCGATAAAAATTATTCCATGCGCATCCCACAAAACAGAGGCCATTACTTTGCCAGTGGACTTTTGAGTCTTTCCACGCTTCGGAGACGGTTCACCGGTCGCTGTCCACTCAGCCGACTTTCGATTGGACTCAGGAGTGTAGTGATGGAGCCATGTTTCATCCATTGTCACATATCGACGGAAAAACTCGGGTGTATTACGAGTTAACAGCTGCAAACACCGCTCAGAATCATCAACACGTTGTTGTTTTTGGTCAAATGTGAGCTCGAGCGGCACCCATTTTGCACAGAGCTTCCGCATATCCAAATATTGATGAATGCTATGACCAACACGTTTCTTTGTTATCTTTAAGGCCTATGCTATCTCGATCAACTTCATTTTACGGTCATTCAAAATCATTTTGTGGATTTTTTTGATGTTTTCGTCGGTAACCACCTCTTTCGGGCGTCCACTGCGTTCACCGTCCTCCGTGCTCATTTCACCACGCTAGAATTTTGCACACCAATTAATTATTGTTGATTTCCCTGGGGCAGAGTCCGGAAACACATTATCAAGCCAAGTTTTTGCTTCCACAGGGTGTTTTCCCTTCAGAAAACAGTATTTTATTAAAATACGAAATTCCTTTTTTCCCCATTTTTTTCACAATAACAAAAGTTGCTTCACAAAAGACGCTCTATCTCACAAACTAATTGACTTACAGACGTCAAATTTTGACAAGAATCATTTGAAGGTTGGAACTATATAAAAATAATATGCATTTAATACTAGCGACGACATCTATGTGTCAGACCGGGGGTTAAATACAATTTCTTCACTTTAACTGTCCAGGGGAACTCAACTCTGAAGATTTCCACTAGCTTTCATTTCTCTCGATGAATAAAATAGAGATTATCTCCCACAATTTGTGAAATGGACACAGGGAATACTGATATGCTAAGCGATTTCTTATCGCGATAGAAACAGCTGGAATGTCATAAATAGTCGCATAAGCTTATTTAATTGCTTCCGCTCTCGCGAAATGTTTCCTCCATTAATTGGGCCATTAAAGTGCTTAACAACTTAATAGCAACGGATAATGATGAGTCAAATGGCGGCGGCGGCGGCAATGGACTTCTCTCTCTCTTTCCTGACTTTTGGCTCCCCCATCCACCAACGACAATCATTTAGTAATAAAAATCCAGTCAATAGCTATCCATCAGTACCCCATGTTAGACTCCAGACTCATAAACGAAAGAGATTAACAAAGAATGTAACAAAAAATTAACATTAATTGTCTTTCAATCGTCAAAGTAGGAGTAAATAGGGCTTAAGAGGACACTCACCATCCACTTATCTACATCGATTTACCAAAAAGACATCCTTTTTGGAAGATGGAGGAAGGCAGAGAATATAAACCTTGTCAGAGAGGATGAGCTGACTTCTTATCTCTGTAAACATTAAAAGATTTTCATAATGTCCTTTAAGTTTGTTTTGGTATTAATGGGAGAGATAAACTATTCAATGATATCCTTTTTTGGAATTTCTATATTTGTTGTAGGAAGCATTTGGTCCATTGTTTAGTTTACTTATGTCATCTGAACTACAAATATGTGTCAGTTTCATAACAAAACTATTAGTACTTCCTGATTTTGAGAGTTTGGTAGTGAAAGTAATTTTATTGCTTATGTCGAGATTTAGTTGGGGGAAAAACAATAATATCCTTTTTAGATTTTTTGTTTTGTCTTTAATGGTTATTTTATAGCACTTGTTCGTAGCATGAATCGCGTCGATTACTCATTCAAGCTTATTCGAAATGTGCCCTTTCGGTTTCAACGTGTGAGAGGTGGTTTGATGTGGATGAACATTCTGCACAGCGGAAGAACTTTGAAGATGCTGAACTGGAGACATTACTGCATGAGGAATCGTGTCAAACGCAAGAATAACTTGCCAAATCGTTCGATGTTACACTGCTAGTTACACGGATGCAATTTATCGTGAAAAAATTATTATTATGTTAGCCTGATATCAGAGTTTTAATGTCCAAATTATTTAAACAACATATTGTTACAGTATTTATTCGAGTTTATTGGACAAAACGATTAAGGGAATTGTTACTATTAAATTTTTTGAAAAGAAAATGCCAGATACCAATCTCACAAGCCTGACTATACATGCGTTACAGTGTTGGCTAATACACATTTTCATAGAAAATCTGATTTTTTGATATTTGGACTAGGGGGAGGACCTTCCCATTGGCGGACATTTTGATATCTCGTTTTGGTGATTCTATTACTGATACGGTAACTTAAATTAAAATTTTCATTGAAGGTGATCCAGCGATAAAAAAAAAAAGGAAGGCAGGAACGAAGCGTTGGGTGCTGAATTCTATGTGCGGACGCCAATCGTACGTGGCATTCAGGGACAGAAAGTCAAAACCCCGTAGAGTTAAACAGGGAGTTCCGCAGGGTGGGTGATATCTCCGGCACTGTTTAATCTCTACCTGACCTCGATTCCACCCCCTCCTGACGGCGTCGAGATTGTATCATATGCGGACATCCGGGCCCATTGTTGATGACATATGCGATAGTTTATCACCGTGGTGCAATGGTTAGCATGCCCGCCTTGCATACACAAGGTCGTGGGTTCGATTCCTGCTACGACCGAACACCAAAAAGTTTTTCAGCTGTGGATTATCCCACCTCAGTAATGCTGGTGACATTTCTGAGGGTTTCAAAGCTTTTCTAAGACGTTTCACTGCAATGTGGAACGCCGTTCGGACTCGGCTATAAAAAGGAGGTCCCTTGTCATTGAGCTTAACATGGAATCGGGCAGCACTCAGTGATAAGAGAGAAGTTCACCACTATGGTATCACAATGGACTGAATAGTCTAAGTGAGCCTGATACATCGGGCTGCCACATAACCTAACCTAACCAGTTATTTCACTGCTAGAAATTTGCGGATATCTGCCACCAAATCCTCAGCCACACTGTTCACTACATGGACGGCGGAAGTACGTAGGCAGTTGAATGTTAGAGTCAATGGCGAAACAATTCCGACAGTAAACTACCCCAAGATACTCGTCAGCCTGTTTAAGTCGTCTGCCCATGCCACTGCAATTTGTAACAAGCTTCTCGGTAGAAACAAGGTCCTCAAGTCGCTTGCCGACAGCACTTGGGGTGCGGACAAAGAAACCTTGTTGACTACTTATAAGGCAATTAGCCGGTCAGTGGTAAACTATACAGCGCCAGTGTGGACAGCGTGGACACGCAGTGGAATAACATCCAAACCTGTTAGAACGCTGCCCTTAGAACTGCAACAGGATGTATCCGCAGTACATCCCTGGATCACCTTCATGCGGAGACCAAGATCATCCCGGTGCGTCGACACAATTACATGTTGTCATAGCAGTACATCTTGGGTCGCTATAGAAGTTGTCATCCAAGTCTCCTCCTCCCAGGAATGTAAGGGTTGATCTTCACCTTCTAGAGCGCGAGATCCAGCGTTACAAAAGTGAGCCTCTAGATCAGGCAGCATATCAGACAGGTCTGAACAGGATTCATGATGATACTGTAGCTGAAGCGTTGAGACTCTACAAGGATAATCCTGTTCTCGGAGTCCGACCACCGCCCATAGCACCGGAGGAAAGAGATCTCCCAAGGGTGGTTTTAGCACAATTAAGATCTGGCAAGTGCAGCCGCCTCAATTCCTACTTATCAGTAATTGATAGCAGCGTAGCTGACGTGTGTCCCATCTGTAACCAAGGGCCAAACCTACCCGGGTTTAGCAGCTTAAAACCATGCATTGACTAAACTACAAGTGTAGCTTAACCAACAGAAAAAAAGAATGTTTGTCAAATTTATTTGGGCAAAGTCCTATAGACTGCAAGATGGTTGGATGGACGCACGTTTCGGAATTACCACATTCCTCATCAGCATCCACTACTTGCAGCAAAACTATCAACCAATTATCACAATAAATTCAGGCAGTTCATTAAACCCAAACAATGAATCACACTTAAACCTTCCGAAAAAAGGTTTATCTATCGGCAAATTATTCTCAAAATTACGAATACAGTAATGAGTGAAATCAACTAAATTACTGGTGGTAGACGTTGCTGTGATTCACATTAAAAAGTACATGTCTACAAAATATATGTTCAAAGACCTTTGCAAAATTACGAAATTTCGAAATAGGACGATAATTAGTAATAAGGTTCTTCCGACACGATTTTTAAACAGGAATAACTGTGGTAAAAAATAGCCAAATTCCAAAGATTTATTAAAAAATATTTTCAAAGGTTCTATCAACGAATTGTAACATTTCCTTAAAGCAAAAGCTGAAAAACCATCCAAATCACTCTTGTAGGAGGTGGACAATTTACTTATAACATAAATAATATCATCATCTTCAATTTGAAATATCGAAATATAATACCGATTTGGGGTCTTGACGACAGAATCAGTATTGAAAGTAGTGTCATCAATGGACAAGTTGGAACAAAAGAAATCTCTAAACATATTGGCACACGAAAGAGCAGATTCTGACACACCTCCATTATAATACATTACAGATGGGAGACTAGACGACATTCTTCTTGAATTTATAAAACTCCAAAAACGTTTGGGATTAGATTTTATCGAATGCCCAAAACTTATTACATATTGATTATATAAAAACTTATTCAAGAAGTTGAATTCCCTTTTATAATGCAGATATAAACTCTGATCATATGTTATATAGATCCACTATTTCTAAAATTATTATAGATGTTCCTTTTTTTGGGGACACATGTTATTGCGGATATGTGCTCATTGGTTGATTGCGCTCTGAGAGAAAGAGATTGTATGTACTATACTCGAAAGCGAATTTCA